>NW_026067972.1:1172626-1180091 GCF_014885135.2 Alexandromys fortis | reverse complement strand
GAGACAGGGTTTCTCTGTAGCTTTGGAGCCTGTCCTGGAACTAGCTCTGTAGCCCAGGCTGGTCTCGAACTCACAGAGATCCACCTGCCTCTGCCTCCCGAGTGCTGGGATTAAAGGCATGCGCCACCATCGCCCAGCCCAAAGTTTTTCAGTATCTTTGGGGTATCCATCTTCAGCCAGCAGGCCCATAGTATCCATCAGACTTTTCCATGAAGCAGAAAATGTAAAGATCTGTTCTGCCTTGTAATGGCAAAGTCTATCAGTTGCTTTCTTCTATGTTCTGCAGAATGTCTGGCAGACTCTTTCGTGAAGCAGGAACCTCTAAGGACCACCTTACCTTTAGGCAAGTTCAGCAGTCATTTCTCTGTGGGTCCTGCATGTCCAGTTCATACAGCATATCATCAAGTAGTCCAGGCAAGAGTAGTTTCTTACCTAAAAGGCTAACTGAGGCCACAAGGAGCCTCTTCGGTGCCCATCATCCTCTTGAAGTAGCTTGGTACTGCCAGGAGCAGATGTGTCTTGCTGTCATGAAAAGTCCTAAGTTCTTAAACATTTTAAATGCCATATTCTGAAGGTATCTGAAAGATTTGAAGCATACCTACCTAACTGTAATATATCTCTATATATCTAAAAAACCTAATTAACACGACTACAAGCTTAACTATTATAGGTGATTATCCTATGTTTCCTATAGTATTAATTAGCCTATATTTCTTAATTATACATTACATTTTTAAATGAACTGGACAAACACAATACCTTAATCAAGATCAGAAATACATATGCACAGTGTAGCAAAACTGACTTTAAATTTGTATCAATAGACCAAGATCCATGCCCGTGCAAATCTCTATAGCACATATGCATGCTTATATGCATGTGTATGAAGCATTCTTTGATAGAGCCTTATTTCTCTGAGTTTTTGAACTTTGACTATTTGAAAGACTGGCAAAGTTTATTTGGCTTTATGCTTGTGTTGCTCAGAATGCCTTATTCCAGTCTCTGAGTATTTGTTCAGTTCTTGGCTCTGTGACTCAGTGCTCAGCTGCAGAAGATGCTGACACTGGTAGTGGCCCCTATTACTTTCTGAGCTCAGTTACCTCTACAGCCTGGTCATCAGTTAAGAGCAAACAGCTTCTGGTAAATGTCACCGGATCATAGGTCTTTTCTATTCAGTCTGTTATGCTCACATTTTCTCAAAAAGAAATGTCCAGTTTAATCTGTTCCTCCCTCTTTCTCCCTGACGGCCGGTGAGGAGTATTTAGGAAGTAATATCCCAGATTTCAAGTTCATTCTTCTTCTCCTTTGTGTCTCACACGCCTCAGAATCTAACTGGGGGAAGAACAGGAAAAGAAGGAGAATTTCTAAGACAGAAAGAATAAGAAGGAGAGATTACTGATAAATTAAAATTTCCCTGCAAAGCATTGTTGGTCCCACAATTAAGTACAAAATCCCGATCCTCTCCAACCTCGTAGCCCTTTTCCTTTGTCTAGCCAGGGCCTTCAGTCTCTGCTGGGAGGGGAGAAGCCATATTTCCTTATAAACATTGCTTTTGGTCTCCATGTCACATTTGCCCCGTGATGGACAGCTCTGAATAATGATAGCTTAGTTGAGCACTGCATCTGATGAAGGCCTTCATGTCTTCTCTTCAGCAGGTAAGGACGACACAGCAAAGATAAATGTGGGCATACAAGAGCAGAGGGACCTACCCACTTCTGTTTTCTTCTGTGACAAAGTGTCTATTCACCCTAGATAGGGAGCTAATGACAAACTGCTCTAAGGAAAGCACTGAAGTACAGCTTGGTAAGACATGAGTTTTAGTAGGGCTAGTCTCAGGGCTGTGAGTGAGAGATTGTTACAGAATTAGAAATGATCCCAAGACAGCTATATCATCAAAGGCCCACCCCTGCGGGTTAAGGGTTTATGAAAGCTGGAATTCTGGAGCTTACTGTGTGATATTCATGCTGCCCAAAAAGTTGGAAAGTGTCTCATCTGGGCAGGTCAATTGCTATGAACATCTTCCAGACAGCTGGGCTTGTCTGAGACTATCTCGAAGTATTCCTAAGTATTTGTATAATATTTGGAAGGGAAGGGCCTAGTGCTTCTTGTCAGGTTCAGGAACTTTCTGAATCTTCTGAATTGTTTTCTTCCTGAATGATAAACCTTCAGGACATCCTGAGTAGTAAAGAGATTCTCTGCAGGGTGCAATGTTTCGCCCTCTTTAGAACATTAAGTCTCAATGAGCTCTCCTCTAGGATAAAATGTTTCATTTCTTCATAATATCCCTGGGATAGAGTTTTATCTTAGAATTCCTCCATGGAGCATAAAGATTCCAAGAGTTGGTTCTGACCTTGGTGAAGCTCTCTTGAGGGGCTTTCCTTTGCAAGGAGTGGGGGTTGGGTTTTATATTCAGCATAGTGCAGCTCTGAACCCTCTTCAAAACTACCAATCCTAGTAATTTAAATTGATGTCTTACACTCACTCACCTACTCTGCCATGAAACTATCAAACTGCTTTTTAGGGGTAAGGAAGAGAGAGAACAGATGGGGCTGAGCAGCCTCGTGCATTTTCTTCACTATGAGACGGAAAGAAATTGTGTTCACTAAACAAAAGATCATGGCACAGATATGGTATAGAGAGCCAAGTTTTTTGGCTAAAAATATGGGCTTGTTATCAACAAGATGATTGGTCCAACATGGAGGGCGAAACCAAGATGACCATCTATCATCTATTATTATCTGTCTGTCTGTGAGCAGCTCTACACCATGAGCACCCCCCAGTGCTGTGGTACCACAGAAACCCATGGGAATTTGCCCAGCCCTGTTGGAAAGGAAGACTCTACATTGTAAAGGCTAGGTTTATTCCTTTCCAGAAGAGAAAATGGTGACAGAAATAAAATTCAATTTTAAAAATATAAAGCAAATTATTATATTTTTCTTTTAAATTTCTTTTATCTTCAAGTATTTTTAGATTTAAAGAAGGGTTTCAGAAATAACACAGAGAATTTTTAGAGTCTTCACCCAGCCTCTCCCAAAAATCACTGTGTTACATAACGTTGGTATAATTATTAAAACTGAGACATGAACCTTGGTGGCAGCTTACTGACTCAATTGCAGGCCTTATCCAGGTTTTTCCCTAGTTTTTCCACCAATGACCTCTTCTTACTCTAGAAACAGAGGACCCCCTTTGTGATGTCAGGTCTCCTTGACCTCACAGCTTTTTATTATTTATGATCTTGATACTTCCAAAGTATCTCAGATGTTTATAAATAAGCTTTAATTTGGCTTCACCTGATACTTTTTATCATGTCTAGATTAGATATGTTCGGAAAGAATACACAGAGTCAATATAGCCTTTTCAGCATATCATGCAGTAACTATGTGACAGGATATGGTCTGATGCTGTGAACCTGGACTGTGTGGCTAAAGTTAGTATTTTCTCTTTCTAATTGAAAAACAAGAGATTCATGTGCTCTTACCAGGCATCACACTGAGACTCCTAGAGGGTGGTGTTGCTTGCCGGCCTTTCCTGTACAGATGGGGCAGGAACAAGTGTCTTTTGATGTATTACAGAAACTACAATCCCATTTTCTTGGAGAGGCTGACCATGAACTTAACAACTCCAGACTATAGCTGCTCAACTCGTGCGGCTAACAGATGTTGCATAAATGATGGTCAGTCTCGAGTATGAGACTGATACACATATAGGAGGATGTATGGGGAGTCTGAAGTCATGTGGGAGAAGAGTCATTCAGTTATTCTATGCGATACAGGAAAAATAACATTTCTGTTTCATAGCAACACTCAGTAGCACGTAGCATTTAAAATTTTTCTGCCATCTTGTTCATTTGTCAATCATCAGTTGGGTAGCTGATCCTTTCAGTACAAGAGAAAACTGTTGCAAGGAAAAAAGGCGGAGATGGCTAACTAAATATTAATGTTAATGACAATAAAACAATTCATTAAATCCCATTGCACTATGTTAAATATATGCTGTTACCCAGTTCTTAAAATTAAACTGTGAAATGAGTATTACTGTTGTTTCCGTGTTGTTGATGAATAAATTAAGCCTCAAAAAGTGGAGCAACTAGCCCAGGGCTGAAAACCATGCTCACCAGCCTTAAAGGCCACACCTTCTGCTGCTTGCTATTTGAGGGAGAGGAAGAATCAGAGCCCTGGTTTTGTGGTTGCTTGTGAAATAACCTGCCGTGTTAACTTTCAGGGGAACATTTCATTGCTTATGAGGTAGATGTTCTCTCAAATAATGCATGCGACAGAGAGATTTTCATTAGTAGGTATTCAAGGGAAGCATATGATTTTCAGATGTATTCATCCCTCATTTCCACTGCCTTCATTAATTTGAATATCAAAGCATTTGCTTGTTTATACACACCGAGGAGTGAGCCCTCCAAGAAGGAAACAAAAGCAATTCCCTGAAAAGGTTTTGCCATGTTTTTGTGAGTGAAAAAAAAAATGTTTGTATGAATCATTCATTCCACACAATAAACTAAATGAGTGTTACAAGTTAAATTTATGAATTAAAGATCTGGTAATTCATCAGCCACCTGCCTGTAAAAGACTTTCAAATTCTGTTTATATAAAAAGCTTCCAATTATCACACGGAGGGATAGGCAGTTTGGCTTTATAATAATGAAGTTTTAAAATACAAGAATTTAAATATTTGTAAACTGTACATCTAATGGTAGCTTAATGCCCAAAATATATGGCATCTCAACTTGGTCATCAAACAATTGGTAACCTTATGAAAATTAGGCAAAGGACTTAAAAGATATTTTAGGAGACATACAAATTGCTAGCAAGTATGCAAAAAACATGTTCAACATCACTAATCATTAGTGAATGTGTATTAAAATCTTAAAAATATTAACTTAAAATGATAAGTGTGGCTGTTATCCCAAAGACAAAGATAACAAGCCCTGTTGAGGAACAGAAGGGAGATTTACCCTGATGGGGGGAATGAAAATTGATATAGCTATATGGAAGAATATGGCAGTTTCTCAAAGTACTTTATATAGAATTTCCATATAATCCACTATTGGAATATATGTGTATGTATATATACACACATATATGTATATACCCCTGTATACAGTGCATATATATATATATATGAATATACTTCCTCTACACACATACATATATATTTATATATATAAAGGAAGTAAAACTTTTGTGTTTATTGCATCATTATTCATAATAGCCAAGAAATAGAAATATCCCGAGTACCCATCAGCTGGTAAAAAGTGGCACACACACACACACACACACACACACACACACGAATGATGGCATACTATTTAGCACCTAGAAAGAAAGAACACATTCCTGTGATTCGTGGCAACATGATGAACTGGAAAAGTGAAATGATCCATGTACAGGAAGCAAATTGTTGCATAATGTCACTTAGAAATAGAGTATAAGGTGTTGAACTCATAGAATAAAGTGCTTACAGAGGCTTGGGACTGTTAGGACTGGAGAGACATTGCTCTAATGAATCTTAGTGAAACAGAGGGAATTAATTGAAGAAATCTATTTTTTCTTCAATTAGTTAGACAATAGTTAGTATATACATTGTAGAAAGACTTATTTGTATTTGTTTTATGTGTATGAGTGTTTTGTTCACAAGTATTTATATACCCTGTATGATGTGGGATTCCCCTCTGTTTGCTGTGAATACCATTGGTTTATAAAGAAACTGCTTTGAACCTATAGAAGGGAAGAACTAAGCTAGATGGGGAAAACTGGACTGGGAGGAAGAAGGTGGAGTCAGAGAGAAGCCACATAGCTCTACCGGAGACAGACACCAGAACTTTACCTGGTAAGCCACAGCCACGTGGTGATACACAGATTACTAGAAATGAGTTAACTTAAGATATAAGTGTTAGCCAATAAGAAGCTAGAGCTAATGGGCCAAGTAGTGTTTTAAGTAATATAGTTTCTGTGTGATTATTTTGGGAGTTTGGGCAGCTGGGAAATGAACAAGCAGCCTCCTTATGCACCCTATGTACATTCCTGGTTCCTGTAGAAGGGGGCATTGAATCCCTTGGGACTGGAGTTACAAATGCTTGTGGACTTTCATGAGGATGCTGGGAACTGAGATCAGGTCATCTGTAAGAGCAACAAGTGCTCTTCACTACTGAGCTGTCTCTCCAGTGTCAGTAGTATAGATTTGAAAATTGCTGCAAGAATGGCTTCCAGAGTTCCTTCACCAAAAAGTGAAGTTAGTTAAGGTTATGTTAATTAAATTTATTTTGTCATTCTAGAGTGCATACATATATCAAAAGAGAATGTCACACACCTTTCATAAACATATAAGATATACTTACATACCCATTAAAAGAAACATGTGTATTAAAACTAAAATATGCAAGAATTTAGATCATACTTGCAAATATAACTTTCTTTGAAGTGCATTACAAACGCTATGGAATGTGTACTTTCTCCTATGTAGAAGCTGGAGGGATTTCATTCTTTTATGTGTCTTTCCCTATGTAATACTTTCAAATTTGTATTCCTTTGTTCCAGTAATACTGACATATCCTAAAGCATTTCTAATATTTTCCTTTGTTAATTTCCCTGAGAGCCAGTTTGTAAGCTATGGAAAGCTATTGTGGTGGATTTATTGTTGCTCCTCTGTAAGAGAAAACATGGTGATTCTTCATCTACCAGTGAACCTTATCTACCAAACCCAGTTGTGAATGGGCTTTTCCGGCTTCCTAAAGTCCAACCTCAGTGTCTCGGCGTGAAGATTTGTCATCACCGGTCAGAGCCTGTGGCAGGAATATCCATGGTGTCTTGAGTCATTAACTTTCCAATGTGGATAACACCTTGGTAGGGCTGGTAGCTCTAAGTGGTGAGAATCCGGTCAGCCTTTAAAACAGCAGCTGTCCTCTGTGGTCTCACTCTTGCTCACATTCCCCATGAGTTCATTTGCATTTCTAGGGCCTTTGTTTCTCTCTGGAACCAAAAGCAAATTTCCAGATAATTCGAGGTGATCCTGTGAGCACTTCATCTCACTAGGTCTCATTGGTGATGACTTTTCAAAAAAATAAAATAATAGACTAATTAAAATATAGCTTGTGATCTAGGGGAGATTGCTCAGTTGGTAAAGCGTTAACTGTGCCAGAGCAAGGTGATATGTAAGCAGAATATCTTTCTTTCTGACAGGAAATGTATTATACTAGAGTCCCAGGGCCAGCCAGATGGCTTAGCAGATAAAGGTGCTTGCCGCCAGTTCTGAATTCAATCCCTTAGCCCCCATAGTAAATGGAAAGCTCACTCTTGGAAGTTGCTCCCTGACCTCCTCATGCATGCCATGACACATAACTTCCACCTCTCACCAATAGATAAATATTAAGAAACTTTTGTTAAAAAAAAAAAAAAAAACACGGCAGCGGCGGCAGCGGCTGGAACCGATGCGCACAGCGGGCAACGTAGCTGGCGCG
>NW_026067972.1:1142946-1167088 GCF_014885135.2 Alexandromys fortis | reverse complement strand
ACTACTGAGACCTCAAGAACAATGGCAATGGGTTTTTAATCCTACTGCACCTATTGGTTTCGTGGGAGCCTAGGCAGTTTCGTGGATGCTCACCTTACTAGACCTGGATGGAGGTGGGTGGTCCTTGGACTTCCCACAGGGCAGGGAACCCTGATTGCTCTTTGGGCTTACGAGGGAGGGGGACTTGATTGGGGGAGGGGGAGGGAAAGGGGAGGCGGCGGTGGGGAAGAGACAGAAATCTTTAATAAATAAATAAATTAAAAAAAAAACAAACAAAAAACAAAACTCCTTTTAGGTATAAAAGCTACTAGACAATGTAAAGACCATTGCCTTCTGCAAGAAGATTGCTCTGCAGTAATTTTTTTAAATATATGATAGGTGAACTTTGCTCTTTCAGATAAGACTGAGAAGTCCCAGACAGAAACCACTTACATAGAGGTGGGTGTGGGGAGGTATCTTTCAGCTCCTTCAGAGGGCGCATCCATGGGTAGAGAAGGCATGGCGGAGTGGTGCTCTGGCTACAGGAACATGCTGTGGCAGGCCTCACATCTCAGCTGCTCATCGTAGGTGAGCAGGTCGAGCGTTAACCCAGACTGAACCACAGCCTTCTAAGTCCTGTTACGAGTCTTCTGTTCACATCAGCCATGCTTCTCCTTGGATGATGATGCAACCCATCAAAAGCTGAGCAAGCAACTGCTCAAACACCTGAGACTATGAACACATGACAGATTGCAATTTTAGCTCCTTCTATACCCATTGCAAGAGACTGGAGGGATTCTCAGTCAGCTTGTACGACCTTCATATATATATAGTAATGGGTTTTTTAATACTCTTAAATGTCTAATTCCTTGGCATTCTGTAAGGCGTCTTGTGGTTTCTGGTAAATCATGTATCCCTGTGTTTTGTTTCAGTTAAGGCACTAGTAACTGTCACACTAAGTGACCCCTGAGGTTGTATAACTGAACAACAGTACCTTATTTTTTTTACACAAGAGGGTGCTGTGTTAGGAAGAGGGGAAGGGTGGGCCTTGGCTCCCTGAAGCTCTTCAAGGTTGATAAACAGATGACATCTTCATATCTAGTTTTCATGAACCCTCTAAGTTCCAATGTCAAGCTGGCACTTGGAAGCCGAGGTTATACATGTCTTCTCCAGGGTTAGCTCAACTACCCATGCTGCATTTGCCAGGACTTAATCGCCATGACTTCTTTCTTGCTAACCAGGTGGGGCTAGGGAGTAATACTTTACACTGGAAAGCCACATCCCCAAGTCAACTCTATGACACAGAATAGGGAAGAGCTCCCCTGGTGGAGCATTAGCTGTCTCTTCCATGCTCCTCTTCTGTATTAGGCTCCAGATACGCTGATGGTCATCCTCCTTATCCCCATCCTGGCATCTTTCTTCCCTTGATCTTTGGCTGGTCTCTCCCTCCTCTAAGAAACTCATGATTTTCTTTCTTCAAGTTTTAAATTAAATCCCTTTTCCAAAGAATTAAAAAAACATTTTTAATCACCTATTATAAGTAATATATTTTTCCTTGATGGTTTCCTTTATAAAACTTATCAAAATTGGTAGTCATTTGATTTGAGAAAAAAAAGACAAAAACAAGTAAATAAATGTCACTAAGTTCCTAATGTTTATCACAGTGGCCACATGTAGTAGATGCCTAACCAATGTTTTCCAAAATAGGGCAGAGACTATGGGATATGAAATAATTATATTATTAAACGAAAGCACCATTACTTGTCATTAATATAAATTTGTGTATTTCTGTCTCAGTGACTGGGTTTGACACAACGCAGACTGGATCATTAGCATGTTGTCCTGACACTTTGTGTTAGCCTCTTTCTGGGCTAATTATAAACTAAACTGTTGAGTGGTTGCTGAGTTGCACACTACCTCAGAACGTGGGGTTCAAAGCCACCACAGCTATTTTATCAGCTCACATGTGTGGTGGGGAGAGAACTCAGGAAGTGTTCATCTCGCATGCCTTGCTTCAGAGATGCTCCAGGGAAGGCTGCCTGTGGCTGGGGGCTAGAGAAACAACCTGACTAGAGCAGACAGCATCAGCAAAATCAAGAGCAGGTGTTCCCATGAGCCAGGCAGCAGGAGTGATTTTCGTGACCTGGTTTCCATGGCACTGTGTCACGGCTGCTCTGTTCTCGTGGTCAAAAATACATACGCAAGCCCTCCCAGTTTTAGGCATAGGGATAGAGCCCCCAATATTGGGAAGGAGGTGTGCCACAGAGTTTATGGTTCCATATTGAAACTAATACTAACTAAGAGAGAAATTGGTAGACTTTGCAGGGTGTTGGGAAAAATTGTTATTATCAGACTTTCCTTCCATCTCATCTTCCTGATTTTTAGATAAACAAGAAACTCCATAGCACTAAGTATATATTTTTTATTCATCATTTTAGAATTAATTTTACATACCTGCCACAGTTTCCCTCCCTCCTCTCCTCATATCTTCCCACCTCTCTTTAACCCTCCCCCCCCATCCACTCCTCCTCTGTCTCCTTTCAGATGGGGTAAAGACTCGCATGGGAATCAGCAAAGTAAGGCTTATCAAATTGAGGCAAAACCAAGTTCCTCCCCCCAGTATCAAAGCTGAACAAAGCATCCTACCATAGGGAATAGGTTCCAAAGAGCCAGCTCATGCATCAGGGATAGGTCCTGATTCCACTGCTAGGGGCCCCACAAAAGACTGAGCCACACAACTGTCATTCAGATGCAGAGGGCTTAGGTCAGTCCTATGCTGGATCACTATACACACACACACACACACACACACACACACACAGAGAGTCCATGGGTTCTCACAAGATCAGGTCAGCTGTCTCTGTGGGCTTCCCCACCATGATCTTGACCTCTCTCTTGCTTATAAAATCCATCCACCCTCTCTTCAACTGGGCTCCCAGAGCTTGGTCCAGTGCTTGGCTTATGGATCTCTGCATCTGCTTCCATCAGTTACTGGATGAAGGTTTTATGATGACAATTAGGGTAGTCACCAATCTGATTACAGATTAAGGCCAGTTCAGGTACCCTCTCCACTATTGCTAGGAGTCTTAGCTGGGGTCATCCTTGTGAGTTAAGAAGCTGAGAGTCACAGAACAGCTGAGTTCTTAATCATAGATCTGGCCCTTATTTCACTTCTTACCCTTCCTGAGGTTCCAAATCCTTACTATTTAAATCAGGATTAGTAACCTTTCCTTGTAGGGCTGTTGTGACAGTCACCTAAAGGAAATATTGTGCTTTGCTTAAGGTTTAGAAACGATGTAATTATGGTTGGATGTGGTGGTACATGCCTGTAAACTCAGAACTCTGGTGACAGAGATAGACTGATCTCTGTGAGTTCAAGACCAAGTCCAGCCTGGTCTAAAACACGAGTTCCAGGACAGTCAGGACTGTTACACTGAGAAATCCTGTCTCCAAACAAACAAACAAACAAACAAACAAAAAGTATACATTAGTAAGAGAGAGACCCAAACTGTAAATTTGCCACTGAAAGGATAGTTTAGCTGATCATTAGTCATTAATGACAGCAATAATAGTTATATTACTAATAGCCATTTATCAAGTGCCTTCTCCATACAGGTTAGGGGGTCACTGATTTACTGATTGTTTGACTTACAGGTTGTTGATATTATATGAGAGCTCTATGCATCCGGTAGAATCTGTGATTCAAGTTTTGAATTTTGATTTTTCCTGGGCCAGCAAGGAGCATAAAATACTCTTTGCAATTTTGGCCGGTGGTCATGAGCCTCTGTAAGCCTCATAGTTGTGAGAGAAGCAACTCTAAGCTGCAACATTCAGTGGTGGGGGTAAATTAAATTTATTTTTCATGCACAGTGTTTTCAACTGGTTATCTATAACTCATCCAGAAGCATCTGAATTCTAAGTAGTTCTGTTAACTGAATTAGTTTACTGATAATTTTTAATCCAGCATTTCTTTCTCATGCTGCTTATAGAGAAAGCACCTCTCAGATTCCAGATGTGGGAAGAAATACAACTTTCCAGTACCTAATGCTATGGGAGTAGAATAAGTAGGGAGGTCAGCTTTCTGAGTGTTGACTTTGAGCAGGGCAGTCTGAGAATAGGACTTTCCACATCTTTGAAAGCTTTGATAGATCTGAATTTATTCAAAAGTCTCCATAGATAATTTACGTCTCACTAGCGAGGCCTGGTGGGCGGGGAGGGGCTGAATACTGAAGCCTGCCCTAACACGTGCATTCAGCGTGACTGAAGATTCTTAAGAACAAGTGGGGAAAATGGTATCACTTCTGTTGCCCAGGGCTTAGTAGAAATGTACACCTGACCTCCCTGAATCCCCAATTCCCTCTCTAATACCCAGAGACAAAGGTGCTTACGGCTCACTAACTAGCTGGAATTGTGCAATGATTTCATTGCCGTGACAGCTCCCACCAGGAGAGTATTTGATTCACACAAGACACTCATAACTATAGTCCACGGCTAGCAAACGAAGACAGGTGGGACCGTTACCCACTGCTGAATTTATCAGCGCTGCCTGTTAGGCACAGAGATGAAGGGGCAGCAGAGGGGCTCTGTCTCCTGAAAGACTCCTTAGAATTATTCTCTCTTATCTCGGTCAAGCATTTCATAAAGTAACACAGCAGCTTCCACCAGGGTAGCTCTGAGAGCTGAGAGCAGAGAAGGAAATCAGTATTGGAAATAGTTCCCCTGGTAGTGCTTAAGTTGATGCAGGCTTCCCTGGTGGCTGCTGTTATTTTCCATGTGGATGCTGTTCGGAGGAAAGCAAGAGAACAGTGTACATCTTTGCTTTTATGCGATGCTGCAAATTTTCATATTTAATATCAACAATGCCCTCAAATTATTGGCTGCTGCTACTAGGGAGGCACAGGGCAAAGTCACCTTTTTAAATCTTTCATTAGATAGCAGCCTATGCTCCAAGTTAATGGCTTTCATGTTAGAGGTGAAACAATTGAGGCGAGAGAGGTAAGATGACTTACCCAAAGTCGGGCCTCAGAGCTGGGGTATGATCTGTGGTGTCTAGAGCTGTACTAGAACTTCCGTACTCTGTACTTGCATCATGCTTGGGTAGCTTTAGTTATGTTCTTTCTGGAATGGTCTAGTCACTTCAGTGATAGCTTTCTGAGGTAAGAGGGATGGATCTTAGAAGTTCTCAACATGCTCGTCCTTTAAGATTACCCAGAAAGCTTTAAAGTACATGGGTACCACAAGCGTGTTCTCAGAACTTTGAATCTGATTGGCCTGCGTATGCCATTGACTTTGAGCTAGGGAGGTAGATACATTTTACAGGTGGCTCTATTATAACCCACATTTAGAACCATTGACCAGCCCTTTGGGACCGGCTATTTATCCCTGTGGTCCAGCGGCTATCAGCATTAGCTTCAGCATGATCTGGAGTTTGTGAGGAAGGAGCTTTCACTCAGACAGTTTAGATGTGCATCATTTGCAGAGGATGCTCTGCTCTGCTAACAAAAGATGAGTGGATAGGGAAGTGAGCAACATTCTAACCAGCAAGTGATAATTTAGTGTTTCAGAAAGGAAAGAAAGGCATTTACTGGAAATAGGGTTCATAAGATCAATCACGTTCCATAGGCTGAATGGATCTGCTCAGAGCTTAGCACCCACTCTCTTCTGTCTGCATGGTCCATTCTCGCTTGTCTCAAGCAGTGCTTTATTAGAGGGAGCATGCCCAGATCTACTTATGCAAATAGGAATCTCCCTCTGTTGTTTCCTTAACCCTTGTAACCTTCTGATAATCTGCAGAATGCAAGTATGTTTGTCTTCTCTACAGACCAGCACACATGGACCTTGTTTGATTTGTTCATCAGTGTATTTCTCATCACTGAGAATAGTACCCAACATTTAGAAACAGGAACTTCCACATATCAGGTTGTTATTTTTGGCAGGGTATCACTATATGTTTTAGGATAGCCTCAGGCTTGTGATCTTTCTGCCTCAGTCTACTGACAGCTAGAGCTAAACTCGTGTCTCCCACCACCCATCTCCTGGATATTTGTTGAATTAGTGAGTTAAGTTATTATAGGCATCTAGATAGGTCACAGTCATGCTTGCTTTACTTGGAGTTTGTAAAATCAGTTGGGAAACTCTGCAGGACTTTAAGTGAATAAAGAGCAAGATCACATTTTATTTGACTTAAGAATAACTTTAACAGGTTAAAAGGTGTGTTTTGGGAAGATGGCTGGTTTAGTGTGGACAGTAAAATAAAATAGAGAAGCGGAGGGCAGAGTGGAAAGGGTGCTGTTTTATTGCTGTATTCTGTAAGCTATTCATTTATTAAACATCTGTGTAACCAGCGTTTCATTTATTTTATTTTTTTTAGAAAGAAAACAAACTTATCTTTTTTTTTTCATTTTCCATACCAATCCCAGTTCCCATACCCTCCCCTCCTCGCATTCCCTCCACCTTCATCCCCACCCCACCCCTCATTTACTCCTCATAAAGGGTAAGGAACATTGCTTCGAGGAAGGACCAAGACCCTCCCTACTATATCTAGGCTGAGCAAGGTATTCGTTCTAAGAGAATGGGTTTCCAAAAAGTCAGTACAAGCAGTAGGGATAAATCCTGGTGTCACTGCCAGTGGCCCCTCAGTCTGCCCCAGCCATCCAACTGTCACCCACATTCAGAGGAACTGGTTTGGACCTATGCTGGTTCCTTCCCTGTCCGGCTGGAGTTGGTGAGCTCCCATTAGCTCAGGTAAGCTGTTTCAGTGGGTGTCCCCATTGTGGTCTTGGCCTCTTTATTCTCACTACTCCCACTCTTTGACTAGACTTTGGGAGCTCAGCCCAGTTCTCTGCTATGTGTCTGTCTCTGTTTCCATCAGTTGCTGGATGAAGGTTCTATGATGATATTTAAGATAGTCATCAATCTGACTACAGGGAGAGGCCAGTTCTGGCACCCTCTCCACTATTGCTTAGGGTCTTCGCTGAGGTCACCCTTGTAGATTCCTGAGAATTTCTCTAATTCTAGGTTTCTTGCTAGCCCCATAATGGCTCCCTCAATCAAGATACCTTTTTTCTTGCTCTCTGTCTCTGTCCTTCCCCAATCTCGACTCTCCCATTCTCTCAAGTTCTCCTCCCCTATCCTCTCTCTCCTCTCCTCCCCTTCTGCCCTCCCTTCTTTCCCTAACCCCATGTTCCGAATTTTGTCAGGAGATCTTGTCTATTTCCCCTTTCTCAGGGGAATCTATATATGTTTCTTTTAGGTTTCTCCTTGTTACTTAGCTTCTCTGTGGTCTTGGTCTATTGGCTTGTTATCTTAACAGCTAGTATCCACTTATGAGTGAGTACATACCATGTTCATCTTTATAGGTCTGGGTTACCTCGCTCAGGATGGCTTTCTCTAGTTCCATCCATTTGCATGTGAATTTCAAGATATTGTTTTTTTTTCTTTGCCACTGAGTAGTATTCCATTGTGTAAATGTACCAATTTCTTTTATCCATTCTTTGATTGAGGGGCATCTAGGTAGTTTCCAGGTTCTGGCTATTGCAAATAATGCTGCTATGAACACAGTTGAACAAATGTCCTTGTAGTCCTTGTAGTATGATTGAGCAACCTTTTGGGTATATGCCCAAGACTGATATTGCTGGGTTCTGAGGTAGGTTGATTCTCAATTTTCTGAGAAACCATCTCAGAGTTGTTGTACAAGTTTGCATTCCCACCACCAATGGAGGAGAATTCCCCTTACTTCACATCCTCTCCAGCTTAAGCTGTCATTGTTTTTTTGTTGTTGTTGTTGTTATTGTTTGTTTTTTGTTTTGTTTTTATTTATTTATTTTTTTTGGTTTTTCGAGACAGGGTTTCTCTGTAGCTTTGGAGCCTGTCCCGGAACTAGCTCTTGTAGACCAGGCTGGCCTCAAACTCTCAGAGATCCGCCTGCCTCTGCCTCCCAAGTGCTGCCTCTGCCTCCCAAGTTGAGCCTACTGTTAAAATGCTAAAAGTTAGAAGACTATTCCATTTGTATCCTGGATGAGAAACTCATGCAGCTGGATAACCTGCTTCCAATGTGTGACACATGCCTCAGGCTTGCTCATGTATTGTATCTTAGTCCTCTTCTAGGTGTTTGGAGTCCCTTTCACCCAAAGGGGATGCTTGTAAGAGTCTACTCACCATCCAGAAGAGACAGGCAATATTTTCACATGAGTTCCATTGACAGAACATGAGCAAACAGCTTATAACTGCAAGAAAGCCTAGAGAATGTAGCCGACTGTGGATCTAGGAAAAGGAACCTGGCTTGATCTATAACAAACTCAGCTTTGCCTCAAGTATTAAAAGTGAGAGATTCAATGATTAGCTGAATCAATAGAGAAGAAATGTGAATTTAGTTGGCATTAGAGAAATATTTAAGTCGCTTATTGGGGAAAACAACTTAAAGGAAGCGATACTTACTTTGGCTTAAGTTTCAGAGGTTTTGTTCAAAGTAACTCAAATGCAGTGTTTGTAGACACATGTATGGTGAGGCAGAACACCATGATGGAAGGATATGGTAAAGAAAAGTAGTTCATCTCCTAGTGGACAGCAGAGAGGGAGAATAGATGGAAAACTGAAGGCAAGATACACTCTTCAAAGGCAGTCCTCTAGTCGCCTGCTTTGTTCAAATAGGTGCTGTGGGATAATGCTTTTTCATACTGTAACGATTTGTCACACATATTGGTTTAATAAAACACTGATTGGTCAGTAGCCAGCCAAGTAGTATAGGCAGGATGACCAGACTAGGAGAATTCTGGGAATAGGAAAGGCAGAGACCAGTTGCAAGCCAGACCCAGAGGAAGCAAGGTGAGAATGCTTTCCTGAGAAAAGGTACCAAGCCACGTGGCAAAACACAGATAAGAATTATGGGATAATTTAAGTTGCAAGAGCTAGTTTGTAATAAGCCAGAGCAATAGGCCAAACAGTTTATAATTAAAAGAATCCGGGCGATGGTGGCGCACACCTTTAATCCCAGCACTTGGGAGGCAGAGGCAGGCGGATCTCTGTGAGTTCGAGACCAGCCTGGTCTACAGATCTAGTTCCAGGACAGGCTCCAAAGCCACAGAGAAACCCTGTCTCGAAAAACCAAAAAAAAAAAAAAAAAAAAAAAAAAGAAGCCTCTGTGTGTTTATTTGGAACTGAAGAGCTGTGGGACCAGGCAGAACAGAAACTTCCATCTACAAAAAGGCTTTTTCTCTAAAGTTTTCATCTCTTCTATGTAATGCATTTTAACTGGCAGCCAAACTTTTGCAAACAGCCTCTGGGGAGCATTGATATCTAAATCATGACATAATAGATATTCAGCAAGTAAAATTGGCAGTAAAATTGTTATTGATTGTCCTGGGGTAGAGCTAGGGAAAAAATTATTTCCAATGATAATTGCCACCAGCAAAAAAAGCTGTTTCCAGCAAATGCATTGAAATAATATGTTAATAATTTCCAGACCTTGGGCTGTCATAGGCTTTATATCTGCAAAGGACACAAGAGGCAAGATTACAGTAATTTGTTGAGAAACACAGAGAATTTTAGAGGCTCTCACACTCACAGGAGAATGTTTTGATTCCCCTGCATTGCATTAAAAATAATACAACAGGGCTGGAGAGATGGCTCAGTAGTTAAGAGTACTTGCTGGTCTTGCAGAGAACTCATGTCAGTTCCCAGAAGCCATATGCTAGCTCTCAAATATCTATAACTCTAGTTCCAGGGGATCTGACACCCTCTTCTGACCTCTATGGACACCAAGCATACACATGGTATACATATATACATATAGACAAACACCCATACACTTAAAATAAAATCTTTAAAGCAGTAAGATCACCATTCATGAGATAATGCATTTTCACGTGTATTACTGCCGAAAACTTTAAGGAAGTAAGTGTTGAACGAGGAGGTTTAGACATTCTTGTGGGTGTTAGTTTACTAGGTTAATAGGACATGCGCACAATGGGCAAAACCTTGTCTTTCACTTTTATATATCTTCTTTGACAAATCTGGAAAATAAAGGCTAGCTACTACAATTATGTAGCTATAACAAGAACAACTGTGGAGGAAAGGGCCCAGGTCAGGGGAGCTGAGTGCAGAGTAATAAATCATGACATGTTTGCATAGCTTGGCGGTACATTAAAACTCCATTTTTTTTCTTCTGGGTTATTCCTCAGAGGGGCTTCCAATTCAATTGTTGCCTACGAATATGGGATTTGCAGTCTGATTTTCTTTTGCAGCCTGCTCTATTGCACACACTGAAGCAGCTGTGCACAGCATGGGCCTCATCTTGATGCCTCCAATGTGAGGGGGCGAGGCAAAGGGCCACTAATCAGGGAAAAGGTTCTCTGCAGTCGGCAACTTCTCAGGGCCACATGGAAAGGGACATTTGCATGTTTCGTTAAGAATGAACAAACCCGTTGGTTTGCGCACAAGCTGAATTTACATTTTCTGGTTTAGAAAGAATCTCAGCTGTTATTGCCAGTTCCATGTCCCCCCCCCCCAGTTCATTAGACCAAGTTCCCCCACTGAAAAATTGATTGAAGGACAGTAGGTTTCTTGGGACTGGCTGTTGCTGCCTATCTAGATAATAAGATTAGGTTTGTATTTTCCTATGGGCTTTGATGATTACAATCTACCACATTCTCCAATTAAAATCCCCGTCACACTTGACTTTTGTTTTGCTTAATTTTTACACCATGTTTAGCTTGAAGACTAAAAATAGATTGATCTGTTTCACCTTCTCTGGTTGTTCCTTACATGGATTTTCATGCCTGCCCTGGTTCATGTTTGTGGATCTGCACTACAGCAGCTGGTGCTAATATATAAGAATCTACTTTACGGAGGGAGAGGAAAGAAGATGAATCCATGAATATTAATATACGATTATCATGTGACGATATTCCAACCACATACACCTTAAAAGCCACAAGATGAGAAAGGAATGGATCGTGGGGTCAGCTGTATAATTCCTGTCCCAAAGAACTAAAGCCAGGCCAGAGTGTAAAACAAATGATTGCAAGCTTGGCCACCGAAATAAACTGTGTGGCCCCAGGGTCTCAATTCTGAGTCCATCTGTTAAATACAGGAGCTGCAGTAATAGATCAGAACAAAGTGCACACGGCACCCAGCTTCTGTGGATCAATAACATGCATGGCATTAGCACGGTGGTCTGTGAGTGCTCACACACACACACACACACACACACACACACACACACACACACGTTTCAGCCAAAAAGATTAGTCATTATAATAATCAAGTATGAATTGCTGCATAGCCCCTTTCTTGGAAGGAGCTATTAGAAATGCGTGTGATGGTTGCTATAGGATTTTATATGTCTTCATTTAACTCCCTAATTCTCTCCCCAAAGGAAGACGAACAGTTTCTCAAACGAACCTCACTAACAAGTAGCTGGATTTTGCCACATTGTATGGTGGTCCGTTTGTAGGGCAGGTCCATAGATGTTCTTCTCTTTGAGTAAAGTCCCCAAATTATACCTTTTACTGTTTATTTGTTTGTTTATTTATGGTGTGTGTGTGTGTGTGTGTGTGTGTGTGTGTGTGTGTGTGGTGTGTGTGTGTGTGCACATGTGGAGACTGGAAGACAAATTTTTGGAATCAGTTCTTTCCTTTCACCATGTGGGTTCCGGGGATAAAACTCACATCAGGCTTGGTAGCAAGTGCCTTGCCAGCCTGTGATTTGGCTATCTGTAAAGAAAATATGTTCTCTGAGAAACGGTGCATTGTAGGCCTTGGTAGAAACATTGTTTTCTGTTCATCCCTGTTCCTTTGTGTTGCTGTTCTCTTGGTTGTATTAGTGACTGGGCATCTGTGACTGTCCCTATGTGTTAGGTTTTTTGTGAGCTTTAGGTGGAGAAGGAGAGAAAGTTGTGTGTGGATGTTTGTGTACTGAGCACACAGGGATTACACTAATTACCTGGAAGAAAGTCCACAGTGCTCACACAGAGAGAACAACAGCGTCAAGTTTTTGAAGAGCCTTTAAACCCCTCAGCAGGATGCTGTTGTAAAATGCAAGCGTTTTCCTTCTCTTCTCAAGCAAAAGAAATTAAGAGAGCTTACTTAGAGTGAGCCACGGAATTTGGAACGAGCATTAAATGTCTCATGAAGAAAAGTTCGCATAGCCTGCAGTCGTGAGAAACAACTCAAATGAGAGCTATAAAAACGGACTTTTTTTTTTTTTTATGCCAGGAGCTGGAGAACAGACAGCTGTTGAATAATCTAGTGTCTGGGAGACAGGGTGTTTGATATTTTTGTTAAGGTTGACAACTGAGCTTTAAAAACAGTCTTTAAACACTCTGAAAGTCAGCATTTATTTTTTTCAAGCTTGAGAACTCATCGAAGTTTACAAGCCCAGGATGACAGGAAAGCATCACGGCAAAATTCAATTTCAGTTTGCTCTCATTTAAAAGCAGGTTTGATGTGCTCACAATACTCTTTCTCTTTTAATAAAATACTTGATTGTCTTTGTTAGACTAGGCTGTTATTACCATGTTCATATGCTGCTCAGCCTAACTCATATTCTACCAGGTAGGTGCTAAATTGAACCTTGTGGTTTAATTTTCCGATTACAGAGGCGGTGCGGGTTACATCTCCTGATTACAGCTGACACAGGGAACTAAGGGTTCCCAGGTGAGAGCAATGGAAAGAGACCAAGAGGAGTCGAATGACCAGGGGCTTCTTGACTGATGAAGAAAGCCCTCTTAGGACCAGAAAGCTCTCCCTGCCCAGATATGGTCTCTCCTCCTACCCCAGACTTATTTCTCCATCCCAAGTTATTCATTGCTTGCCTCCGGGTGCGCCAGTTAAACCAGAGAGCCAGGAGAGATGCTGGCACGCCTGGGACAATCTCGGTAGGACACTTAGGTGATAAGCCTATCAACTAATAGTGGCAGCGTGCCTTCAGCAAGTGACAAAAGGCACCAGGCCAAGGAAGAATAGAGCTGGTAATTGTGAGGAAAGTATAGTTGGATGGGGGAGAACATGTTGTGTAGAGGGGACTCGAGGGCAGGCACCCCGCAGCAAGTGTGAAGTGCTGAAGGTCAGGGCCACTTCAGCGAAAGCATATTGGGTAGGATGGAGAGTCCCGGATGAAGTTAGAGACTCAGCAGAGACTTTGGCTGGGATTCAGTAGTTTCTAATGTGTGGCCCCCAGCAGCAGCCGCTTCACCTGAGGAAGGCTCGTTCTCATTCGGGACCTTTGCTTAGCCCTGCTGGATGACTGTGTGGAGTGAGCCCGAACAATGTGCGTTTCAGCCGGTCCCCTGGTAACAGATCCCTGTCCAAGCTTAAGACCTGCTGGTCTAGAGCCTTGTTTGCCACAAGAAGGCCTTTGAATTTTATCTCCCATTGGAGGGTGTTCAAGCAAGAGAGTGAAATAAGGCAACTTAGACTTGGAGAAAATAGCTTTGGCCTTTGTAAGAACGGACAGACTGGTACCTACTCTTTTATGTATCTCCTCTGACCGAAAAAAAAAAAAATGTAACTCAGCAGGAAAGGACAATTAGCAGATTCATGCCGAGCTCTGTTTACTTTTATTGTGAAGGATAATTGCGTTCAATCTCATGCCTGAGTTCCAGATGTTGGGTACCTGAAAATGCAAATAGCATTTCCCTGCTGTGGGATGTCAGAGAGCCGAAACCCAAACCTGCTTGTGGAAATGGAAACCTATCATCGGCTGCCTTCAGGTAGTTATATCTTAAGTGGGGGCAGATTTTTCTCATTGAAAGCAACAATTGGCTTTAGGAATGGAAGAAATTAGGACAGTTATGCATTAGTATTCTTTATTTCCTCTAGGTAACAGTTCAGATTCTGGGGGATGTGCCCATGTGTGTAAGAATCACTTTTAGGCTGGGAACTTACTCTGCCTAACTATACAATTCCTCCAGTACTTATAGACTCCCCAAGAGATGGTCCAGGAACACTCTAGTCCAGAACAAGGCTTCTCAGAAACAGCTTGCATCTGCCACATTCTCTTTCTTTTCTTCTTCTCCACTCCCCTCTCCTATGATGATGTCCCATAAAGTTCTGTGAGGATGGATTGTCTATGCTATAAACACCTCAGGATATATCAGAGGGCATACTGTCCCTCTCGCTGATTCTGCCAGTCCATCTTTAACAAGTCAGGTTCCACCCACCCATCCATTCACTCTGGCCATCTCCGTTTGAGCTTATTTTGTCTATTCGAATTTTCCTTTTGGAAGTTAATGCATTGTAAAAATAAAACTTTACTTGGGAGTTAATGGGGCTTGGAGCAAAAATGCAATGCATGCATTTAACTCACCATATTAAATCAGCTCTTATGACATGGCGTGTGGGTCACTGAGTCCCCACATTTACAGAAAGAGAGTTCATTCTTATACATGAGGAGGTACAAAGAAATTAAACAGCTAGGGGTGAGGATAGGGGTGCGGTTGGCAGAGACAGTCAGTTGAGAAGGAGGAGGCATCAGGACAGTTATGGGAGGCTCAAGGTTGACTGGGTAGACAGGGCTACCACTGAGGCTGGATGCAGGAAGGTGATAGTTAACAAGGTGTCTATACTGCAGCTTGAGTATATGAAGTCTCTCTTATTGAACTTCTGAAAACAGGACTTTCAGAATTTTTTCTTTGACCAGTCATGCCCCTTGGCGTTTTTCTGCCTACTCTGCTTGACTGCCAACCTCTGGAAGCTGAGCTGTGTGAACGAATGGAAGGCTGAACACTCAGAGTACAAGTGCTGGAGGTTTCCTGGCTTTCTCCCAGTATGGGACCTGGCTTTCTCTTTATTTGTATACGTGTGTGTGTGTGTGTCTATGTGTGTATCCGTGTGTTACATACACTTGAGCGTGCAAGCCCATGTACACATGTAGAAGCCTGAACAAGTCTCCTGTCTCACTCTGCCTTAAGACAGGCTCTCCCATGACCTAGAATCGTGGGTAAGGCTGGCTGTCCAGTAAGTTCTCAGGATTGGCTTGCCTTTGCCCTCCAATGTTGGAGTCACAGGCATTCGGAACATGCCGTCTTTTTGACATGGTGGCTGAGGAATTCAGATTCAGGTCGTCATGCTTTCAGACTAATCATCTTCTCTGAGCCAATTCTGGGGCTCAGTGCTCAACGGCACCATACCCAGTTCAGAGGTCCTTTCTTTCCTAAGAACGATGCGGCGGACTTTGCTGAGATGGAGGAAGAGAGACAGGAAAAGAGAGAGCCACATGCTTCCTGAACATCTCTGGAAGGTAGCTTCCTGTCTGGGGATGTGTCTTCATCTCTTCTCTCGGAAGTACCATGGCTACAGGACACCCTTCAAGTCCTGCAGCATGAAGCAGGCTCCTCCTTACTTTCCCGGTTGCAGATTGACAGCTCTGCCTTCCCAAGTCTAGGGAGTCAGGCCCCACCCACCCACCCATCTGCTTTTCAGTTGCCAACATCGTAGCTTATTTTTTTTCCCTTTGTAAGTTAATGGATTAAAAATACTTTTTTCTTGGGAGTTAATGGAGCTTGGGAGGGAGCAGAACTCAACACATGTGTTCAATTCACCTTTTAGAATCAGAGAGGCCTGAAGCCTTATTTCCTCCCCTCCAATTTCAAACTGGGTTAGAAGTGAAGAATTCTATTACTGCATTCTCTCTCCCTATGCTTCTCCATTAGAAATCAGAAATAGCGACAGTTAAGTTTAGATTCAATTCCATTTCCCTCCGTGGCAATATCGAACCATCCTGTTCTGTTGCTGCCTAACATAAGGTGAGCAGGGATGTGTTTAAATCTCAGATGGAGGAATGGAGATTAGGGGATAGGAAAAAAAAAGCTCTCCTATGTAGGATGTCAAAACGGGCTATCAGGGGACTCCACCGAAGCCTGTGAGTAGTGGAGCTGACAAAGATCCAGGAGCAGCAGTGTGGGTCTTCACATGCTTGGCGCTGCTTTGTGAGACACAGCCATTCGTGTGGAGAAAGGCATCCTTTCCATTTTTGTCTGGATCAAGAAATAGCTGCAATGTTAAGCAAATACATGTTTAATTTATGTTTAATTCAGCGTCGTCCCTGGGAGTAAGTCACATATGTCTCATTAGTGCCTGGGCTTCGTTTTTTGAGAGTGGTGTGTGGGGTAACACAGGATGGCTGAGGGCAAAAGAACGGTACCATCCACAGGGATAAACGTTCATCCCATACAGTGTGCCCACCGACAACGGAGCCTCCCAGTTCTTATGCAGGAAAAATGATAGAGTCTGAAAAATTTTCAGAGTCCTTGGGGGTGTCTACTCAGTGACTTACTTTCCTCCCCTGCTCTCCTTTATAATATTTATAATATTTATAATATTTATAATACAGTTGCTCCTGGGTGTTTTCCTTTCCCAGTGGTGAAGATGGGATAGTGGGATAAATAGAAAAGCTTCTGCATTCTCAGAAAGAGGAGTGCGATTTTTAAAACAGAATGGTTGTTCTTTGAAAAGCTCCTACAGTATATTTTGAACGTTTACCTCTTCTTTGCCTCAGCTCCTCCAAGATCTACCTCCACCTTCTTACCCAACCCACTTGCTTCTATTGCTTAAGGACTCTTGAGGTTGTGGGGCATGCTCTGGGACATGATTGACAGCAGGGCTCACAACCTCAGAGAAAACAGAGTCTTCCTCTCCCAGAAGCTATCAAATGCCAATAGCAGTTCAGCCAGGGCGGGACTTGGTGCCTATCAAGAGTGCTTTTTTTTTTTTTTGGCATAGTTTTCCCATGAAAACTTCCTCTTAGGCATTTGTCTGTTCATTATGTTTCTACACATTGTGAAGTCAGCACTGCCAGGAGGAAGCTATTCTTGTCATGCATGAAATTAGATTGGATTTATGTATAACTGTGGAGTCAAACCCACTAAACTGAAGTTGTATTTACAGCTTTGAACTGAAGGTTTGGACACTCCTTGCCTATTCCATGTTTTGAATTTGGAAGGACAGCTTCAGCATAGGCTTTTGTTTCCCTAAATTTTCTAGCCCCCTCTTTCTAGCTGCATTGCTACCCAGGAGAATAGGCTTTGTGAGCAAGGCAGACTTGGGCCAAGTGTGTGTGACTTTGGTCAAGCTAATCAATTTCTTTAACTCTCATCTTCTGTACTTGTCAAATGAGCACAGAGTTTGTGTTCCCCTTAGGGTGGCACTGGAAATTAAGAGAAAATGTAGGTAAGTTGTTGGAGGGGGCCTCTTGTTGATCCCGGCTGCCCAGAACCGAAATAATCACACAGAAACTGTATTAATTAAAACATTGCTTGGCCCATTAGCTCTAACTTCTTATTGGCTAATTCTTACATCTTAATTAAACCCATCTCCCTTGATCTGTGCATCACCCCGAGGTCGTGGCCTACCAGCAAAGTTTTGACATGTCTGACTCTGGCCGTGGCTCCATCGCTTCTCCCTGGCTCTGCCTTCTTCCTCCCAGCATTCCTTTTAGTTTTCCCCACCCAGCTCTGTTCCCCTGTAGCTTTGCTATAGGCCCAAAGCAGTTCCTTTATTCATTAACCAATAAAAGCAACACATAGACAGAAGGACCTCCCACAACAGTAAGCTGCTGAGCACACACTGAGAGGCAGTTCCCTGAATCACTTGCTCACACATGAAGGCTTGTCAGAAAAAAAAAGAGGGTGTGGAAGCAAACACAGAGCCTTCATCACTGTGGAATCTACTTAGAGACTTGAGTGAACTTGGCTCCACAACCCAGATGAGCCAAGGAGTCCTGTATCATACAATATTCCCCTGGCATCTGTCTGATTATTCCGTAGGCATTCCTGTGAGATGTCAGGAAGCGGCTCGCTGAGGTATCACTGACTATTACAGAGTCTTCTTCCCAGAAACATGTCTGCCCCCTCCCCCGCCCCAATCGATGTTAACAGACAACAAATGCTGCAACTATTGAAAGAATCCCAGGAGAGCAACGAAAATTACAAACATGTGGTTTTTTTTAGCTAAGGAATTTTAAAATAGCTGACATAGTTATAGATAAGGGTTGTACAAGGTGACCAGCATGCAGATAATTACACAAATGGCCAACCTTCTAAACTAGTATCTTTTCAGCTCTGGAGAGAATTTGTTCTTTAACTTGAACTGGGAAAATAGGCAGGTTTAACGGACCTGTGATGTAGAGCTGGATTTCCAGAATGTAAATAGCACTGATTAAGTGAAGCCCTTTCCTGTCTTTCCTTCTTCTTATTTAGAACATCAAATGTACTCCGCACACAGGCAGGAGCCTCTTAAATAGGTGCAATAGAGTCCACGCTTTTGCATTTACTCCAGAGACTAACAAAAATCAATTGGCTACTCAAGGCAGATCTTTAATAAAAGATTGAATCAAAACAGTATTGGAAACTGCATCCACGCCATAAAGAAGTGGGCCCTTAAGAGGGGTGGAAGCTCACAGGCAGCATCCTCAGAATGGGCTCCATTATCCGCTTAAAGGAGAGGATTCGATTGAAGCGTGCCATGTGGAATACAAAAGTCTCATATTTCTTCTGTTTACTTTGTAGTGGTCAGATTCTTTATCTTCAATAACCGAGAGCTGGGGAGAATATTTTCAAGCACTGTAACATCAAGAACGAGCGTATTTGTGTGTAACTCTCAAGAGAATTCCACTTGGCTGATACTGCCTAATTAATCTTTACAGTTCAGCCGTGAGGGAGATGCAGTTTTAATGTGCCCCGATGGGTAGATCTAATAACAGGAACATAGAAGAGAAATTGTGTTTGCTCCAAATGGCTGGTTTTAGAAGAGATCTCTGTAGTTGAAATACTGGCGCCTTTTCTAGGTTTTGTACACATAGGAATTTGGCTCCTAGCTTATGGATGGGATTCTTCAGAGGTTTTAGTTATCATGATCTTTTCATATAATACATTTGGATTATGATTTTCCCCTATCCCAACTTCTCCTACATCCTCCTCACCTCTCTACTCACCTAACTCCATGCCATTGCTTTCTTTCTCTTTCTCTTTAAGAACCAAACAAAATTAAATCTCTCTCTCTCTCTCTCTCTCTCTCTCTCTCTCTCTCTCTCTCTCTCTCTGTGTGTGTGTGTGTGTGTGTGTGTGTGTGTGAGAGAGAGAGAGAGAGACTCAACTCCAGAAAAACACAAAATCAGAAACCAAAATATGCAGGCAAAAGACGATTAGGATGAGAAATTCCCAAGCAAAGCAATGCAAGACAAAAACAAAACAACTTTTGCAAAGCATACCATACTGCTGAATTCCCTTTGTGTTGCCCATATTCTCTTGGGTATGGGACTTACCATGAAGTGTGGTTAGTATACTCAGTAAGACTTCACTTGAGGAGACTAATTTTTCCTTTGAAAGCAAATGCCAGTAGCAGATAGCTTCTTGACCGGATGTGCCAGCACCTGTCCACACCCCCCTCTCAGTGCTGGGACCTTGTCTGGCTTGAACCTATGCAGGTTATGGGCATACTGTCACAGTCTCTGTGAGTTCATATATACACCAGTTCCATCATTTCTGGAAGAGAGTGTTTGCTTGGTATCATCTGTTACCTCTGGCTCTGGCTCTTAAAATTGTTTTACCTCCTTTTCTGAGTAGCTCCCTGAGCCCCAAGGGGAGGAGGGGTTTGATGATTGCATCCCATTTAGGACTGAGTGGCTCCAATTTCTCTTACTGCCCACACATTATCCAGTTGTGGGTCTTTCTGTTGCTCCTATCTACTGAAAGAAGAAACTTCTCTGATGATTGCTGAGTGAGGCAACAATCAGAGTTCCAGCTCTGTATGACCACTGAGGTTCCCTGTACACAGTGTTTCTGTGAATCTGGTTACTACAAGGAATGGAGATGGGTTACAAGGTAAGGATGAGAAGGTCCAAGCAAATAGCTAAGCTGGGTCTGCTCCTCAGAGGCTTTGAAACAAGGCAAAACCAATGGGAATGTTTTGGTGATCCCAGCTCTTGTAGAAACAATGTGTTCTTTGCTCTGAATGGGATCTGTTATAACCCACTTGTCTTTGTTGTTCTATTTGTTGTGGAGAGACACTGTGAGCAAGCAAGGCAATTTCTGAAAGAAAAGCATTTAATTTGGGTCTTACTCACAGTTTCTGAGGATATGCTCCTAACCATCGTGGTAAGGAGTATGGTTAACAGGCAGGCAGGCATGGTGCTAGAGCAGTAACTGAGAGTTTACATCCTGATCTGCAGGTAGCAGGTAGAGAGAGATACACTGGTCCGGTCTTTGGTCTTTGAAACCTCAAAGCCTACCCCCATTGCCACACCACACCTAATCCTTCCTAACAGTTCCATTAACTGAGAATCAAGCATTCAAGCATATAAGTCCACAAGGGCTGTTTTTATTCAGACTACCACACCACTCTTAATTCCAGTGTTTGAGTAAACTGGAGATTTTCTGCCTATCAAGGTACCTGATGAAAACTCCTCTCTGAAAAAGGTAAAGAGTAAAACTCTGCTGGGTATCACTAGATACCTATGGATTAGGCATATTAAGGTTGAAAGGTGTGTGTGTATGTGTGTTCTAGGTCCTACATATGAGAGAAAACATAATATTTGTCTTTGGGAGATCTGATTTAATTTGTACAATGTGATAATTTCCAACTCTATCTATTTTCTTGCAAATGCCAGAAGTTTGTTTTTTATGGTACTGAACAAAGAGAAGTGAAAATGCTTGGTACTAATTAAGATTGGGCTACAAACCCACATTATTTCAGTCCAGACCCTTTCAGGCAGCGTGACTCAGTGTGTATGAGAGAGTCTGAGGCTGACTGAAGTATGTCTACTACCTAAAGTAAAGTCAGCAGTGGGAACAGCAAATCTCCCAGGGCTGGATTGGGCAAGGCAATGGCCAATGGGCATTTTAATTTCTTGACCAATAGGCTACTTTCTTTGTGAATTTTCACTTGAAGATACAGGCTTTTAGAAACTATGGGTGCTCATGACCTCTAGATTTTTTTAAATGTTTTTATATTTTAAGAATTACAGAAAAAGTATTTTGGCCATATTCTTTCTTGTCCTCCAACTGCAAAAATTCTTGATAAATACCTACAAACCAAATTCAAGAACACATAAAAAACATTATTTAATATTTTAGATCTGGTTAATTTGGGTATGTGATACTACTTTAATTTATATATAAATATTATAGTAAAGTTTATTTTATTTTTTTTGTTTTTTGGGTTCTTTTTTTTTTTTGGTTTTTCGAGACAGGGTTTCTCTGTGGTTTTGGAGCCTGTCCTGGAACTAGCTCTTGTAGACCAGGCTGGTCTCGAACTCACAGAGATCCGCCTGCCACTGCCCCCCAAGTGCTGGGATTAAAGGTGTGTGCCACCACCACCCTCTAGTTTTGATGGATGCTGGTGTCTAGTGGATGAAGCAGGCTCACAGACAGATGCACAAAGGGGAAGATGAGTGAGCTAGAGTCCTAATGGCATTCTCCCTGCTAGCTCTGGTAGTCTCTAGGCCCAAGGGAACATGTTGCCCAGTTGGTTATAAAAATTGTCCCCCAGAATACCTTTCCAAGATATTTCTCCTTTGGCTATTGGTGCTTCAAGTTGGATATTTCTACTTGTACTTAAGAGTGGCAATTAATTCAAAGATCTTCCTGTAAAGACAGGGAGAAGGTAAGGAAATCAGAGGAGAACCAGGGACAAGAATCTGTATCCATCCACAGAATACATGGGGGATGGAGTGACCAATGCACAGAGCCCTAACCAAGGAGAATGGAGGGGGGAGTGCTCAGAAACAAACAGCGGTGGTTAACAACCAAATGTAAAAGAGAGTGTAGGATGAAGGCACAGAAATGACAAGGAAAGATGGATTTTTTTGGGGGGGAAGGAAGCAATATTTAATGCACCTTTGCTAGGAAGTTGTTGCAAAATTAATTTTGGTATGCTCCATAGGCATGCATCAAGGTCTTTAAAGGAAGGCATTTGGGAAGAGGTGGTGGGGGTTGAGGCTGTCTATAAAGTAGCTTTGATTTCTTAGAAACTTTCTAGATTTCACAGTGGATCTGTGGGGAGCTCCTATTCCCCCTCAAAGTGGACTGATGGTGACTGGTTTCAGCTGCATCTGGACCTAAACCCTAAGAGTCTCTTTCCCTTGTACTGTATAATTTTAGTCTTTCACTAGGAAGAATGAGATAGCCAGTGTCATTATAAGTCCTCTGAAAGCAGATAGTGAGATAGAATTTGGAGTTTATTAATCAGGCTCACCAGGGGTCAAATCCTGTAAAGTAGATGACGGGAAGCAAGATTGGGCCAAGAAAGAAGTTGAAATCCAATGTGCACCCAAACAAATCTCAGCCAGTCTGGCTGGGAATACTAGACTAGCTATTTCCTACCATTTTCTGCTCTAAGAGGGTCAACATACCTAAGCCTTCCTACCCCCATGTTTCTCAATAAGCAAATGTTGCCCACCCTATGATTAGTGTGCCTCTAGACCAGACAGCTCTCTTCAGCTGAAACTCCCGAGGCCTGCAGATGACTTAGGGGGTAAGTCCTTCCCTTAGAGATGATCAGAGTCACACACATCACCATGCCGGCACAAACGTGCTGAATTACTCACAGAAATCATACTCTACTGCCTAGAAGTCCATTGCTCATAACAGGGGTTCCTGTCATGAAGTAAAACAGAAGTACACAATTAGTCAAGCTCAGGAGGCCCCCAATCCACAGTAGGTTCAGATATTCCCTCTTGTACCTCATAGCAGCACACACACACAAAAAAAAAGTGGTCCTGAGATGATCCTAGAACTTTTATGGTGAATTAATTCTATTGTTTGTTGAGAAACAATTTTGTGTTGAATCAAAGCCGAACTAGGAACAGCTTCCTATTACTACAATTACAGGTTTTTTAAATGTCCGTCATGGTATTTACTCACGTGTATATGTGCATGGATGGGTACATGCACATGGCAAGGTCTGAGGACAATTTGCAAGAGTTAATTCTCTTCTTCAGTTCAACCTTAGGGACGGAACTCAGGTGGTCAGGTTTGATAGAAGGTGCTTTTACCTTCTGAGCTATCTCTCCAGCCCCATGCATGATTCTTAGAAACTGAGAAATTAAATTGGCTGATAGGATACCTTCCTCATTTGAAAAAAAAATTTTTTAATTGTAAATGTTCTTTATCATGCCTGCTTTCTTTGGTTTATTCATTCTGGGGATTTTCCTAACCTATCTTCATTTTTTCCTCACTGACAGTCTCTATATGATTAATTCAGAGGCCTGCAGAAATCACAAGGGGCCCTGGCTATCAAAAGAACTGTATAAAGCTAGGGTAAATATCTGACTTTGGATTTCCTGTCTTGGTTGCTCTGTTTTCATTCTTCTAGTCTCACTTCCCTGCCCCCACTAAGAGGGGGAGAAGCGAGTACAGAGTGGACAGACTTGATGTGATTTTTCTTCTATGAAAAGAGCTTTAGCGGGCATGAAACCCCACTATGGTGCTGTGAAGAGGAGCCTGAGCAAGAAATGCACTTACAGTGCCGTGAAGGGGGGGGGGCAATGCTCTTGTGATCGTTCTCTAAGGCCTTGCACCCTGGATTAACTGGGAGCTGGAATAAGAGAAGTTAAGTTAACTCATTTGGCGGTCTGAGAATGAGTTGATTGATATTCAATTGGTCCTGTCTGATTTCAAACGGGAGAGTAACCATTTGATATTAATACTCACACTTTGAAGCAAATCATTCTCCCATGGGTTAATTAGCTGATGTGTGTGTGTGTGTGTGTGTGTTCTGTGTATGTTTTTGTGTGTGCTTGCATGTATGCATGCATGTGCCTGTGGCAGCCAGAGGTTGCCTTCATTAATCATTGTCTACCTTTATTTTGACACGGGGCCTCTCTCTAAACCTTGAGTCCATTGATTCAATTGAGCTAGGGTGGCTGGACAGCAAGCCCCACTTTGTCAGGATTCCAGACACATACCACCGTGCCTGGCTTGTATGTGGGTGCTGGGAATCTGAGTTATGGTCCTCATGCTTCCATAGCAAGTAAGTTATCAATGGAGACATCTCTTAATCTTGGTCATTCTTCTAATGTAAAATTAGATTAATAAGTAACAATGCCTACTCATTTGTGTGTCTTATAAATGAAAAATTAAGTGGGGGGGGGGCAAATAACACAGATATGTTTGCCCAAAGTGAAGAAACATGCTTAAGGTTTTTTTTTTTTTTTTTTTTTTTTTTTTTTT
>NW_026067972.1:1137444-1141393 GCF_014885135.2 Alexandromys fortis | reverse complement strand
ATTAGAAATGGGCTAGTCCAGGTGCGAGAATTAGCCTGTAAGGATTAGAGTTCATGGGCCAAGCAGTTCTTAAATGAATACAGTTTGTGTGTTGTTATTTCGGGCATGAGCTAGCCAAGCGGCCGGGGTGTTGGGGACGCAGCCCCGCCGCCGCTCATATTTCAACATCCCTCTTTCTCTCTCCCTTCTTTCCTCTCATCTTCCTCTTCCATGTCTCTCAGTTCTCTCTTTTCTTTCTGAAATGAGTTCCAATGCCTGTACTTACCCAACAGATCTCAGCTCAGGGTTCACTTCTCCAGGGAAATCTTGTTTGCCTTTGACCCTCAACCTGGACACAATGATCGCTTGCCTCCCGCCTGGGTCAGTCTCCATGCCAGGCTCGCACTCCTGCTGCAGTCCCAAGAGTTGGCTAGAGTATTGATTACTATACTGCAGCTGTAGCAAAATATCTGGCTGAAAAATAAAACATAAAATAGGAAAGATTTCTTTGGGCTCCTGATTGCAGTCCATCACCAGAGAAGAAATGGCAGAACAGCTCAGTTCACGATAGTGGAAGTGTTGGAGTAGCTTTTCACAACCTAGCAGGTGGGGAAGCATGAACAGCTAGCTAGTGCAACCAGAAAAAAAAAAAAAAAGCTTGCTGTTAGTGACCCTCCCCTTAGTGTCCCCCAGCATCCATAAGTAGAAAAACAGCCAGTGAACAAGCAGTCAACATGGGAATCTGGGCAGACAGTTCAGATTGAAGCTCTAAGGGCTGGATAACTTCCTGTGACCACTTTAGTCCCTGATAGCTCTGGACTTGCCAGTTCATATCAGGAGTTCTGATTGTCTAGCAAATGAGCAGCTGCCTTGTGATGTGCTCCATTTCCCCATTTTGGTCCCCTGCAGCACTATAGGATGGAGTTTATTCTCTCATCCCATAACTTCTTATAATCCTGACAGTTACTAGAGACTGACTGTTCCCTTACCCAGCAGTCTTTTCGAGGTAGCTTTCCTTTTAACCATCACGGTTCTGCTCGCATTCAGTCCGCTCCCCTCTCTCCCTAGCTGCTACCTTTCCTTCCCGTCTCTCCTTCCCCCTCCTCCCATTTTCCTCCCCTTTGCCTGTGTTTTCCATTCTTCTCCCCTCTTTTGTGTTTCCTTCCTCCCACCTAGCTTCCTTTTCCCTCAATCTTTGTCTTTCTCTGACTTCTTCTCTGTCCTTCTACTTAATTCTCAAAGGCTTGCAAAGCAGCTAACCGACCTACGATTCTCACTTTCTCCATCAAGACAAGCTCTTTAAAACCCCTATGGTCACAGGGAGGAAGGGAAGCCACCAGTTTCTAACTTGGTGATGATTACAATTGTGCTTCCCTTCAAATTATAGGCAGGAGCATTGGACAGGACCGCTGTTAAGCAGGGGAGCCTGGCAATGTCTACAATCTCCTGCCAAGTTAACAATGATCCATTAATCAACACAGTGGTTATTAATATGCCATCACCAGGCCTGTGTGGAAAATGTGAACAGTAATGTAATCACTGGGGGATTTTGAAAGCTAGATTTAATATTTCAGATAGATCTATCTATTCATCTATTCACCCAATTGACTGGCCACTTAACATGTATTCCTGACATTTTTTTTTTTTTTTTACTGAATATTTTGGCGGTGGCATCTGTAATGGAACTTTGAAATTTTAGAATGTCAGCCCTCTGACTACTCACAAGGCAGTAATTAGCTTCCTGTCTCTTTAGATGTAACCAGCAAACATTCCTGACCACCAACCAATTTTGTGATTGACCCCAGGTCCATGAGCGTTGGCTTTTGAATTCCTATTCATCAACTCGGCTGACATCTCTGTGCCTCACCAGGGCAGCTGCTCCATCTTCATTGCGTGAATGAAGTGGAGCCAGTGACTCTCTCGTCACTAGATTATCCATGCTGCTTTATCATCCTGGAGGAAGCCGTCACGGCTCCAGCACACACAAGCAACTAGGAGTCTGTGAGTCCTTCCCGGTGCTCCTTCTCTGCTTCCTCAGGGGAACCGTTTGCTATTCCTAGATCCACTGCACCTGTTAACTTAAAATCTGAGTTTTATGTAGAGCGGGAAAGATGGGTCAGTTGGGAAAATTCTTGCTGAGCTTGCATGAGGGCGTGGGTTTGATCGCTGGCACCCATGTAAAGGCTAAGCATGCTGGGAGGTGTTGATAACCCCAGAGACACGGAGGTGGACACAGACAGATAGATCCCTGGGGATAGCCAGCCAGCCTACTGAAGTCAGTGGGGCTCAGGCCAATGAGACAGTCTGTTTCTTTTATTTTTTTATTTTTTTTTTGACAGTCTGTTTCTAAAAAGAAGACGGATAGCATCTGAAGACTGTCACCTGAGGCTGACCTCTGGCCTCCACACACATGTGCATATGCACCCCTCTCCCCATACAGACACAAAAATCAATCCTGGAACTTTTCTCAAAGTGTGACAGGGCTTATCTCAGTCACTCTCTCCCAACCTCTTGTTCATCTGACCACCAAATCCTATCATTTCTACTTCTTTTTGAATTCCATCTCCGTCCTTTCTGCTCTCCTTTATCCAGACCATCCATCATCTTTCATCTAAACTGCAACAGAATGACGTAGTGGGACTCCCTTCTTCCTGCCCAGCTTCCTGCCTAACATCGCTCACCCTGTAGCCAGAGTTCATTGCATTCTGGATGACAGCTCAGGCCACTGCCTGCTTAATGGGCTCCGTTGGCTCTCTATTACCTACAGTCTTAGGTCTAGCATTCAACCAAGGTAGTTGAGGCCCTTTGTGATTCGACTCCAGCACTCTGTAGTTTGTGCTTTTCTGATTCTCTGTGATATCTTCTGTTCTTCTAGTTCTCCAACTGCATGTTTTTATACTTGCTAGTGTTCACCCAATACCCAGATTTATCCCAAATATCCAAAAGTTTGTTCAATTACAGCGGTCTTCTGAGACTTACCCACTGCACCAAACCTAAGCAGAATTGGCCAACCTTTAATTTTTATATTTTAGAAAATTACATTAGATAACAAGTTATGGAGACGATGTCAAACTCTTTTAATTACTTCATGTATCTCATATAAGAGCAACTATATACAGCCAGGAAACCATTTTTGTCCATAGGTCCTGAATTGCGCCTTAAAAGTCACCAAACCACATTCCCATGCCTATTTTTTTTCTAACTTCACCAGTTCACTAATGACCTCCCAGTAGCCTCAAGTCTCTCTTCATCCTCAGGATAATGGGAGGAAACCCTACCCTCTTTTACTGAATGGTAACATCAAGCTTATCAGCACCGTTCTGTGTCGTGAATGAGCTTATAGCTAATCTGACTCTGAGTGAGGAATCTCAAGAGTGAATCAATGGGTGGTTTTGTGCAGCTGTTTATCTTTCTTACAAACCTTATAATTATCTATCCTGGGACTGTGTTCTAGGGCTCAGTTTTCCAAGATCAATATCTCCTCTTTTAACAAGTGCCTCAATCAATAGAATGGGACTTTTTTTTTAAATTTATTTATTTATTTATTAAAGATTTCTGTCTCTTCCCCACCGCCGCCTCCCCTTTCCCTCCCTCTCCCCCAATCAAGTCCCCCTCCCTCGTCAGCCCAAAAAGCAATCAGGGTTCTCTGCCCGGTGGGAAGTCCAAGGACCACCCACCTCCATCCAGGTCTAGTAAGGTGAGCATCCACTAAACTGCCTTGGCTCCCACGAAACCAATATTTCCAGTAGAATCAAAAACCTGTTGCCATTGTTCTTGAGGTCTCAGTAGTCCTCCTTGTCCGCTATGTTCAGTGAGACCAGTTTTGACCCAGGCTTTTTCAGACCCAGGCCAGCTGGCCTTGGTGAGTTCCTGATAGAACATCCCCATTGTCTCAGTGTATGGGTGCACCCCTCACGATCCTGAGTTCCTTGCTTGGGCACTGAGTTGAACAGAGATCTCTCAACAGAAG
>NW_026067972.1:1102435-1135504 GCF_014885135.2 Alexandromys fortis | reverse complement strand
GTGTACTGTTTATTCGTGCATAATGGACCCCTGTGTCATTTCGTGAATATGGCTTTTGAAAAGCTAATGTATAACATTTTTAGGGAGTTTGATAAATAACCCAATCAAAAGCAAGTTAGGGAAGAAAGGGTTTATTTTAGTACATAGTTGCATGTTATCATCCATTATATCAGGGAGGACCCTATGGTAGAGAGATGAGGGAGCTGTGCACATCACATCTATAATCTAGAACAGAGAACAGTGAATGTATGCTTGGTACTGTCAGCTCACTTTCTCGTCTCTTATAAGGCTCAGGGTCCCTGGTTAGGGAATGGTACCACTCACAGTGGGTGAGTAAATTAACTGCAAATTAACATCCTCAAGAATATCCCCAAAAGGGCTGGAGAGATGGCTCAGTGGTTAAGAGCACTGCCTGCTCTTCCAAAGGTCCTGAGTTCAATTCCCAGCAACCACATGGTGGCTCACAACCATCTGTAATGAGGTCTGGTGCCCTCTTCTGGCCTGCAGGATACAGACAGAATATTGTATACATAATAAATAAATAAATAAATAAATAAATAAATAAATAAATAGAATATCCCCGAAAGACACATATATAGGCCATGCTGATGTAGAAGGTCCCTCACAGAGACTCCCTCCCCAGGTGATTCTAGATCGTATCACGTTAACAACGCAAACCAGTAATTTCACATGCATATCAACTACATGAGTACGGACATGGTGGGAGAGAAAACAAGTAAATGAGGATGAATAATGTGTCCATGGTACAGGCTTCAACGTGAGCTTCTATCAGACATACCTGTAGGACTGTTAAATCATAGACTGCTGTCATCATGCTCCTCTATAGAGTTTACCCTTTAGTAGATCTGGGAGCTTAAGAAGTGATATTTCTAACAAGCTTGCAGGTAAGGCTTCTGCTATTGATTCAAGAACCTTCTGAGAACAACGGATAAAAATAAGTGTCATGCCTGCACGTGATGTCTGAGTGGACTGATAAATACCTGGATGAATAAAAATCAGATGGAAGAGAGTCGCCATGATGTTTCAGGGTCTTGTGTATGAACAAGCATCATTCCATCCACACAAGCATGTTACAGATACATGTATCATTTCAAGACTCTTATGCAGAATACAGATGAATTTGTGTTACGTCTCAGTGTGTTCATAAAACATATGAAATAAAATGTGATGTTTTGTGGAACAAATGGGCAAAAGTATCATTTGAGTAAATTCAACCTTTAGAAAAGTCTGTGCATAAAGACTGATGTCTGTAATTCCTACAATGTATGGGGATTATTCATATAAACACACATATATGTGCATATAAACAAGCACCATATATATACATACATGTGTATGTGTATAAGAATAATCCCCATATATTGTGTGAATTATGAGTGCCACAGAACAAAAATATGATAGAAATAACAGCTATTTTAGGAACAAAGGACACCCAGAGTAGGGTATGTATGTGTGTGTGTTTGTGTGTGTGTGTGGGGGGGGGTGACATGAAGCTTGTTTTAAAAGCTGATGAGGAATTCTGCAAGATATCAGAAAGAGGTGGGTGGGAGATATATGTTTTTTAAGAGGACCCAACACAGGCAAAAGTTTAACACATAAGTTAGCTTGAAACAATTGAAATATTACATGTGGCTGGGGATTTCAAGAATGGAAAATATCAGATGGGAACAAGAGACAGAAGCTAGAATGTTCATACAGGATCCGATCATGGATGGCCTGTGGGTCATGAGACAGAGGACATGCGGGTTTTTTTTCTTTTCTCTGGAAATACAAAATGCACTAAAGATTTTAAATAGGGAAGGCATGTAGTTGGATTAAGCCGAGCAGAGGATAGACTAGGAATGGACCAGGAAATCCACTGACTCAATCCTTCACCTCAGGTGGTGAAACTGTGGAGACCGAGAGCAGAATAAGAAGCTTTCCAGGAGAGGAGGCAAATGTCTACGAAACTCGTGCACCAATGCAGTTGTGGGTCCTGGACGTTAGGTGAACAAAGGTGAAAGAGGAGGGAAGGCAGGGGTGAGTGGAAGGGGTGATGCCTTTGCTATTAGAGTCAATTAAGGATTGTGTGACTTTAAAGAGGGGATTCTTGGGTCTAAAACTTGGAAGAAAGTTCATGTTAAAGATGAAGGGAGGAACGTTAATTGTTTCTGATAGCTAGTACCTGCTGCTGAGACAAAGAGCAACGAGGCTGAAGATGCTGAATGAGAAAATAACTTGGAGGTTGCACAAAAGCTGAAGCTCAGCAAATGGTAATGAGGTAGAGACATGAAAAAGGAAGGAGGAAGACATAGGGTGTGTGCCTCTCCTGAAATAATGGGTCCTTTAACAGTGGGGACAGCCCATTTAGTTTAAATGAGTTGCAGAGTCCTGGGTAGATTAATCCTGAGGAACTGCTTGAAATCACAGAGTCCTGTCGTCCACCTAGCTCACGCCACTGGGTATTTTTGTGGTCATCGTCCATTATGTTGAGTCTCCAGTTGAAAACAAGAAAATAAGAAAAATAAGAAGCCAGGGTTGCAGGCGAAAAACAAGAGCTTGTTTGTCGCTTCTGCTGCTGCTGTGGGGTTGAAGCCCGTCCTCAGAATGCTTGTGTTTGCGGACTCTGGAGTTCTTTTGTCCTAGGTTAAAACCCCCATGGTATCACTAACTGGTTGACCTCGGGGATGCTATATGCTTACCTTAAATCTTAGTTTCCTAGGAAGGAGTCTGATACTACATATGCAGAACTCATGTGTGTGTGTGTGTGTGTGTGTGTGTGTGTGTGTGTGTGTGTGTGTGTGTACAAAGCACAGGAAATGCTTACAATACCCAGTACAGAATAGCGGCAAAACTAACCAACCAATCCAGCTATACAACTACAAAACCCTATGATCCTTATGGTAAGAAAAGACATTGACTTAAACTGCCTCTAAATTCCTTCCCTGCTCAGCAGCCTTCAGCTCTGTTTTTCTTTCTTTCTGGGATTCTGTGATGAACTGTTTGCTAAGTACTTGTGATCTAGGTATTGACTGGGAAAGGGGTTTTGTTTTCTCATTCTGGCTTACATTCTACAATCGAGAGAAAATAATTCCAGTGAAAGTATTACCCAACATAACATGCAAACACACTTAAAATATGACTCACCAGCAAGGGCCTCATCCTGCCCTGGAGGCCATGAAGGAGCTGATACAGCAGGGAATCAAATGGAACCTTCCTCAATGACTCACCTGTGTTCCCTGGCTGGGACTGACGACTGTTTTCTTTCTCAGCATATTACAATAAAAATGAGGAGAAAGTTACAAACTTGGGTTGATTGTGCCTCTTGCTCTTATCAGACCTAGCCAGAGGGACTCCTTGCATCCTTTACAAGAGCCATGTTTGTATGAATTTTTGAGTTTTTTTTTTAATGTGTTCAGTAGCTAGAGATGTGAAATTGACCAAAAGTGGGTTATTACTATGATCCCTCATTAACTTTATAAAGTAGCAGAATGGATAGAGGGTCTGACTCAAAGCATCTGTGAGAAGTGAGGAGGTGAGCGGATCTCACCTTTGGGGATGGCGTGACTGTTTTGCAATGCAAAACCATCTTTATCTCCATGGCAGTCAGTTTAATGAGACCAAGTGGATTAAAGACTGGACAAGGGTAAGAATAAAAATTAGGTTTCATTCCTAATCACTCCACTATTTTTGAAAAATTTCTGAGTGTTATTTGAACTGTCTACCTCACTAGAAGTCTGTATTAGATGAGATGAACTTAAAGGCTGTCTCAAAAATTATTTACTTTTTTGTTTTGCAAGTGCATGTCTGTATGTGTGTGTTGTCTACAGTTCACATTTATTGGTCACTTTGACAGCAATGGATTTTCCCAAGCTCCTTAGCACTTCATCCTCATAGTGAGGAGACTGGCAATTGCGAATTTAACAATACTGTTAAAACCCTTAATTAGGGCCATCACTTCCCCACCCTGTAGCTGATAACTGTCAGTAGTCATGGAAGGTAATTCACCCAAGGTCAGATAGCTAAAGATCAAATTTGAATGCAGGTCCGCCTCATCCCCAAACTCAAGCTTGAATCCATTGTGCATTATCTATGTGAAAAAAAATGGTATGCAAATAAAATGAACTGTAAGGACACATATCCATTGTTGCTTGTCCTCAAGCTTCTGCAAGAGCTTTATACATTCCTCTGTGATGACAGGTTGCTTTGTGCTGTACTTTGCCATGTCATCAATGATTGTTGATTTCTGTGCGGCAAGGGATGGTGGTGGCAGTCCTGGAAGCTTTTGAGCATCTGCCAAAGTTAGATCACTGAGGAAAATATGACAGAGTGAGGACCTGGAGAGGTGGCTCAGTGGTTAAAAGCATTTGGTGCTCTTTCAGATGACTGGGGTTTGATCCCTAGCACACATATAACTGCTCAAAATGTTCTGTCACTCCAGCTCTAAGAGACTCAACACCCTTTTCTGGCCTTCATGGGCACTGTACATGTGGTGCACTTATACACATGCAGGCAAATCACTACATAGATAAAAAAATAAATACAATCTTAATAAAGAAAAATGAAGCCATATGCAGTGGCATATGCCTTTAATCCCAGCAATTGGGGGGAGGGCCTGAGGCACATGGATTGCTGTGAGTTTAAGGTCTGCTTGGTGTATATAGTGAGTTAGTGGGTAGCCAAAGCTACATAGTGAGACCCTCGCTCAAATCCATCCCTAATAAAAATGTAAACAAACAAACAAGGAAAGAAAGAGAGAAAGAGAGAGTGTGGAGGGATGGAGGGAGGGAGGGAGGGAGAGAGGGAGGGAAGGAGGGAGAAAGGAAAGAAAGAAGGACAGGTGATAGATGTTATGGAGATGTTTATCTCCCAGGAAGCTACATGTTTGAGGCCATCACAGGCTATGAAAGTACCACTTCAGCCTGAGGGCAACCTTGGAGATCCTGTCTCAAAACACTATAACAGGATGCAGGAAGGAATGTTGGAGAGTTGGCTAAATGGATAAGAGTGCACATTGCTCTTGCAGAAGACCAAAATTTGGTTCCCACTATCACATTGGGTGTCTCACAGCTATATGTAACTCCAGCTCCAAGGGATCCTAGGGTTTTTACTCTTTTCTATGGATGCCTCAAGTCACATATAGATACACACAATTAAAACAAAAATGATTCTTTTCTTTAAAAGCAAAAAAGTAAAAAAAAAAGACCAGACATCAAGATAAGTCAATTCTTCATTGATTATTTACATAATATCATATATTTCCCCATCAGAATATAATTTGAGTGTCCTTGGGTTTTTCTGCATCATGAACACTCTTTTTATTTAGTATTTTAAAATTAAATACTTTATAAGAAAATTACTCCCCTCCTACAACTGTCAACGTGTCTGCTGTAAGTGGTTCCGAGTCTTTGAGGCCGTCTGCCATTTTCCATTTTTTTCTGGGTCTAATTGCAGCTCCTGAGCAAGTTCTGAACCATGCTTGACACATTTAGTGAGATTTGAGAAAAACTTGGATTATTCAAAAGTAAAAAGAATCAGGAAAAGGAAAGAAACACTAAGAAATGACTAACAGACATAATTGCTTCCCCAATTCCTAATTGGGTACTTTAACCAGTATTTTCTTATGCTACTGAATAAAGAGAATAAAGGAAAATATAAAAAGTAAAATATTAAGATCCTTTAAACATTAATAGCTTATACCTTTTCATGAAACTGGGACCTATGTATGTATTTATTTATTTATTTTACATACCAACCACAGTTTCCTCTCCCTCTTCTCCTTCCATTCCCTTCCCCAACTTCTTTTTACACCCCCCATCCACTTCTCTTCCGTCTCCATTCGGCAGGGGTAAGGCTGAAACTGGGACCTCTTAAAACCTTTTTTTCTTCTACATTCTTCATCATTCAACCCAGAAGGCAATACTCAGAAGAGCTATTTGTTGATTCAGATGTTGTATAGGCAACCCCATCGTTGACATTTCATAGGTGCCGCATCCCTATCCTGTCTAGAAGACATTGCCTATCAGCAGGTGTCCTGGTCCTCTGGCTGTTGCAATCTTCCTGTACTCTCTTCCACAATGTTCATTGGTCCTTAGGTGCAGAGGTTTCATAGGAGATGTACTGGTTGAAGCTGGGCACCCCAGGATCAGGTACTCTCAGTAAGTGGTTGTTTGAACAGTTGTAGTTCTCTGTCTGTAACATACTGTCTGCTATAAAAAGAAGCTTCTTTGATGAGAGATGAGAGCTACATTTACCTGTGGGTATAACAACAAGTACTTAGAATACAGTTAGAAATTATATGGGTTTAGGAAAACTGCAGTAGGTTTCTCTCTAGTCAACAGGTCATTGTGGTAGGGAAATTTTCACAGGACTCTACTCCTTGATGGAGAACTACAGGAAATCAATATCCACTGAAGGAGAGAGAAAAATCAATCTTCTTGGGGTTAAGACCCCTGGTAAGTTATCCAATCCCAGTGGTCAGTCCTAAACTTGAGTACAATGAATCAGTTCAGTAGGTTGTGGTGTGTGCTTGTGTACACATGAATGCACATGTATGTTCAATAGGTTATGGCATGTACTGTGTACACATGGATGCACATGTATGTTCAGTAGGTTGTGGCGTGTGCTTGTGCACCATGGATGCACACGTATGTTCAGTAGTTTGTGGTGTGTGCTATGCACACATGGATCCACATGCATGCATGTTTGATGCTGGAGGGGTTTCCTTTTAAAGTGATCAAATTTAATGACTCCTTTTAGTAGTTAAGCCTCATGGTGTGTAAAAGAAAATTTCCTACCTTACGTTCTTAAAACGTTCTCCTATTTATCTTCTAAAAACTGTAACAGGTGGCTGGCTTGTCTTTATTTTATCTTGATTTAATTTGGGGTTATGATATATGTCATGTCTGGTTTTGCTATTCCTGTGGCTGACTCGTTGTCCGGAGTTGTCTTTTGGAAAAGACATGGCTGGAGGAAATCTGCTGACATCGCACTGGCAGCTCAGCCATGCTCAGGTGTCCTTATACACATGTGCCCATGTTTCCGGGAAACATTTTAGAAGGAGAAGCTTTATTGGCATCCCTGCAGCTCTCAGCTGCTGACCGCTTAGTCTGCGCTAAGCACATTGATAAAATCTTTTTATGCTTTTGTTGAGCTTCAAATAATCCTGTTGAGTTTTCTGGGCACTATTCATTCTATACCCATTTTATGGATAGGTAAATCAGACCACAAATGCATCATAATGATTACCCTTATGTAAATGGTTGGTTCCTCCTAAGGTGCGGGGACAGAAAATGAACTTTATATTCAAGATGCATTTATTTTGCAAGGCATAATTTTGGTTTTATAGACCACAATGTATCCATGAAACAAAATTTAAAACATATTCTTTTCCTTTGACATTTATTTCAAATGTATTTTCAGTTGAGAAATGGATAATAGTGTATTTTCTACCATTCTCTGCTCTTCTGTGCTGCCTAGAAAACCCTTTTAGAAAATATTTTACCAGAACTGACACCACTAACTAGGATTAATGAGTTTACTGAACTGTGAAAACAGAAACCGTTCTCTGATATACACTCATGCACAGAATGAAGCAAAAAGTACTTGTAAGTTAATCATCGGTTACCTGGATATATTTCTCTACTGTGCATGAAGGGTCATGTGGTTTCCTCTCCAGCCCTTTTCTAGAGTTCCTGCTTTGAGTTGAGACAGAAATCCAGTGGGAAAGTTACGTTTAGCTTATGACTGAAAACTTCACTGAGCAGCAGAGGCTTTCTCCGATCACTTGATGTATTAATTGCATGTCTAGAAGAATTATTATACCATTAGGTTTGTTTCCTAGTCAGAAATCTCAATTTCAATGACAAAAATATGCACTATAAGTAAATCTTCATCTAGTAAGAGTTTGGCACATAAAATCTGTATCACTCAGTCAGTTATTAGGCTAACTTAAAATGGCCTCTACTACATAGTGTATATAGTATGTATTTATATATAAAATCTTAATGATCATTAAATTAGGTAATTGTAACATATGTAAAATATAAAATAGTATCAATCTGATTGAAATAAATAAAAAATAGTTTTTGAGAAAATCATGAGTTCTTAAAGTGCCTCAAAGTCCAGTTACTCATGCAATCTTATGATAGAAATGTATTACATTTTGGCTAAATTTATTGCAGAGCCTTAAGAATTTGATTTAAGTTTTCATTCTTTCTTGGAAGGATAGTCTAAATTTGGAGAAATGGCAAATTCTCAGGGATTAACACTTAAGGAAAAAGTTTTGCTTTATGGTTTTCTTGTCAAGCTTTAGTTTGTTCTGTTCCCTTAAAGCCCTCTAAAAGTAGGGAGAGAAGCTACATGGCCATTGCTAAACGCTTGCAGAAGCTGCAAGAGAGTCTAGCTAGCGTCTGTGCACTAGAAAAGAAGAGACTCACAAAAGTTTCTGAGTGCTAAACTTGAATTGCTTTTATTTTTGGAAAATACTTTTTAAAATAAAATACAATGTTAACAGGCAATAAGCTTATTAATTTTTAAATGTTGTTTTAAATTTTTATTTGTGTGTATTCATGTATGTATGTTGCATGTGGTGGCTATAGGGGTTGTTGGAATCCACAGAGATGGAGCTATAGGTAGTTGTGAACTGCCTGGTGTGTCCTCTGGAAGGAGGAGCAAGTGCTTTTAAACACTGAGCCATCTCTCCAGCCCCTTCAATAAGCTTACTAATTAAATGAGTATTTGAAAATTGGCTTGCATGAATTACTGATATAGTAAAGGTTAATTAATGTAAATAAGCCAGATAAGGAACAGCTCTTTCAATCCTCAGTGTTGTATAAGGCGGTAAGGTGTCCCGAGGCCCCTGATTTACTGTGGCTATAGTCCATTATGTTACAACAGAAATGAAGACCTAAAATTATTAAGATCATGGCTGACACACTTCAATCAGCATTTTATTCTTTCTTATTTGCATTGCTAACCATTTCCTACAAAGACCTAACATTGTGGGCTCTCAGGAAGCTAGTTCTGTGTCTCACTTTTGGCTTCCAGCATAGTCATAGGTTCACACGGAACATTCAGAATGTTTTTATGAGTGAATTGCTAATATTAACACTTTTCAAAAATATTTCTAATGTTTTCTTTAATGGGTAACAAGTTCACGTGCAAAGTATTTGACATGAGAGGTCAAGAATTATTTAGTAATCTGCAATTTTACTATCCAACAACAATCATTGTGAAAAGTTTGGGGTATATTCTGATAATGTAAAGTATGATACGTTTATTTTTTATTTATTTTGAGGGGGGTCACTCAAATACCATAGTATGCTGTGCAAATTGAAAGGCAACTTTTAGGACTTGGTTCTTTCCTTCCACCATGTGTGATACAGAGATAAAACTCCTGTAATTGGCTTAGTGGAAAATATCCTTATGGGCTGAGCCATCTTGTTGGTTCCTAAAATATGGCAATATTATCTTGTGTTTTTATAGATTTTTTTACAGATCAGAATTAACTACCCACACAGGATATCTACCAGTGAATAGATCATTTATGCCTCATGATGGTGGGAAGAGAAAACTGATTCTAGCAAGTTGTCCTCTGACTTCCACACATGGTGGTATTGTGTATAGACAGACAGACAGACAGACACACACACACACATACAGAGACACACAGACAGACATATACACACACTAAAAAAACAATATATATATATATACTATTGTTTAAAATTAAAACCTAAGAAGATATTCCTGTTTAGTCAGTCTCCTTTTAATGTAATTACAATAATCCATTCCACATTTCTTGGTGAAATTCTGCTTGATAATTCAATATTTAATAATGTTTTGAAGGTATACAATAGAACATCTATATAATTGATGCACTTCAAGACTTATTTATTATCAGTCTACTTCTTCCATAAAAATAATTTAATGAAGTATTTGAAAGTTTTTCCTGATATACTCATACTTCTGATGTACATATAACTGATTGATGATAAATAATGCAATACTTCCTATGATTTGCAAACATTTTGTTGGAGTTAGCCAGGTATTTTATAATTATTTTTTTTATTTTGGTCAAATAAGCAAACTCTGAAGCACTAGTGGTCTGTTGCTTTGTGAAGATGTCGGATACCATGTGGTGAAACCATAATGGTCTCGTGTGAAACATACATTCTTGTCTGAGTCTCCCTGGCTGCACAGCAATGACTGAATTGCTCTCTGCTTGACCTGATGGACCAGCACCATTTTGAGATAACCATTATCCCAGCACCACTGAGACCTGGGAAGGTAGAGTGCACCAAATGTTAGAGCATCTTAGCAGCAGAGTGAACAGATTCATTCCCTCCAATGCCAATATTTTAAAATAAATACTTTGCTTCATCCTTATTGCCTCCTACTCCAACCCCTACAATAATGCACTTTATTTAAATAATGTAAAGCTCTGGGGGCCAGTCAACATTTTTTGCATATATATATATATATATATATATATATATATGTTTCTTTGCCCCCCTCTCCTTTATGAGCAGATATATTTGCCAATTGATAACCATATTTAAAGACAATGAATGCAATTTGAGGCTGAGGAGACGTCTCAGTGGTTGACAGATTTGGCTATGCTAGCATGCTCTCCTGAGTTAGAATCCTAGTAATCACATAAAGACCTGGCATGGCTCTCCCTGCCTGAAACTACAGTCTTGGAGGGCTGAGAGAGCAAGACCTTAGGAGCCCCCGGCAGCCAGTCTAGCAGAAGTGGTGAACATCTGTTTAGTCATAAATGCTGTCTATAAGGAATAAGGAGGAGGGCAATACCCAACATTTGCCTCTGACTGTCAAATCCACGGATCCACGTGTGGGCACCCCCCTAGACACACCACACACTCACACACACACACACACACACACACACACAAAAGAGAGAGGGTAAGAGAGATAATATAATTAGGAAATCCTAAGCACCCCAACCCACACACTGGTTTAGTATCTACTTCCATCACTCGACTGCTTTTGTAGCACAAGAACGGCTTTAAGGCAAGTTTCCAGAGACTGTCATTTCTACATTGTTTTACAAACCACATGCATATGTATTTCCATCCACATCCATAGGCAATATATATTGCATATATAGAGATTAAAAAGCGGATAGATAAGGAAATAAAAATCCACGTTCACGAAGAGCATTTAGTGGGTGTTTGGTTGTCCACGTACGCAGTCCTCACCCATTGATTACTGGGTTTGTACTCTAAATAACAAACAATTTTAGGTTTTCAGAGTTTGGCTGTCATTTCCATCTAAAAATATCGTAGACTGACAGCTGCAGATGCAAACAGTGCGCCTCACAGAAATTTGGTGCGGTCGTCCTGAAGCTTTCTCTTCTGCATGTAATCCTTGTCTCCCACGGCCTGCAGAGCCCATGCGTGGTTATGCGGTTACTCCGAGCCCTGCGGAGCTGAGTTTGACAGTTTCCGTATGGTGCTTCACACTTTGGAGGAAGTGTGGCGGTGAGGAACGCTGAGTGTGCACTTCTCCTCTTCTAAATAGAAGTAGCAAGTGGTGCCGGCAGCTGTCTGGCTGTGCAGCATCTGTGCAGGTGTGTTAAGGCTTCTTATGCTTTCGGGTGTGGGGATGGCGCCTGCGCGGCCTTGTATCAATCATGTTGCAGTAAACCAAGAGGAGAAACCCCTGTTGATCCATCTGGGGTGAAGACGACACTGACCTCAGTTTTCAGATATGTTTGGATATTTATAGGGCACATCGTTTGGGCTTGAAGGACTTTATTTTATTTTATTGTAACTTTTTATTGTGGAAGCTGAGAAATCCTAAGAGAAATAGCTATTTGTTGACAATTGTGAATGCATAGAGGCCCATCCGTTGATGTCTTGTTCTATCGCTTGTAGGTATTGATGTTAACCAAGGTGCCAGAGTGATAGAGATGGACAGGAAAATGATGAAAGGAGTTCTGGTCACATGATTAGCTGTGCTTATAGTTAGTTTTTATGTCAACTTGATATAAACCAGAGTCATCTGTGAAGAGGGGACTGCAGTTGATAAACTGTCCCTGTCAGATTGACCTGTGGCCAAACTTGTGTGTATTTTCTTGTTTGATGGTTGTTGTGGGTGGAGCTCACAGTCGGTGGTGCCATCCCTAGGCTGCTGGTCCTGCAAACTCTAAGAAAGCAGACTAAGTGATCAAGAGCATGTCAGTAAGTATAAGTCAGCAAGTAGTACTCCTCCATGGCCTCTGTATCAGTTCCTGTCTCCAGGTTCCCGCCTTGAGTTCCTGCCCTGACTTTCTCTGGATGATGGACTCAAAACTGTAAGATGAAACAAACTCTTCCCTTCCCAAATTTCTTTTCATCATGGTGTTTTATCACAGCAATAGAAACCCAAACTAAGACACGAACCCTTCTGTATTTCAGCCCTCCCTGGCTATGGAGAGTACTCATACACCTTCTGGCACGAACAGCAAACCAAACAAGACACTATGGGATTTACCAGTGGTGTCGCCATCTGTCCCTTCATGCCCTGGAAGTGCAAACTGCTCTTTCAGGGAACAAAATAGTGCTAGGAGTAAGGGATTTATGATTGTAATTTATATTTTTTTAATTTTCTGCAGGAAATGGATCTCCACACAGTATGAATTAGAAAATGTATCATCCGAAAATCTTTACAAATCAAAATTCAAATGTACCCAGGAAACTGCAATTTGCATTTGTAATGTGAATTTTTACAACTCCTTTACCATTACAGTATTGAATCTGCTTTGGGGAAAATGTAGCAATGTTAAGAGAAAGCAGAGAATATTAGATGCTATTTTATGCTGTGACTGAAGTGTAATGTTGTTTATTAACTACCAAAAAAACCACCCAAACCGAAAATCTATTCTCATAGTCTTGATGAAAAATCAGAAGGAAAAGCTTATTGTTTTTTTTTAATTACATATTTCTGCAGAAATGTATGCTTCTGGAGGTTTTGTTGCTGTTGTTAAATGGTGAAGCTCTAAAGAGTTCTGTGTCCAGCAGTGATGGAAGAAAGACTTGGCAGGTTTAGCCACAGAGGCAGTAGGCAGAGCGGAAGGCCTGCAAGCCAGAAACAGCTCTTTCAGGAGAGGATGCCGGGAAGACGATGGCATGACAGACAATCAGGCAGTGTAGGTGTCCTTCCAGGAGATGCAATAAGGAGCAATGGGGGTGTCCTGGAGGACAGGCAGCGGTCTGAGATTATGCACCAGAGCATAGCTGGGAGACTATCCAGTTCTGGATTTGGGGTGTGTGGTAAGGAGAAAGCAAAGGCACAGAGCTTGCTTTGCAAACGAAGGAAATTGACCTCAGTACCCAGAACCCACAGCTTTCCTCCTGCTTTGGAGCTTTTCCATATCAACACAGATGTGTTATTTTCAAATCTTTAATGCTTAGAAAAATAATGTTAAGTAAAAGAAACAGTAAACTCTCCCATTTTTCAATTACTGTTGAGTTAATACCAGTGTCCTTATCTTCTTTGCTTTGTCTTTCTGCCTAGACTATACACTACCAAGGACAAAGACAGAGTAGGTGCCAAGGCCCACTGTGTCTTCTGCTTTGTCCTGTGAAGTCCCCTAGGAGAAGATGCTTTATCAATACCTGTTGAGGAATTACACACTTAATTCTGTGGGAAGGTAGTGTGGACCACTAAGCAAAGAACAAGTGCCCCGATGTCATCACTGCAACCTATGTGCCCTTGGTAGACCCTAGCAATCAATCACCGCACTCCTCCTTCCTGATTGTTTCTGAACACAGTGTTCTGGTGGCTACTAGCAATCCATCAATGCTGTCACACAAGACGGAACCAAGGTGACTTCTCTAAATTAAAATTCTGGTGGCCCTGACTGACTTCACATTGGGCTTTGAACCTGACCTCCGTGTGGCTTTGGGTTAGACAAGGTCACTTTTAATAGTTCAGTTTCTTACAAAAACCTGAAAAGGAGAACAGCTGAACTCTCAGGTAATATGTTGAAGATAAATAAGGAAAGACAGAAAAATGTATCTGCGCAGTTACTTTCCTTTATCCTAAGAGAGTGGGAATAGGAGACCGAGGTCAAATCTGAGGCTAAAAAGAGGTATCTTGCCAAACGGAGCTTCTGTATTAACAGGAATTAATATTTCATTAGGCCCTGTTCTGACTGCTCTAAATGTGTTACTTAGTTCTCCCAACACCCACGTGACATGGGTACTGGTGTCGTTCCCAGCCTAAGGAATCAACCTGAGACTCAGAGAGGTTAGATATTAACCTGCCTCATCACGTACCAGAAAATGGTGCGTGAGGCAGGATGACAACTGTAGCGAGGATACCTAGACGTAAACTGAACCAGGGAGTGAGATGTAACTACACCGCATGAGCCACAGACAAGGTGTGTAGAGAGCGTTACTGACAGAAGACATTTGGGCAAGGATTGTGACTGGCATCAGGTGACCCTGTAGAAAGGGAGGCGGGAATCCCTCTGCTCCTTCAACATCTTGGTAGTTCCTCGCCAAGAAGCAGAAAGGTAAGGGAGTCTCCTGATGGCAGGCTCACCCGTCAGCCTCAGGGTAAGAATGGGGTGGAAGGTTGATCTGGAAGCAGGAAGCCAGCCATGGAACTGGAGTTTGAACTTGTCCTGGTTCCCGGGTGCAATCTATATGGAGGTCTTCCCGTGTTTGTCTGAGTACCCGGTGTTTAATTGTGCTGGCCCCAATTTAATGAGGACTTGAATGGCCTGTGAGGGGTTACTCTTTCTCCTGAGCTGATTGAAAAGCACAGCAGGGGAAAGCTGCTAAACAAGGAAATTTCTATTGGCCGAGACCTGAGGGTTGTTTTGAATGGTCTGGCTTGATTGACTACTTGGTACTTCTGAGAGGTGGTGGAGAGGTTCTCCTTTTATGCTGCGAACTCTTGTAGTTCATTATTATTTCCCAACTGGGCTGAGCTCTGGCGCCTGCTGGGGATGGCTCTCCAGGTACCTTCAGCATCGCACCCAGGGCCCAGCCTGCCTGTGCTGGACTCTGCCGTCTGATCTCATTCTGCCCAATCTGCAATACACGACCCAATAAAGACTTTCATTTGCAACACGATTTCCACAGCGAAGCCTCTTGCAGCTAAGAGGCCTGTTTGCTCCTGGGGGATACGGGAGGGGAAGGAGGCAGCTCGACATTTCCATCTATCTGCGTTCATAGGCTTAGTCACACAGAGCTTCATCAGCTTGCACGCATTTAGTAAGAGGGTGGCTGTGATCATTGTGGAAACGGCACCTGATTTAAATGACACAATTATTTATTGAGCGCCTACCGGGGGGCCAAACGGTGGGGTTGCCGTGACGAAAGCATCAGATATGGGCACATAATGCTTTCCAAATTTTACTTTCAGAATTGCAAATTGTCAATTTAAAATAAGTGTGCTTTCCCCTGTTAGGGAATATGAGAGGACAAGGAATTGGGAGTAAAAAAAAAAATGATACATAGATGTGAGAGACACGAAAAACCATATTGTATAATAGCCTTTTTTTTTTTAGCAGCCATTGCTTACAACCTGCTGGCAAAATGTATGCGTAGACCATATGGCTTATGTGTGTGAATGCTTTTTGCTATATAACGTGGATGCACACTTAGCTCTGTCCTGTCTTAATGGAAAGGACTTCTTGCTTTCTTTCTATTCACAGAGCTCTTTCACATTCCGCCAGTGGTGACAATGATGGCAATAATAGTAACTCACTCTAGTAAGGATAATCACTGCTCAACTCTGAATCACCCTCACTACTTAACTATGATTCTTAGACTCTGCTCAGGCCTCTCACAACCGTCCATAGGATATAAAGGGAGATCCGATAGGATCATAAACATTTGAAGATTCTCTTGAAGTCACCACAAATCCCAAAGTGTCCCTGTGGCCAGATGTCAGTATCATCTAGAATCTAGATAGGACAATATCTAATCGCAGAACACTTCCTATATTTAAAATGGGTGTGCTGGCCAGTTTTGATGTCAACCTGACACAAACTAGCGTCATCAGAGAGGAGGAAATATCAATTGAGAAAATGTCTCCATAAGACCAGGGGGGAATTAGTGATTGATGTGGGAGGGCTCAGCTTACTGTGGGTGGTGAGGCCCTGGGCAGGTAGGTGACCCTGGGTTCTATAAGAAAGTGGGCTGACCAAGCCACGAGGAGCAAGTCAGTAAGCAGCACCTCCACGGCCTCTGCATCAGCCCTATTTCAGTTCTTGCCCTGACTGCCCTGGATCATGAACCGTGACATAGAGATATGATCTAAATAAACTTTTTCCTCCCCAAGTTGCTTGTCATCATGGGGTTCATCATAGCAATCGAAGCCCTAACTAAGACAGTAGACAACAAACACATTTTCCAGGTGCAGGCTCTGATAGCAGATGAGTGAAAACCTCAAGCAAATTCTTTAGTCTCCAAACTCTCAGCTTTCTTCAATTTAAGCGGAGATAATACTATTAGAAGGGGGGTGTAAGAATCCAGTGACATGAAGAACCCAGCACAGGACCTGGCACCGTAGTGCTGTCTGATCCCTTCTTCTCAAGTTAAGTGATTCTGAGGCTAACTCTTGCAAAGCTGCTTTACTACCGATTGTCAATGCAGACAAAATTTCAAGTCTAGCAATGGTTACAAGAGATCCACGAAGGAAGTGAAAGAAGATAAAATCAAATGCTCCGAGAAGGTTCCAGCTAGTCCAGAGAACTTTCTTAAAATACGAGGTAGCTGTGATCGCTTTGATTCGTTACTAATGTCCTAGGTAGGACACAGGTGGGCAGGGAGATGACAAAGGCCAGTGGTGACTGCTCTAGGCCTGAATATTCAGGAATCTCTTGTAAAACTTCTCAGACAGGACATTGGTGTTTCCCGCGTGGGTTCTAAAGCTCAAGATTTAGAGAAACTGAGCTGAAGAAGACAGAATGAGAACAGCTGCCTTGACTGAATGTCTCTGGAGAGACACGCTGGAAACCAAGTGTGCCTTTCGAGAAAAAGTGGCTAAGAGACAAAACTGAAGGAGTGTAACAAGAGATGGAGAGAAGCTAAAGATGAAGGGGAGTATGGTGTGTCTCAACAGGAAATGAATGCCTGCAACTTTCCTTTAGGGTCCCGGGTGCCCTCTGGTTGAGAAAAAGCTGCATTCTAGCCGCACAAGTAGACATTAGAAAGCAATATGAAAAGCTGCTATTGATGGCAGAGGAAGGCTGTGAGGCCGGGGGCTCAGGAGATGGCCCCGTTAAGATGCAAGATGGCTTCCCTTGCAAGTGTGAGGACCTGAGTTTGCATCTACACAAAGAGTTGAGGGTGGTAGTCTGCTTTTGCAATCTCAGTGCTGGGGAGACAGAGACTGGAGAGAGCTGGGGGCTCATCAGCCAGCTAGGCAAATCAGTGAGCTCTTGTCCCAAGGGAGAGGCCTTGTCTCAAAAACTCAGGTGGAGAAAGATCAATCAAGACATCAGACATTGGTCCTCTCCTTCACAAGCTCATGCATGCACTTGTGAACATATGTGTGCATACATGCATGTGTGCCTACAAAATCATGGATCATGCTATAGTTTCTGCTAAAGGATTACAATTTGAAATTACAGAAATTAGGGATCCATTAAATCATCTCCCTCCCTCCCTCTCTTCCTTCCTTCCTTCCTTCCTTCCTTCCTTCCTTCCTTCCTTCCTTCCTTCACTTACTCTTTCCCCCCTTCCTTCCTTTTGAAACATTCAGGTGGCATGATCAGACAGATTGTTCTTCCTGCTTCTCCTTAGTCCCACAGTCCTACTTAATGACCTTTTGTTCTTACATCCTCACAGCTTGGCTCTTGCCACACGATGACTTAACTGTCTTCTTTCAATAACTCTTTCTTTTTCCAGTTATGAAAGAAATTGAAAACAAGTCCTGTGTTTTAAACTTTGATGCCTTCAAAACAAGAGCATACACATATAAAGGACATATTTTCATGAGATGCTTATGCCTGGGAATTCTTGGGTTTAGACTCAGGGAATAAGTTACTTTTCTTTTGGACTGGAATTGAATGCCTGGGCATGGGTCAGACATAGTTGGGCATGCAGCACTAGGAAGTGTTCTTAGGGATAATTTTTAAATTAAACTATACTTACATCATCATTTTTCCTCTTCTATTTCCTCCTCCCAACCCTTCCCACATACTCTCTCAATTCATTGCCTCTTTCTTTGACAGAGAGAGAGAGAGAGAGAGAGAGAGAGAGAATTCCTAAATATATAAATGCAACCTTCTCAGTCCACATAATATTACTTTTATGTGATTTCAGGGCTGACCACAGGAGGGTTCCTGAGAGTTCCTTTTTTATATATACTTTTATAATCATGCCATGTTTGGAACCATAGCAGTCAGCATATACTTAGGGAATGAAAGGTGAGCATCCTTTCTGCGAAGGATGATTTTTGAGTAGTCTTCAGAGAGAAACTTAGCCTATATTATTTTCATGTCTTTGTGTTATAAAGCAGTGAGCTGCTTCAGCAGTGTGGAAGTTCACCTCGTCTCCTGAGAGGAGATTACAGTAATCCATTTTATACTGCCCTTGTCCAGAGCTGAAGAACAAACGCTGGCCATCATGTGTGGCCGGTGGAGGGCAGCAGAGGGCTTCAGAGAGTGGTCCCCATTTCCCCTGGAGTCCATTAACTGTCAGATTTCTCTCTGCACAAGGGTGCAGAATAATAGAAAAATGCCCACAGGCTATGAGATGGAGGAGCTCCTAAAAGAGGTTAAAGCTTTAAAAATAGGTTGAAGATCCTAAAATAAGTCAGCAATGCCACTGAGAAACTAGAAATTGACTGGACATGGTCTTGTACAGATAGGGCCACCTAGCTCATAACAACCGTTTTGCGTTCTGCAGAAGACTCCCTGAGACCTTGGTGATCCTCTTGCTTTCTAGAGGACCTCAAAAAGGGTATCTTTTGATTCCTAGGATCGTTACCAGCCTCTGTAATAATCTTCCTTCTCTCTTCCTCCATCCAAATCACCCATTCGCATGCTCTCTGTGTTCTCTGACTTTGGAGGCCAGTCCTATAGGAGAGAATTTGTGTTTCTACTGGCTACTCAACAGATTCTAGAGAGGGCTTGCAACCTCTGCTCATCAATATGACTTGCTATATGGAGTTTTTACCCCCTTGTTTAGCACATGTAGCCTGTAAATTAATGAATTTTTGCTTTTTGACTGAGGAAAATCTCTGAGTTCTCTCTGGTAGTTAATTTAAGACTCATATCTTCACACCTAAGCTGATTTTCCAGCCACTTCTTACTATGTCTTCCCAAGAGAAAAGTATCTTTGCATATACGGCAGTAAAATCTGGCATCGGTCGAGTGAGGACAAGAATGCAGAATCTCTTACAGTTTCCCCATCGTTTTCCCATCCCTTTGCTTTGGCTGTGACCATGGAGAGAAACAATCAGTGTGAGTTGCTGTGCTGATCTCGATGACTGAAATTACTGATATTGGGATTGATAGCTTTTAAAAACAGAAATAGCCTTCAAATATCCACATTTGCTGTTTCTTGTTTTCAAGTTCCTTTACCAAGGATACCGGGGGCATCATGTTTCATTGTCTATGTTTTATTTTTCCTTGAGGAAGAAGTATCATAAGTATCATTCCTATCAGTTGAGCACTCAAGCACTGAGCCACATCACCATCCTTAGATGTATGTAGCCTTACTGTCCAGAGTCTCAGAGCGTGGCAAGGAATCCTTCTAAATGGCTTGTCCTCACCCTTCTTTCCATAGTCGGCTAGCAACAGACCACAACAACTGGATAGAGGGATGAGTGCCTCTGACGTTACACAAGTGCCCTCTCCCATTTACCCTAATACCTTCCATTTCTTTACCCATATGAAGAAATCGTAGTGTATTCCTCCCTCTTTCCAAAAATGGAAGCGCGGGTTCACCCTCATCACTTCATCCACTCAGTTCAGCTTCTACCCACTTGCCTTCGGGATCTCTTTACCCTACAGAAGTGATGATATTTTTGTTTGGTTGTTTGTCATCTTGACACACAGGTCATCTGAGAAGAGGGAACAACAATTGGGAAAATGACTCCATAAGGTTAGCTCAGATTATCCAGGAGACAAGCTCATGGGGCATTTTGTTAATTAGTGATGAATGGGACCTAACCCATTGTGGGCGGTTCCACCCCTGGGCAGGTTGTCCTGGGGACTCACTATAAGTGAGCTGGTTGAGAAAACTATGAGGAGCAAGCCATTAAACAGCCTTCCTCCATGGCCTTTACTTCAGTTTCTGCCTTCAGATTCCTGCACAAATTGCGTCCTGAATTCCCTCGGTGATGGAGTATGACCATGCGTTTTAAGCTAAAATAAACTCTTTTTCCAAAAGTTGCTTTTGGTCACAGTGTTTTATTACAGCAATGGGAACCCTAACCAAGGCCAGCGATGTGGACAATCCTATGAGGCCCTGCCTATTTCGGCATAGTCAAGACAAGTGACTTTTTCTTCTTACCTTCACAACATTATCTTTTGCATTAAATATACTGGTATTATTTTTTGGTGACTTAAAAGAGAGAATTTGGAACCCATTCATGGGGAGCTGGCACAGAAAAGCAAATATCAGCCCATTTTAAAGAAACATTTTCTAGAAGGTAAACCTTCTCAAAGATAAATGGGGCTGAATCACAAGGGAGTGACCAGTCACAGTGGATCAGCTAGAGAGGAAGGCCAGCTTTGGCCAAGGGCTCTTTCCGATGGCCACAGCCTTTGCATTCAGAAGCTCCTTTATCATTCAGGACACATAATGATTACTGGCTTCTAGAATGGATTTCTAACAAATTCCTATTTGTACGTGGGACTTTAGCCAGAGGAATATTGCAATGAATTTGAAATGTGGTATCTAAGTTTATACTAGACAAAGAATAAATTAGCATTTATTGATCTGCTATGTATCATGCACTCTGCCAAGTCTTTATATCAATTAATGCTCACAGCAACTTTGCTAAAGGTCTATTCCTTTTACTATACACTTGAAAAACCAAGACTCAGGGGTTTTAAGTCACTTGTCTCAAAGCCAAATTATGTCAGAGCCCAAGTCTACAGCCAGATGTGTGTGGAGATCTATCTTTCCCACACACCAGGACAACATATCTTTATCACTAAGATAAAGAGGCCCTGCTTACCGATGCTCTACCCATGACCAACATCGCCATGCGTTTTCATCACAGGAAACATTTATAATGGTAATGCATCTTCAAGAAGCAGTTTGCAATTTGTTTTTATTCATAGCTGCAGGGTAAACCTCGCTTGGCCTCCTTTTTGCCATGTGTTCAGTCAGTCCATTCTCATGCAAGGTGTCAGCAGATGGAGTATCTGTGCTGCTTGGAGAAGGTGAAACATAATTGGCCATCTTAGATTTGTAAGAATCACGGGAATTTTGTAGGCAGCCATTCCGTGAGCCTCACAAGCAAGTGGGAATAATGAGTTCTCAGAAAGGAAGTGATTTACCCTTGAGTGGCTGCTGGCTGAGTCTCTCTTCTTTAGACATGGACGAGTAAAGACATTCAAGAACTGGTTAAAATATGGCCTCGGCAATCTGGTTCCATGATTCCATCAACTTGGAGTTTGAAAAACTAAGAGGTCAGAGTCACCTGAAGGAAGATGAATGTGGCATTTTGGCTGGGAAGCTGGAATCAAACAGCCTCCTGGTATCTGTTTCCCCCCATATGAAAACAGACATTAGAGCTTGCTTTGTGCTCACTTGTTTTCCAGCTTGGTCCTTGCAATTTCCTTTGAATGTGCATAGAGGGATTTTGTTGGAGTAGAATCTGAGCCATAACAAGGAAGCAAACCTGGCTCTCTTCCCTGATCTGTCACTGTAGGCTAATCTCACCCAGGAACACTGCCATGCATCATAAAGATATATACCCTTTCCAGACATTTAAAAAACCCATTCATCTTTCTTTTGTTTCCCAGAAACTGATATGGTCTACAAATATTGGCTTTAATAACAACATCACTAGCAAACAATTAATTGCCTTGCTATGTGCCTGGATTTTTAGCTCACGAGACCCCTGTGCTGACTCTCACTTTCCAAAGATGGAAATTACCTCAAGCTTACTTTTTCTTTAAAAAAAAAATGAGGGAAAGTACGTTAAATACCAAGTAGGTATTTTATTTAAGACAAACAAGTCAAAAACAGTTTCAAAGAAGTGTGTTCTAGAAGGTGTTTCTAGAGTCAAATCTCAGTTCACTTTAGGATTCAATCTAGCAGCTCGTCAAAATGAAAACCCACTTAACTCAATTTGTGGTGAAGCGGATGTCTATGGAAAATGCCCCGTGCTAATGTAGATTAAGCAAAAGCTCCCACTGGAGTCACCGCTCCTGGGAACCTCTTCTCCATCAACACAGACTGTGCCCGCTACTAGCACCTGGTGGCCCCAGGTCCTGTTGTCTTTCAGGTCCATGAAGAGGACTCAGAGCTGTGTTCCTTCCATGCCTGTTTTCAGAGCTGTGAGCTACTGTCTTAGAACTCTGGTGTTTGGGGGCCCCATAATGCGTTCTTTCCCTGATACCTAAATTTAGTCCCAACGTGGAAGATTCATTTGCCAAAGAATCAATAATAGTCCTGAAGCTTTGGAAGGATTTTACTGTAGCCCGCTATCAATATCGCTCTTTGTTTCCCAAATACAAAATAGGTTGCATGCTCTACAATTGAGACGGAACATTACAAGCATTGAAGTCAGCCCAACTGGAAATGTCCAAGTGCTTGCTTGCATTAGTCAGCATTTTGTAACGATAATGAAACACCCCAAACAGACTAATAAGAGTTTTATTTCGCTTCTAGTTTGGAAGGGTGAAAGCTGAGAGAACCTGGCATCGCTGACAGTGAAGGTCCCTCTCTGGATCGCTTTGCGGGGACTCTATGGAAATCCATAGAGGATGCAGGAGTGAGCAACCAATTGTCAAGCAGACAGGAAGTCAGAGAGGCTTAAAATCTGTAGTCTATTTTGAGGGCATTCTCCCAGTGCCCCTGAGGACTTTCTACGAAGCCCCACCTCTTATAATTTACCATCTCCTACTCCTTAATTGGAGAATATATTCCCGAAATATGAACCTTGGTGAGAGAAAGACATTGATCATATTCAAACCACAGCCTATCTCTCCCTGGAACTCAGTCCCAAGGCCGAAACACCAAGAAATAGAACATCTTGATGGTCAGTCCTCCAGGTTTTAAAGTCAAATGGGCTGGATATTATCTCATCAATAACACATCAATAACGCATGTGTTTGGATTGACTTGGTTGGCTCCCTCCCCATGTCCTAGAGGAACTCATATTAGGAAGTTCTCTATGATTCAATATTTCTTCTGTCCCAGCTGTGGCCTGAATGGCTGCCTTAACAACATGTATTTTTTCTCCTCAGCTTCCTCTTCTGTATCCTCACTATACATAAGGACAGTCACCCAGATGAAAACACAGAAATTGTACCAAAATCCTTCCTGGTCCCCCTAAAATTTTATCTCTTCACTTTCTACTATTGCATCCTTGATTTCTTTATTTAGCTCTTTATTCCTGATAACTATAATTCATAGAATCAAGTCTGAGTGGAAAAAGCAGACCTGGAAAAGGATTTAGTGAGGTCACCTGTGAGTCCTTAAACTTTTGTGAGGTAGGGGTTCAATAGTTAACTAAAACAGGATCCCAGTTGAGTGGACTTTTCTCTATTATAATATTGCCTGCTGGGACTAGGCATGTGGATTGCTTGCTGTATTCTTTGTTACCTCTTACTTGTGTCTCTCAATGTCCCTTTCCCTTAAGTTCCACTGGTCTTTAACCTTCTATTGCTGCAAACATATTCTTTTAGAAACGCAGGTGTGTAATACTGTGACTATAATTATTAGTTACTTTTTTATTGCTGTGATAAAAGACCATGATCAAGGCTTGTTTTGGGTTTAGGGTCAGGGGTAAGAGTCTATCACCATCATGATGGAGAAGCATGACACGGGCATATCAGGGTCCAGCATTCACACGTTCCAGGGTAGGAGCATAAGGATTAGAATTGTTAAGCAAAAGGAACAGAGATATGAGAGAAACAAGAGACAGAAACACAGAATAGCACCGGGATGGAAATTCAGTGACTACTGAATTCTGAATCTGCCTGGAATTATTCTTTCACACGTTTATATACTTCACTACAAAAGGGGAGGGGAGGCAACAGGCTTTATTGACATGATATGAGGCAGAGACAGAGCATCCGCCGTCAGGCACTCAGTTGTTTGGACTTGGATTCTCTGCCCTTTGGCCCAGGTGGAGCAGATCTGCCTCGATACTTATAGTACCAATTAACCACACCCTCTGTCAGGATGGCTTATTTGTAGCCACACCTGTTGTCAACAATGTTGAGAGAGCAAGACCAAGATCAAACTCTCCGACCTTTAGTCAAGGTGGACCAGGACTCACATGTATGGACCACACACAGGCAGAAATGGTGCCTGGAGCTTGAGGCTGAGCACTGAATGCTCTCATCTGAAGTTGCAAATCGAAAACAAAGTGGGTGAACTTGGAAAGGCACAAATCTAAGTTCTCAAAACACATCCCAGTGACACACTTCTTCCAGCGGAACCATAGCTCCAAAGCCTCTCCAGACAGGTCAACTAACGGGACCAAGTATTTAAATATCCAAGCCTGTGGGGCCGTTCCCATTCAAACGACCACTATGTGGTTAGAAATGCCTAATACCTGCTTTGTCTGTAGCAATGATTCCGAAATCTCTGTCAATCAAAATCGCCTGGAGATTATCAGATGGACTGCCATCTCTTTAGCACTATTCTTGAGTGAATTTGTTACATCCTGTGTTGTGATATTGACTAAACTATTTACCCTTTCAAAATCACGCATTAAGCACCTATTCCTTAATGCCTCTGTATGTAACTTTATTGGACAGGAGGACATATAAAGACACAGTTGATTTACAATAGAATTAAAGTTTAAGGTGTACCCTGAAACATTAATGGTTTGGGTGGCCCCTGAGACATTAATCTTTAGGGTGGACCGTGATCCAATTGTTTCAGGGTTGTGTGAAGAGATTAGGAGACACAGAGAGACAGACTTTTAGAACACGTGGTAGCAAGCATCTGGGAGTCATAGTGAGGCCTCGGGGGGAAAAAGCAAACATAGTGAGAGCTTGACCTTGACTTTCTAGGCTCCAGAATTACTAGAAAGTTATTTTCTGTCCTGAAGCCGTACAGACTGGATCACATTTTATTATAATGGCCTTAGGAGACTCACGCAAGTGGGGTAAAATTCACATTTCTAGCAGTCCCTCAGTTAATACTGTTCTCCTCAGATCGAGCGAATGCTTCCACCCTCTTACTATTTATGTAGTGAGTCCTTTAGCCAACTAGACTCTTTACAGCTTTTTCAGTAGACCGACTGCCTTGAGCTATTAGCCTCAGCTCATGCTGCTTCACCACTTGGGTACTCTTTTGAGCCCTTCTCTGCGTGCTGAGAAAACCCCTGCCTGTTATTTAGTCTTTCTGTGTGTCCGGCTTCCTTCCTCCAGGTTCAAACCTTACTGAAACGTAGAGCCAGTGGTGCTTACCAGAGGCTGAGGGGGACTTGAGAGATTTTGCTGAAGGTAAACTCTCAGATAATAGGAAGAATCAACTCAATGACTCTATTATATTCCGTGGAGATTGTAGCTATTAATGTTATGCTATACCCTTGAAAATGGCTCAGAAAGTAGATATTAAGTGTCTCCACCACAGATCAAAGACACATACATGTCAAGGTACTCTGTATGTTAGTTTGACATAGTCGATCTATATTACATACAGATTTTGAACATATGTATACTATATATACACACATATATACATAAAATTTTATTTGCCAGCTAAAAAGATTTGAATCCATATGTGGATTGTACTATATCACATATATTGATTTCTTTGCTTTTAGATTTTCACTCAAATTTATATAACAATTTATCTATCTGTATGCTTCAGTGCCGCATGTTACTCAGCTGTGTTTCTATTGTTGGTCACCAAAACAACATCTCACTGATTATTAACTTTTAAAATGTCCTTTAAAGTAAAAGAAGTAAAATAAAATCTAAATTTAACTACTCTAGTGGAATTGCACTTATTGTGATATGCAGAAGGAATTAGATATCTCCCCCCAATGCTCTTTCATGGTTCACTGTAATACAAACTGTTTTTAAATTAAAATAATATATAAGTAAAGTTCGAAAGAAAATCCCTGCCTAAAGATAACCTCCTCAGAAATCTTTCAATCATCCTACGATAGATAAAATTAATTTGTTTTTCCTCTGGGCCCATAACACTTTGCCTTTTTGTATTTCTTATAGCATAACATAAGTATTTATGTTTCTCACTTTGAATAACCACAGTGTAGTCACCTCTGCACTTGTGACTAGCCCAGCTCTTGGCCCCAAATGGATATTCAGTAAATGTTATTTGAGTTAATGTTTGCTTAAATAAGCAGATGCATTTTTATTGTAGTTAGAAAGGGCATGGAATTAGAGCCTTGGATGAGAAGTTGCCATAATCCTTGCTAATAAGCCAATGTTAAGCCTCACTGAATAGGAACCCACACAGAGAAAATTGTATCTCCTTTAGAAGACCCAGTCCAACCTAAGAAAGCTTACTTACACGGAGAATGTTTAAAAATCAGGTGTTCCACACCTTGTCCTCTTGAATTACTTGGGATTTTTGCAAAGTGTGGATGCAGGGCCATTATTCTAGATTCAAAGGGAAGGGTTCTCCTCTAAGAATCTTAAGATGTCACTAGCTAAGCATGCCACTAGCATCTGCAGGATTCAGAGACACATTGTTTCTGATGATGATATTTTGTGACCCCATATTAGGAATCTTAAAATGTGTCTGTTTCTAATTTATATTGTTTCATTTAAGAAACCAGACCAGGGTGTTGCTAGACCACAGTATTTGGTAAAATCATCACTTCAGCAGTTCTAACACAGCTTAGTCACTTGTCATTAGAACTAAAGAGGAATTGACTCTGAGGCCTGAGAATGACTTCAGCCCCCACCTTACAAGAGTCTCTGTGCTTACAGGTGCTTGTTAGATGGTCTGATGGCCTGCTATGAACTTTACCCACAAGCTGTCCTCTGAGGTTTCCCCAGCGCCCAGGGGTCTAGTATACTTTTAAAGTCTGTACATTTATGATTCTTGAGAGACGTTCACAGCGAGGGCTTTCCTTAGGACTTACTGAAGGGTTTTTTTCATTCTTTTTCTTTCTGTTCTTGGGCTAGTGTCAGAAAAAAAACTGCCACTTGAGTCCAGATGAAAGCAATGTTTCTTCATAATCCTAGGGTTCTTCTCTGCCCTGGGAAGCAGTAGGACAAGTGTTCATACCAGTGCCTTTTTGGCTCCAGGTATTTTGAAGTCTTTAGAAGGGAGGGATAGAATAGCAAATGGCCCTGGAGACAAGACACCCTGTGACTAAGAAGGATGGAGAGCAGAACTGAGGAGAAAGAAAGAGATACAGACAACAGGACAAAGAGGTAGAACCTCCAGGGAAGATGGACCCACAAGTGTCTACACAGAGGGGAGACAGAGCATGGCTTTGAGAATTGTGAGTGACTTTGTGGGAAGCCAGTCCCTGGTGCAATAGGTGTGTGGAAGTGTGGGCTCCACATGCCAGGCTGGCTTATGTCACTGTATCTTGGCCTCTCTATTGTCTTTTTTTTTTTTTTTACTCTTTTTACCTTATGAAATCCTCCCAAGAACCCTGTGAGATAATTTTCAAAGCTGACTCAAGAGAAGTAATTTGTAGGTTTTTTTGTTTGTTTGTTTGTTTTCTGCTTTTTAATGCCCAGGCTTAGGTTTCTTGCCAGTTTTTCATTACTTAAATTATCCTGCCTACATTTTGCCTTTGGGCTTTTACATTTTTCTATTTCTGTATATCTTTTCTTTTCTACTTATTCCATGTCTGGCTGTGTGGCTGGGTGACTGGCCCTTGGCATCCTCCTCTCCTCCTTTTCTTTCTCTTCCCCTCCTCAAGCCTAGATTTTTCCTCATATGTATTCTTACTGCATGCCAGTCCCACCTATCCTTTCTCCTGCCTAGCTATTTGCCACTCAGTTCTTCATTAGACCAATCAGGTGTTTTATGCAGGCAAAGCAACATGGCTTCACAAAATTAAACAAATGCAACTGAAAAGAATGCAACACATCTTTGCCTCTTTAAACAAATACCCCACGGCATAAACAAATATAACCATCTTAATTCAGGCCCACTGTCCCAGGAAGCCTCACAACACAACCTGGTGCTTTTTTTTTTTTTGATAGCTGTATATTCAGATTTCATATACATATTTTTTAAAGTATCGTTTTGCCACACACAAAATGATATTTCAGCAGGCCTTGATGGGCAGTGGCTGTAGCTTGGTGCAGTTGCCTTCCTGCACGCGTGCTGAGGCGTGTGAGTTGCCCTCGGTAACCCACACTTTGCTTTGCTGGTCTGCCGTGCTGCATGGTGGAGAAACATCACCATTTCCAGGCAAAGGAATTTCCCCTCTTAGCAGTTATCTTACAATATGATGTTTGAGTGAATGAAATGGAAACATGTTTATATCATTAATCAATGCTATTATTTTAAAATTCAAATCAGATTAAAAAGCCATGTGTGGCTAATAGATAAATACTCTATGAAGCAGATAATATGAAACTAGAAATATTTCTTAACCTTTGACCTGGTTGGGTGATGCTTTGGGAACCTTCCAGGAAGACAAACTTTTGAAACTATAATATTTAAATATAAGATGGTAATATTTGCCATAGAGCGCAATTTTTATAAATCTAGGTTTTACTAGAGTTACTTGCCCTCATGTCCATCATCCTTTTTGTTTATTTGATTTCAAATATGTGTACTTGTCTTCAAAGGATGATACACGGGGGTTTCTTAAGCAAAGGAAGTCATTGGCTATTACTGACATGAGAGATGGGGGCTGTTGCTTAGGAACTGTGCAGAGAGTGGAGAGCAGGGAAGCATCCTATTAAGTAAGGAGCAAATGGCCGGATTCTTTGGCATTCAGGGTGATTGCTGAAGCCACACAGGGAGTCTTGTGTGAGGCAGCAGTACTTGCTTCCCCTCCCCTATTCCCTCCTAAAGGGTTGGCAGCTATGAGACATCCATGCAGCTGCTTCCTCCTTGCTGAGCTACAAATGAGCGCTAATTCATCAACGTATACTTTATTCTAAGATTAAGCATAGCTTTAAACCTCATCCATATAAAGCTCAAAGAATCTAGTATAAACCCATTCAAGCAGGAACGACAAAAGCAACCCATTTTCCATTCTTCCTAACTTTGGTCTAATTGGCCACCGGGTTTCTTGATTAATGAAATCCTCAAAGTAAAAGTGAAAAGATAGGAATTTGAAAAATTATGCAAAGATGAGATTTCTTGCCCCTAAACACTCACTTTGCTAGCTTCCCATGTTATTTGGGTGTGACAATTGTCGTTCAATTTGAACATTTATGGATGCCTTCTGTGAGCTCGTAATATTAAACCTGTGTAACGACAAGGTGTTAGCCAACCGTTCAACAAAAATTGACTGAAACATCCTTTGGTAGACCATGTATATGGCCTCTGGGTTGCAGCAGTTAAAAAATAATGGACATTGACCTTACCCTTAATTCTGTGTATATAATGATTAACTGCTAAGTGCACAAACTGCTTCAAAGTAATTTGTACACACCAGAAAAGCATTTGGTAGAAGGTACTGAGTTGTTGTTGTAGGAGGAGGATTTTGCCATCTAATCTTAAAAATATTCTCGGGCATCAATAAAGGAAACTAGGTATAATACACATAATAAAAGAGCAATGTACATGGAACAGACATGCCAAAGACATTGTTAATTCTGTCTTGCGTGGTCAGAGAGGAACAGAGATGAAAGGCTCAAGGGAGATTCTAATGAAAAAGTACAGAGTCAACAAAGGGTTAAGGATAAGAGAAGGGCTCCAGACAGATAAAGTAGCTGCTGTTGAGAAGCTAAAGGCTCAGGCACGCCTCTGCTAAGCATTTGCTGGGAGCTACATGTGACTGCCGATGTCAAGCAACAGTCAGGCTTAAGATACGAAGGGTCCCTCCATGACATATAAAGAAGCTTAAACCTTATCTTTCACGTGCCAGAGAGCCTGACATTGACACTGGCTCACTGACTACACAATGATCATTTAGTATCCGGATTGAGGCTGGATTTCTGGGTGGGAGGAAGCTTAGAGATAAGCATCTCAAGTAGGAGGCTATCTTGCTGCACAAGGGACAAGAGAAGAATCGCAAGGAGCTTTCACAACAACAAGTGTGACATGCCCATACTATAATTTATACATCTCCTTTGTGTGATTTCCTGTGATAATAGAGATGGACAGGAGACGACATACTTTGGAAATATTTAGAAGTAACAATTCATCTGCTCATGACCCCTGAGATGGGAGATGGGGAGTTTTCATTAAGGTACAGAATCTAGAAGACTTGAGCTAAAATTAGTGAGCTCAGTTTTGGCTATATGAACTTTAGATTTGTCTTACTTAGGGTTTATTGCTGTGAAGAGACACCATGACAACGACAACTCTTATAAAGAAAGCATTGAATTGAGGGAGTGATGTGGGAGCTCGCTTACATTTTCAGAGGTTCAGCCTATTATCATCATGACAGAAAGCATGGCGGCATGCTGACTGTGGTACTGTAGGAATAGCTAAGAGTCCTACATCTTGCAGGCAATAGGAAGTCAACCGTCCCACTGAGGGAAGCCTGAGCAAAAGAGACCTCGAAGCCTGCACCCACAGTGACATACTTCCTCCAATAAGGCCACGCCTCCTAATAGTGCCATTCCCTTTTGGTGCCATCTTCTTTCAAACCACCACAAAGTTCCTATATGTATCCAGTAGTATATCTATTGGGGTGGTAGGGTTATGTGTTTAAATTCAGAAGAGGCATTAAGCCTGAATGTTTGAATTTGAACACTGTTAACATATTCTGATGGTTAAAAGAACAGGATAACCACGCATGGCACACTAACACACACTTGTAATCCCAGCCCTCTGGGGGCTGGGAGAGGAGTATGGAGATGTCCTGGCCAGCCTTGGGCTTTAAAGACAATGACAATTACAACAATGACCAACCATTATGGTTAAGTGAAATTGCCCAGGAAAGAGGCAGTTATGAAGAGAACCCTAGGTGACATTCATATTTAGATGGCTTGCAGAATAAATCTCAGCAAAGTCTGTAAAATAAAAAGGGGCAATCAGAATCTGAGAAAAAAATCAAGAGAACAAAGTCACAAAAGTCAGATGTAGTTGGAGTTGAAGATTGTTTCTCTTTCTTCACAGACTGAAGAGGAATCCGGCAAATTAAGGTCAGCAGCATCTAATTGGAGTTAGCGCTTAGAAGGTCATTCTTGACCTTTAGTCAAAAGGATTTTCATAAAGAATTAGGTAAAGAAGCCTTACTGTGACCAGTAAAGATGCAAAAAAGACAGAAGTCACTCTTTGGATTGGCTGCAGAGGAAAAAGGGCCAGGGTTGGAAGGAAGCCTCTAGAAGCAGGTACAAAGAAGTATTTTCATCTGGTGAGACAAGATTGGCTGTTCGCAGAAAAGGGGACGACGATCTAGAGAGATGAAAGTGAAAAGGAAGATGGTAGGGCCAGGATTTCCATAAAGGGTCTGGCTTCTGTCTTACTTTGGATTCTCAGAGACACAGGCCTTCAGATAACAAAGCAAGCGCTAGCACTTTCTTTAGGGAACCCAGAAGCATCAGTAGTGGGGTAGAAAAGTGGGACAGGGAAAGAAGAAAGCCAATGAATCAAGACAGCTAACTCTGAAGTTACTGCAGCTTAACCCCATAAGAAAGTGAAGATTTCCCTTATCCGAGGGCTCAGGGAGCTGGGGTACTTTCACCTACCTACCAGTGTGGTCACGGGCTGATTTCAGGAGCGTTGATTCTAGGAACCTTCCAGCCTGTTCTACAGACATCCTATCCTCCCCATCAGCTAATGTCTCCTGGGTAAAGAAAGTTTGAAGGTTGGTCCTCTCAGATGGAAGTTGGGCCAAAGAAGGGAAAGGAGCAAGACTTGAGGTGTGTGGGTGAGGCACTAACAGCTTCTCCTACAACTTAGATTGGCCCTTTAGAGGAGAAAAGGGAGGCTTGGGGTTGAGTGGCCTCTTTATTACCTTTCCTGGGATAAGTTCATGTATTCTAGATTTAGTTTACATCTTTTTTACACAGTCAATTTTAATTAAAAGTAATGTTTCAAGTAAGACTGTATATTGGAGAAAACCTCTCTATAGATGAATGATAATCATTAAATATAACTCTTGATCCTAGCTCCATTTTTCAATAGTGCTGGTCTTGATTTTAGGTTACATCACATAGAAAATTTAAAAAAAATCAATACAATTATTCTAGGTATGTAGGAATTCTGTTAAAATAGGAAACAAGACTAACTCAAAGCATAAAATTCATATCCTTAAGACACATGCACTATATTTGTTATTATTGAGATTTAAATAAGGACACTGGCCTCAATATCATCTGATTTTTTTTGTTTGAAAGATTTGTAGTTTGTTCTGTATTGATATAGTTTCTTTGAGGCTTTCTTTTTTATTTTGAGGTTAAAATGACTTTTTTTCTCTTTATAAAGATACTAAACACATTACTTGGCTTTCATGTGTGAATCTAATTACTTCTAGCAGAGGCAACAATAAAAATATTTCAGCAATAATTGTCTGGAGTGGAGCAAGGAACGAGGCTGAGCTAGGACAGGGGATTGCCACTGGCATTATAAACTCCATAGCTCTGCTGGGCCTCTTAAACTCAGCAATCCATCATTGTAAGTTTTCAGGCTTCTATGAGGGTATAGTGGATTGTGGAGCGAGGAGAAATACTAATAAATGAGAGCAGATTGGGAAGGACTGCGGTGTAGCACCAGGTAGCGCAGTGCAAAAGAGCACAGAGTCCAGGAAGACAAGGGTAAAACAGCCACTTCTATTAACAAACCTGAAGGAGCAGCATGAGATGAGAGGAGAGGAGAGGAGAGGAGAGGAGAAGAG
>NW_026067972.1:1100648-1102168 GCF_014885135.2 Alexandromys fortis | reverse complement strand
CTCCTCGATTCAGCTTCTTTTTCCCAGCATTCTCTTCTGTTTACTCCACCTACCTAATTTTCTGTCCTATGAGGGCCGAGGCAGCTTCTTTATTATTAACCAATGAAAGCAACAGATAAGATACAAGACCCACCTCCATCAGAGAAGATTCATGAATTCACAGGAACTGAACAGGGTGAAATGAGCAACCATTTCTGGGCCAAGCTGCACGATTTTGCATCCTATTTTCTGTGGCGGAACTGAACCTTTAAGACTGAAACATAAAGGGTATAAGGTTACTGTTTGTTACTTGATTGTGCCAGAACAAAGTGGATTCAGAGACTCCATAGCACTACTTTAAGGGAGAGTCAGAGGTTTGGGTGTAAGGGTTTAGATATGTCAGTGGCCATTGGCATCCCAGTGGGCACACCTGGACAGAGCCTGGGCCTGCTGGAAGTGGGTGAGCAGAGAGGAGTGGCTCTTCAGAATTTTAGAGCTGACTTTCCTCCTCCCAGACTGGTTTTATGGCTCTTTGTTGGGGAACTGCATTCGCTCAACTGCTACATGCAGAGTAGGTTACTTTCTGCTCCTTGATTTCTCTCACAGGAAAGCAGGCTGGTCATCCACACTGTAAAGGTTATGGTGGGAGCCACATGAAACCCCTCTCTCTGCAAAGGCCTGTCTGGCTGGTGGGACAAGGTGCCTGGCTATGTTTTCTGTCTTCTTTGCTTTGGGGACACGGTTACTTATTTTTCCTTGATCAAAATGATATGGGAAATCCATTTTATCATGACACTGGAATCTTTCTTCCCTTGTCCAGATTACATACATGTAGAACACATACTACATATTACATAATGTAGTACACATAACAAACGAGAGATGTTAAACGCGCCCCTTTCGATCTGTTGGAAGGATTCCTTGATGTACATGAACTGCAAATCAGCTGAAAGCTCTGAAATGGAGAACAGAAACCTGATCAAATTCCTGTATAAATACTTACAATCTAATTATCCATCAAGATTGCACAAAGATTTATCCAAGAATCACAGTGCTGAAAAAAGAATTCCAAGGAAATGCAAATACAGTTCAGAAAACTGCTCCTTTCCTCAGTCATTCTAGCCAGTAGTTTACATTCAAAATCTTCAGGAAATTAAAAAAAAAATGTAACCATGTTAGTGGGACAAGTTGTCTGTGGTTCAACGGGCAACTGCAAATAAAACACCAAACTCCTCCTTAGGCTAGTAAGACTGCCCTTGAAAAATGAGTATTTCTCAACTTCCTTCCAGATCACGAATGCTTCATTGAACAGCATTAAACCTCTCTGCTTTTTGTAATGTCACTTTAACGGCATGGCTTTTTTGCCCTTAACCTACAAGGGATACAAGTGGAAAGTTCCTAGACATTGTCAGATGTACGAGTATGAGTTTCTGAATATCAGAACTGTAAATAGAACAAGTTGCAGTGTTGCTTCAATTCGCTGCAGATGTTCAAGATATAAATGTTAGCATGACGAGCAAGGAACTCAGGACCGCGAGGGG
>NW_026067972.1:1082248-1100301 GCF_014885135.2 Alexandromys fortis | reverse complement strand
GGAGGGGGAGGGAAAGGGGAGGAGGCGGTGGGGAAGAGACAGAAATCTTTAATTAATTAATAAAGAAATAAATAAATTTAAAAAAAAGTTAGCATGTTTCGCTGGTCACTATGGGTAGTGTCCAAGATACTGGAGAAGAGACATTTGGGTTTGTATTATATTAAGAAAGCATTGGATTATGAGAAATCTTTCTATAGATTTGAATATAAGCACAATGCAAATTTATTAGTTTTCACTAATTCATTAATGCAAAGCTGGATAAATATGGAAATTTACTTGTTTACTTGCTATAATCACACTGCATTCTCCTTAAATCTTATAGATTCTTAGGGTTTCTATTGCTGCAATGAAACTCCAAGACCAAAAAGGAAGTTGCAGGTGAGGTTGGTTTAGTTAGCTTACACTTCCACATTGAACCCAATCACTGAAGGAAGCCAGGACAGGAACTCAAACAGGGCAGGAACCTGGAGGCAGGTGCTGAAGCCGTGGCCATGGAGAGGTGCTGCTTACTGGCTTGCTCCCCATTGCTTGCTTAGCCCGCTTTCTTATTGAACCCAGGACCAGTAATTCAGGGGTGGCCACACCCACAATGGGCCGAGTCCTCCCACATAAATCACTAAGAAAATGCCCTGCACTCTTGGCTGCAGCCTGATCTTGGAGGCATATTCTCAATCGGATTTGATTGGTGTTGGGAAAACTTAGTTCATTAAGGGCTTCAGGCAGAACCCACAAGGGCTCTTTAAGTTTTTCCTGCTGATTGGTTCAGCTCCCTCCTTATCTCATTATCCAAATTTCTTTTCAAGCCTCAAAAAAAATGAATTCCCTCCATGTGACATCCTGCATCTTGCCACTTGCTTGGCTGCCTGGGGTTTCTCTGTGAGAAAATTGTGAAATTGCCTTACATTCTCATGCGAAGCTTTCTTCACATTAGAAAACAGATGTTAACAAATTAGGTGCCCTAGGAACTAGACAATGATAAGTAACTGATAATTTTTTTATTTGCTTGAATAATGAGAATGTTTAATAAGTATTGCTAAGGTCATCTAACACCAGTTCTTTCCAACTACACAGAACTGTATAAGAGCTTCTTCTTTGTAACCTCTACATACTCAAGGACAATGGGAGAAAACCAAACAAGAGCTGAGTGAAGGTTTTATTCACCATGGCTTGCAAAAGACTTGGCATAGGCAGAACACCACACACATCTAGATTTTACCTCTCACACACTACTCTTTTCTTTTTTCAAAAGCGAGTGTTCTGGAGTCTGGGGAGATAGCTGGGTTGGTAAAGCGCTTGCTTGGCAAGAATGAGGAGTTGAGTTTAATCCTGAAAACCCTACGTTAAAGAAGCTAGGCAGGATGATATCCACTTGTGATCCTTGTGCTGGGGGCGGGGGGGGGGTGTGGGGAGCGGAAGACAAGCAGATCCACAGGACAGGCAGGCTTAACCTATTTGCTGACTTCCAGGTGCCTGCGAGACTCTGCCTCAAAGACTAATGAGGATAGCATCTGAAGAGTAACACCCAGACTTGACCTCTGGCCTCTACGTGCAAACACAGCCATGCACACACACTTGTATAATCACATGCACCCTCTGCACACACACACTCCCTTGGAGGGAAGGAGCTTGTGTAGTGATTTCAAGACAAACCTTTTTTATCACGGTGTCTGATTCTGAACCGGGTGAAAGTCTCAAATAAATTCCTGCGATTCACAGGGCAGATTTAGGTGAAGGCTGTAGGTAGTTTAGCGGGAATAGATGCAGAAAGCTGCATGTTCCTATGTTACTCTCTTAAGTCCACCCTCTGCCACCAGTGCCATCTTCCAAAGCAAATGAGGTGGTGGGAGTTTCTTCCTTGTTTCTATAAACCATTGCCTTTCTTAGAACTAATTTCAAACTTCAGAGCATGGTGTTAGCCCTGGATAATTTGGGCATATATATCCCTTGCTTCGGTCTTTTCGTAGGTTCCCAGCCCACGTTCTCTGTATTACAGCCATACTGTCCTGTATTATCTCATTCAGGAACTCGTGTTAACTAGCACATCCTGTTCTCTACCCCTAATTCCTTTGCATCCAAAGATCACCCTTTCAATGAGACTTTCTTGTCAAATTATACCCCATTACAGTCTGGAAGAGGTATTGTTGGCACTCGTTTGTAATTATGAGTTTAATTTCAGCCTTTCAAACACTATTTGGAGTGAGTATAACTGCTGAGCACAATAGGCCATGGGAAAGACAATAAATATACCCAATACACTGTATAGCGTGTCAGCTGGTGAGTAGCATAGAAGGGAAGGGGGAGGTGAGGAGGGGGCAGGAGCACTGGAATGCTGGGTAAGAGTTGCAGCTTGCAGTATTAAAAAGACTTCTCAGCCCATCTCTGTACTAGATAAAATCAACACAAAAATATCAAACCGTTAAGTGTAAAACTTAAAACTGCGCGGCTATACTCATGGATTCCGGGCATGGATTGTCCGGTGCTCAGTGTTTGTCAAGGAGATTAATCAAGAAAATTCCTTTTTTTTTTTTTGCTCTTTCGAAATTCTCGGGCTGGCCCAGTGGCAGAATACTGACACACTGATTATGCCCCAATGTGGAGAAACCACGCCTCACCCCAGAGTTTTGTTGGAACCGTCCCAGATTTCCTGTGGCAAAAGGGATTCCCCTGGCTTCCGTTTCCTGGTCCTTGTTTCCTAGATCTCAACAGGGTCTAACAGGGCTGATGAATCGCCCTGTGATGAGGGCTCAGGGGCACTGGCGGTGACTTCCTGGGGGTGGCAGAATATCTCGCCAACACATAGCCACTCTGTTCCCCAGGGTAAACTGGATGGACGGGGTGTCTCAGCTCAGGGGATGCAGCGACTCGCGATCTCAAACTCCTGATGTGCACGGGCATACGCAAACTTTTACTTCCTGTATTTCCTTCTAAAAAAAAACAAACAGCTTGGCTCCTAGGCAGCTTAGCTTTAAATTGGAAAACTCAGCCTTGCTTGACAGAAAAACAGTATCACAGCCTCCCCACTGCTGACAAGAGTTTGTCACGTACAGCCCTGCAGGCAAGACCATAAAGGGTTGTCTACCGTTCTGAAACTGCAGCATCCAAAACAATTCTCTCTACACAGCATCTTTAGATTCTAGTCTTTGGGGGGACAGTTCCTATCTTTCCAGAAATTTCTCACCTCAAACTTATCTTATGATTATTTTACCTTTAAATACTCAATAGTTCTTTGTATCTTGGATCTTTGAAAACCAGTGTAGCTCTAGACATTATTGGGGGAGATTTTAGGGTCAGACTCTGGGCTCTGCTAGTTTTAAGAAACTAAGCTTGGCCACTTCTGAGGCCACTTAAAGAGTCAGCTAATAAGGAAAATCAGAGAAAAGAGTTTTTTTGTATTTCTTTTGTTTTATAAATGTGTCCATATTCGGAAGAACAACAAATAAAAAAGTCCAGTGATTTCCCAAGCATCTTCAGGGTCCTGATTAAGAAGATTAGGTTTATTAGATGGCAAGTGGGGTGCCCCAGAACTTTAGCATGGCATGGTCTATTTAGAATAGACTTTAATATAATGCAAGTTCATGTTTAAGCTTCCCAGTTGACAGTTTTATATGAAAAGTGTAAGAGACGACCACATATTAATTCTTTTACCTTACGGTAGTCATTTTACAATATAGCTTATAATGATAACATTGTACGATTTAGTTATACCTTTTGTTACTGATAACTACAATGATATTTTGTATTTGAAATTTTATAGCCAGGGAAAGAGGTAAAATGACTTTAGCATATTTTAGAATCAGATTCAATGCTTTTCAGCTAAGACCAGTGGCAACATGTTTTCTGCCTCTTTTCTCTCCGTACTCTGCTAAGCACGACTTCTCCCGTGACTTTCCCAGTATCTCAGTTCTTCCAGGAGTGTGTGGGCAAGGGGTTGCGTGTGTGTGGTCCCCACATCCCCGGCTCTGGAGCTTCAGGGTTTCAGGTTAGCAGAGCATCAAAACTCATTTCCTCCCAGCATCTAGTTTGAAGGAAATGTGAATGCACGCTTTATAATTAAGAAAACCGCTTTGCTCATTTCTACGTTCTGCAGCTATTCTTTTCCTAATGGAAAGTTACAGATAAAACAAAATCGGTAATTTGGAAAAGAAATTAGAAGCCCTACCCCTCTGTCTGAAGCTTGCTTTCTTCCTTAGCAGTTGTGGAGGAGAAGCAGAAGGTGGGCCTGGCTTCTCTTCTCAGCCACTTGGGCAGCCTTAGCTCTCTCTTCCTTCCTAGCTGTGTGGATCCTAGATGCCAATTAATAGTTATAAATCTGTTTGCAAGGGACAACGGTTACTTTGCTTATTATCTAATATTTATTAGGACGTAGGATGAAAAGATGGACCAGACATGCCGAAGAGTCCAAAGGATTCAATGAGGTAAGTAGAACAGCTGGGTTCCACTCACTAAAAAGTAATCCAGTTTTAGAGAGACTGAGGTAGTATGAAATGATTCATATTTAAGCAATAGGTACAAGGCTGAAAAGTGGTCCCACTGAATACACCAATAAACAATGGTATCCAGAAGGACCCTAGAATTTTTCTTTGATCTGCAAACTCATCAAAAAAGCCTGTGAGGACCCTGGAAACCTCACAGGACTCTGAACCTAGATACTTTCTGAAGAGATGATCCAATTCAGTTTCTCTATGTTATGAGGAACAACATTTCTTTGTTTCTCTTTCTGCCTTGATTTGAGCTACTTCAAGGGGTGGGCCGTGGGTCTAGCTGTGAGAAATGGCAGGAAAAATACAAGAGTGTCATTGTCACCTCCCTTTCTGCACACGGCAATGCTCACCACGCTTTGAAAAACATCTCTAAACCTGAGCAAAGTGTTTCTCTTAGGAGACTAAGTAGTGCGTTCCGAAATCCCACACGACCCATTGATGAAATCTATTTTACATTCACCTACAATTTCATTTCATTTGTTCCCATCCCTTAATGGCTTTGTTGTTTTAAAAACACGACTGGATTTTTCCGGCTTTGGGGAATTAAATGCAGACTGTGATCTTGGTTGGAGATCATGGACTGAATAGAGATGATCCGGGAGAGGGAGGGGCAGCTCATGCCACCCAGGCAGTTAATGCATCTCTACCATATGTTCAGGATGCGCTGCATCTGGAGATTATAGCTCACCCTAGGAACTGAAGGATAAAACGAAATTGTTCCCTCGCCAGCTATCTTTTCCTACCTTCTCATTTTCTACCTTTTATTCAAGCCTCCTCCTTCTCTCCAATTAAGATTTTTACGTCGTATAGAAATAAGCTCTGATTTCTCCCTGTTTAATGTTAGCCACAATCTCACTTTGATCTTAAAATGCTCTAACTTTTGGAAGCTTCTAGAAGCAGCAGGCTAACTGTTATAGAATACTTCAGAAGATGCTGTTGTGAAGACCTGGGCCAGGGGTTCTGCTGTCACACATACTTGTTTTGACAAGGAGGTAGGACAAGAAAAAGCCAGTTAGTTGCCCAAATGGTAGCCAGGGCCTGATAAATCAAAGGAGTCTTTATACATATTTAGTGTTGTGAATTAGACAAATGAAAGAAGAACGACAACAAAATGCACGCTGCGTGGGATCACTACCCACCACCATCTGTGGCTGCTGGGTGAGAAACGTTTTCCTAGTGGGGTTAGTTTGCCTGGTAACCTTGCACTCTTAGAGATAGCTGGAGAGTTGGGAAGCTTTCCTACTGACTTTGGCGAGAAAGCTTGACTGTGCAGGAATTCTGAGTGTCGTTTCTGCTCATCCTTTCTCACGGTTTTCACTGGGCCTTGAGCAGCTTCCCCTTGTTCACGTGCTTCTCAATATCCCACTGAAGCCTCAAGGAATCACCTGTTCTCTACACACCGCTCTCTCTGGAGCCCAGCCTGCACAGCCCACATTCTGGCCCCACCCAGACCTAGAAGAAGAGCAGCCACATGTCCGCACTCCCCTAACCACACAGGGGTCTCGTGACTCTTCCCAGGCAGGAAGCCAGAAGTCACCTCTGTCTGCTCCACCTTCTTGGATCACTGCATTTCTGTGCCTCTTGTCTAATGAAGGTCTTCAAAGCCATCACCTCACTTATTCTCACCCTTGGAAATTTTATGGAGCCTCGATGTCCCTCAACTGATGAGTGGGTCATGGAAATGTGGCGCTTTGACACAATAGGATCTGAACGTGTAAAGCCACAAGGAACTAGGAAAATTGCAGGAAAATGTTTGGAACTGGGAAAGAGTAGGATTGGATGAGGTTAGCCCAGACTGGGAAAGGAAGGTGGCACATGTTTTCACCCACGTGTATCGTAGAGTTTCGCTACGTGTGTTTAATTTGCCGTGCCTGTAGAACCCAGGGGAGTATAAAAGGGCAACTGGTGTGGAGAGGGAAGAGAAACGGGAGGAAGGGAGGACTGTCTGTAGTTGTTTCTTCGTTTGTTTGTTTCTTTGGAGCAAAAAGCCGGGTTCCAGATTCTTTGACAGTAATGGAAGCAAAATGCCTCCAAGGATATTTTAAGGTCCTTACTGTTGTTTTCTGTGGTTACTTTTTGTCCCATTCCTGTGCTCATAAACCTATTAGGTGGAATCTGTATATAAAAGTAAATGCTTATTTGGAAGCCAAGTAAAATGAAAAAAGAATTGAAATTATTTTTAGGAGTCAGTAGTTTAATTTATGATTATAGTTTATTTGAAAGGAAATTTTTAGAATTAAGAAAATCTTACCTACAGTTCGTCTTCATAATAATTAAATTTTAATGAACACAAACTTAATGAAGTTGCCAAATTTTTACATTTTAGACATCTCATTACATACTTTATAATGGTTTGGGGATGTTTTCCATGCCTTTAAATTTTTAAAATGTATTTTCATGAACCCTTTAAGAAACACTAGGAATTTGGACTGAAATACCTATAGGGCAGAAACCCCTTGCTTTCTCTTTAAACTCAGGATGTTAGTAACTGTAGATCATAGTAGTTTTGTGCTCATCCCAATATGGCATATGAGTGTTGGAATCTATTTATTCATATGCCAGTAAGGCACATTTTCATGTTTTAGTTTCCTTTTGTTAGGCAGTAGGCAAATCATGTTCCTTCCTGTGGCCCAAATTATGGACTTTATTCCAAACAGGCAAAGTAGCCCCAATGCCATGTGCCTGTACTTTCAATCCTAAAATAGGAGTCTTCCCCCAAGAATGGCCCTTATCTGTCTGTTTGATGTCATAGAAAAACAAACTGTAGATCCCTCTACATTACAGTACTAGTCTTAGCCTCACTTTGATTTTAATCTTAACCTAAATTTGAGAAGCTTCTAGAAACACCATTTTAAATACTGTAATACATCAGAAAATGCTATTGATATGACTTGGGCCCTAGATTTTGTTGTCATACACTGAAAATAATGTCCCCACTTGAAGGGAACATTTGGCAATGTCTGGGAAGAGTTTTTAATCATCATACCTGGGGTAAGAGAATACCTGCCTTTGTTGGCATCTTGTGGTCAGAGGCCGTACATAGAGTTAAGCACCCAGAAATGCTCAGGATGACCCCTCACTGCTTTCTAGACTAGAAGAAAGTCAACAATAGGACTGAGGAATACTTTTCTAACTCAGTGTGGGTTAGAGATTGTTGGGTTTACTTAGAATAGCAACACTTTCGGTAGATTTTTTGTTGGCATTTTGAAAAGAAATATCAAGGCCTTCTTAGAAAATTTTGATTAGTGTGTATTATATACAAAGAAAAAGGTCATATTTAGAGACACGGGGCTACTAAGAACAGTTTAACTCACATCGAAGTTGGACACAGAAGTTTCTAAGTTATGGATACTCATTTCCAAGACTATTTTTGTTCCCAGGAGCTTCCCAGACTGGCCAGCAAATTTCATTTCAAACAATTTGTATATGAAGATCTTTATTCTCGTCTTACTATCTCCAAGAATGTCTTCATCTATTTTCAGTATTACAAACATGAGTACTTGATCATCTGTAGTTCGTTTCATTTGTCTCGAGTTTACAACAAACTGGTATACATCCCATGAATAAGAGGAAATCATAAGAAAATTCCAGTGGGAAACACATCCGGGGACACTGAACTGTGATTCTGTTGAAATATGGCTTGTACTATAGCAATACTTACCTCAAGATCTAATGCTTCGTCTGAGCTAGTTAACAAAGTAGGGTGCTGCTTGTCAATATTAATTCTCCTCCTTTTCTATTATGTTTTAATTTGACATGAAAGTGCTCAATCTTGAGTTTGTAGCCTTGAGGTAGTGGGGGTCTTTACGTAATGAGCAGCAAGTAGATGAGAAGGGTCTGGTGACTGCATCTGTGTCTCCTTTAATTTCCCATTTCAGGCCTGGCATTGTTCTTAAGCTTGCACACATAAGTTAAGTGAATTCATAGCTCTAGCAGCTTCGCTGGAATGGTTTTCTCCCCATGCCTGATAGGAAACATCCACTCTCTTTCAGTCAGAACAACCGTCCCCTTTAACAAACCTTTTTTCACATGTATTCCAACTAAGGATTCATCATTATTATTATAAGAGCCCAATGTCACTTTGCATTGTAAGTCCCTTTCTTCATAAAAAGAAAATAATATATTTTATAATTAATTTGGCATAAGCCTGAATATATTATATACTAAAATATTTTCCTCTGGTTGTTCAGAGGATCTCAAATGATGCCTAGTTAGAAGGGACTGTTGTTATTGCTGGGCATTGTTGAGTCTTGTTTCAGAGGGTCTAATGGGAAGCTTTTTTTGCTTTCTTTGCTATCTACATCATTATACTTCATATAAGTTGTCTAAAAATTCCTAATACTTATTTTATCACAACAGTGATTTATATCTTTTACATGTTAAAGATGCAGTTGAAAATCTGGATGAGTATAATACGGTAATAAATTTCTGTATTTAATGGCCTTTGAAATTAAACTCTCTAATTAAAATTGTTATATTAGTAAAAAATGTGCATATAAAATATATCATTAGAAAGTGAAAGGCAAGCAAGAATCTGGAAGAAAATAATTATGAAACATATATTTGATAAATGACATGTGTCCAGAATACATAAAGAGAAATTGTACTTAAAAATAATACAGTCAACAATCCAATCACAAAAGCTACAACTTTTGAATAGACATTTCATAAAAAGAAATGTAATATAATAATTCCTGGTACACATATACAAATATGATCATTTATTTGTTATCAGAAAAGAATGCAAGTTTAGAACTAGAGCAAGGACAAATAATTACAATTCAGGAAAAAAAAAAAAAGGGAAATATTGGTCTCAGTAGTAGATGTTGGCCCCAAGGGAAGAGGAAAGGGCAGAGACAAATAAGCAGACCAAACAAGACTGGAAACCAGGATTAGACACAGGTAGAGAATTTTTGGCAGGACGACGTTAAGAAATATTTTATACTAGAAACTGTTTTGTGGCACAGGTTAAGACACAGTTTGAGTGTCCATGTAAGAATAGCTAGTTGTGTGAGAAGTTCCTTGTGTGGTCAGTTTCCCTCAGTGACTGTTCACACCTGGTATACATTCCCCACTAGTCTAGCTCAATTGTGTTGTAGATCAATATTTTTACCTTGCTTGTGCTCAAGCCTGCCCATTTAGAGGGTAGCTGGCATTTTTTGTGTACGTACCTAAGGGACTTCTCAACATGCGGTTCTCACACCTTGCAATCTCTTTCCATTTCAGCCTGGACAGTTTCAGACAGTACAGTCTCACTATATGGTTTGAGAAATGGCTGTAGACAACCACACGCAACGCAGTTACTCCATCATCCCATGTTTTATATTTGTTGAGGTAAGTACATGTTTTAAGCTGTGAACAATTGTAATAGCAAATTTCATGCTGAAGACATGTATTCTTTTATGAAATGATCTAATCTCATGATTGGGTCCAATTTTGATGGCACAAATAGAAAATTCATAATTTTTTTTAGAACACAGGGGGCTCTGCAAAAGCTTTTATTCTTTCTTTCTTTCTTTTTGACATTGTTTGGTATACACTGTCAGGCATTTGAAAATCTTTTCTCTTTCTTTCTTTCTTTCTTTCTTTCTTTCTTTCTTTCTTTCAAATAAGCAAGTTGTAACAATGGAAGGATTTCACTCCACTGCTTCAGAAATGTGAAAAGGTTCACTCCCTTATGACTCTGGATAACTGAGACATTGTCATAATTAATAATTTTATAACTGCAATTAAGAGGTTTTGAAACTGTCTTTGAGACACAGTTTATTCTTTTTTATTCTGTTTATTTCCAATGATCCTGTGAATATATTAGCTATGAAACCGAATGCAGAACTTTAATAATTCTCCTTAAAAAAAATCAATATCCTTTTTCAGTTTACCAATGTTGCTAGATTGTGGTTTTTTGCCTTTGAAGTCCATGGGAGGGAAAAATAGAATTGACCATTTGCACTAGGCATCTTCCCCTATGATGTTGGGAAACTTGTATGATGAGGTAGTCCTTCTATCGTGCTTCTCTGTGAGTTACTCTACGTTTACTCCGGCATCTGTTTTGCGAGCTTCCAATGTCCTTCCTCATAGCCATTTCCTCAGTGGAGTATTTGCTATTGAAAAGACAAAAATATTGTCATTTAGGAAATTGAGGATCTTTTTTTTTGTAATATATTTTTTTATTGAAAAAAAAATTTCTGCCTCCTCCCCGCCTCCCATTTCCCTCCCCGTCTCCCTTTTCCCTGCCCCTCCTCCCACTCTTCTACCCCTCCCCCCACTCCTCTCCCCCTCCCTCTCCAGTCTGAAGGGCAGTCAGTGTTCCCTGCCCTGTGGAAAGTCCAAAGTCCTCCCCCCTCCATCCTGGTCTAGGAAGGTGAACGTCCAAACTGGCTAGGCTCCCACAAAGCCAGAACATGAAGTAGGATCCAAACCCAGTGCCATTGTCCTTGGCTTCTCGGCAGCCCTCATTGTCGGCCATATTCAGAGAGTCCGGTTTTATCCCATGCTTTTTCAGTCGCAGTCCAGCTGGCCTTGGTGGGGAGAGAAAAGTGAGAAGGGGAGGTTGGGGGGAACTTGGGGAAACGGGATGATTGGGATAAAGGAAGGTTGGATAGGGGAGCAGGGAAGCACATATCTTAATTAAGGGAGCCATCTTAGGGTTGGCAAGAGACTTGGACCTAGAGGGGCTCCCAGGTGCCCAGGGCGATGTCCCAAGTTAGTTCCTGGGGCAGCTGAGGACAGAGAACCTGAAATGACCCTATCTTATAGCAATACTGACGAATATCTTCCATATCACCATAGAACCTTCATCTGGTGATGGATGGAGATAGAGACAGAGACCCACACTGGAGCACCGGACTGAGCTCCCAATATCCCAATGAGGAGCAGAAGGAGGGGAAAATATGAGCAAAGAAGTCAGGACCACAAGGGGTGCACCCACCCACGGAGACAGTGGGGCTGATCTATTGGGAGCTCACCAAGGCCAGCTGGACTGTGACTGAAATTGAGGATCTTATGGCCAAAAGTCTATTCCCTAAGTTATCTGAGAGTAAAATGTTGATTTTCCAACATATTATTATTTTGGTCTTCTTGATGTAGGTTATCTAAGAAGCATTTTATCATACATATAAAGCTTTAAATATGAACTGTAGGAAGCTGGAAAGTGCTTGAGGATCCAGTCTGGACAAACTATGTGGATAGTTGTACCATTCCAAGGGTTGGTTGTAGCATCTTCTTGATTGACTGGGAATTATGCATGTTGATCTATTTATTACCTGTGAAAATAGGCACTTAGGCCAAACTACTACCTATCATAGAAAATACAGACTGTCAGTCATTGTGAGGGGTCTAACTTCAGTTTGCCTTTGGTTTGTTTTGGACACAGAATCTCCCTTTTTGGTCCAGACTGCCTTGACCTCATGGCAATCCACCTGCTTTAGCCTTACAAATACCGTTATGGACACGTATGACCACACCGACCTAGTAACATTTTCATATGCGGCCTATGAATCATAGCATTATAGTGACCTTTTCAGTTTAAAGCTAGTCTGATCTGTGTGTTTCATCTGGTGATCATCTAGGAGCAGTTTAGTATTACCTGACAGCTGACTCTGGTTAATGTTTGTGAAACAGCTTGCTTGAATTGCAGAATCTGGTAGAATAGGAGAGGAAAGTCAAAGCGCATATAGAATTAATTAAGCTAAAATTCTGGAAGTGTAAACAAAGAACTCATTTCTATAGCACACACATGTTGCCTTTGACTTGCTTCACAATGTCATGGACACCAGTTAGTTAGGAACAACATGGTATGTGATTTGTGGGCTCCACCTCTTCTTGTTGACATTGTAATGGAGGGAGGAAGGCTTTTTCTTGCTGCTTATGTAGAAAAGGTAAAGAGAGTGTCATTTCCTTTTTTAAATGTCTCTTTTGTTGTTATAAGAAAAATAAAGTTTATAGTATTCTAGAGAGTGCTGGGGAGTAAGCACTTTATCTTTATCCTCCCAACACACTTCTGTTTTAGACACCCTCCCCCCAATCAAACAGAAGCCAAGTCTCGAAGTAAAGAAGAGCTTGTTGCTGGAAACTGTTCTTCCCGACAGGTTTTTAGCTCTCTAATGTGTGAATGATGAACTCGGCTGGTGAAGCAGAAGCCAGAGAGATTAACCAACCCTTCTGTAGCTCACCTTGATGCTGACATAAATCTGAGTTTGGAATCCTGGGAGAGGAGAGACAGTTTATTCTTTTTCTTGCCGTACTGTAGCTCTTATTTTGCAATGGAGTTTAAGATATATCATTATTGTCTCGTCAGAATAGGTTGAGGGGAGGAAAATTGAACTTAGTTGAAAAGTAAGATAAAGAAAGTGACCCTTAAGGTGGCTCCCATGGTTCTCATAGATTTCATTCATAGAAAATAGATAATTTTTCTGTATTTCTTCCAGGCACTGCAGCAAGAGTATTAGAAGATATAGCCCCAAATAACTAAAATGCCAGTTGCATCAGTGAATAATGTTTTTAATTAGGAAAGATATTAAACACAAGAAAATAAATCTTCAAACCTACTATCAAGAATAAATCTTACAATTTTGCCATATTTGCTTCATTTTTTTTGAGTTTTTGTTGTTGTTTTGTTTTTGCCCCCCCCAATAAAATGCTACAGGTATGGCCAAAGTCCTACAACATGGAATATGATTCATCTGTATCATTTATTTTTAATACAATATTAATTAAAATACAGTTCCCTTTCCTACCTCTAGCCTCTCTGTTTGACTCCTTCCAGGCCCTTCTTATCAAACTGATAGCCTCTTCTTCCTCGATTATCAGTGAAACACACACACACATGTGCATTTATGTGCAAATATATAAGCATGACTTGATGAGTCCGTTTTTGTTTGTGTATGAATTGTTTCAGGCTGACCACATTGTATTGAACAACTGGCTTCATCCTGGAGAGAAACTAACTCTTCCTTCTCTGTTGTTACATTGCTTTTCAAGGCAAAGAGCAATTCCTCTGATTAAAGCTGAGGACAGCATTTGTCTATGTCGATAAAAATAAATATTTAGAAGATAGTTTAGTGCTGTGTCAATTCAGCTAAAAACAGTAGTAAGTCCTGTCTGTTCAGCCATGGGATTTTTACTGGGTTTGTAGTGAATTCTCTCCTGTGGGGTGAGCCTCACATCCAATCAGAGACCAGGTGGTTACTCTCATCACAGACGTGCCACTGTCCCTTCAGTGGGCACGTTTTACCCGGCAGGTTGCTATTCCTTTGTAGGGTTCACATCTAGGTAAGGCCATAAACCCTTTTCTTCTATGAAAGTCTGGTATAGCAACTTCTGTTTTTCTAAAAACAAACCAGCAGGAAGGATGCTTTCAGTCCAGCTCTAAGATTGATTTCTATAGACCCTGCATCCAGGGTGTATCTTCAGCAATAGGATCTTATCAACTATTCTGGCGAACAACCAACACAAGTGACCAGAGTATTGTTTTGTGGACCTTTGGGCTTCCCTGATCGACTATACCTGAGGAGGTATCGAACACCAGGAACTGGAACAGCATTTCCAGATAGCCATGACTTTATCCTTTTAGGTCATTTCTTTACACCTATACTTTTTTTTTTTTTTTTTTTGTTTTTCGAGACAGGGTTTCTCTGTGGCTTTGGAGCCTGTCCTAGAACTAGCTCTGTAGACCAGGCTGGTCTCGAACTCACAGAGATCCGCCTGCCTCTGCCTCCCGAGTGCTGGGATTAAAGGCATGCGCCACCATCGCCCGGCACACCTATACTTTTTAATTGGATTACAAAGCTTTCCATTGGATTATTAATGTTTCCATTTGGTTATTTCACACACCCTTCATTTCAGTTAACTCTGCCTTCTCTTATATCCCCCATCCCTGCTTAAACCTTCCCATTGCAATTTACCCTCTCTCCTTTCAAGTCACATCTATTCTACTATCTGCCTCCATTAAGGCATTCTTTGCTCCAATGGCCATTTTCTAGTTTCATGGCTTTTACAGGTACTCTAGGCTAAACACACAAATCTAAAGACTGAAGCAAGGATCCCTATTTGAGGGAGAACTGTAGTGTTTATCTTTCTATGGCTGGGTTACCTCAGCCTATTTTCCTAGTTCCATCCATTTTCCTGAAAAATCTATACTTTCTACTTTTCCTAACTTAATAAAATTCTATTGTCTATATGTGAAATGAAATGAATAAAAGTTATGCCCTGGCAATGTTGAAGCACACATGGGCAGCCATGGTGGTTCTGCTGAACTTGTCCATATTGGGTTTCATGGTCTAAGTTGACGAGGATGACTGACAAGATCTCATTAGACATGGTTGTGAGCCATTATGTGGTTTCTGGATATTGAACTCAGGACCTTTGGAAGAGCAGGCAGTGCTCTTAACTGCTGAGACATCGCTCACCACATCTTAATTATCTATTCATCAGCTGGTAGAAATGTAGACTATTTCCATTTCCTAGTTATTGTTCAGTGATAAGCACAGATGAGCAAATATCCCTATAGAATGCTATAGAGTCCTTTAGGTATATACCCAGAAGAGGTATGTCTTGGACATACAGTGGTTCCATTTCCAGATTTTTAAGGAACCTTCACAACAATTTTCATACTGACTACATAGTGATGCTCCCACCAACAGTGAATGGGGTTCCTTACCACATCTGTGACATTACTTGCTGTCAGAGTTGATCCATGGATGATCTCATTGTGACTTGAGTGAGATGGCATCTCAAATAGTTTTAATCTCTGGTTTATCCTTTAGCAGGTCTTTCAGAAGTCATAAGTCATAAAGATTCATGATCCTTTCTGAAGTTGGCTTCAAGTTGTGGTAACTAAGAAGTGGCAACTTGACTTGGCATCAAGTTTCCGTGGTTGGCAGAGTCTCCACTGCTCTCCTCCCTCTTACTCCCTGGCTTCGTTGTTGCTGCTGCAAACTCCTCCAGTGTCTCTCCTCTCAATAAGTCATCCACTTTTTCTGTTCAGTTGGTTATAATATTCCTCCCTCTTTTCTAGGTGTGCCTCAGTTTCTTAGTGTTAATTTCTACTATGATTTTTTTTTCATTTTCAAAATGAATGATGCATAGCTCTTTCATCCTGACTAAGTGTGCCCCTGTGGAGGGCACACTTTTAAGACTCATCAAAGAAACAAAAATTACAAGGCTTAGGAAGTTCTTGAAACTTAACAAGGTTCACAAGGTCCTTCCTCAACATTATAAAAGCAGTAAAACAATCTCTGGGGAGAGGAAACTGTCCTACTGGCTGATATAGATCGTGCATGGAGCTTCACGGATATAGCGTTCATGAGTCATCGACCATGTCCGAGTCGGCTTTTCAGTGATTTATCTGCCTTCACATCACCCATGTTCTTGTAAGTCACCCCCGTGATGTCACTGGCTCACTCACTATGTTAGAATACATGGGAATAATTTCTTTCATCTGCCGTTAATGTCCTCTCTAGGTGTGTAGATGTTTGTTCATGCCTTGCCCGGAAAAAGTCACACAACATAAACACTCAAGTAGTGTTCTATTTTCTTCTCATTGTAATAACTTTCTGATGTTTCTTATAGCTTTTTACTTCTTTCTACACTTTTCCTCTTTATTCATCTTGTTTCTGTTCAATTTCTAAAAATCCTGGGTATGTCTGTAAACATGTTCCTGCTTTATCGTGTTATTTTGTAGCTTCTGGTTTTCTTGCATGTCTTTAATTGTACTAGGTGCATTTTGAATACTCCCAGGAAAATGGGCTGTGATGAGTCCTCTTATTTATTGTGTCTGCTGCTATGGCTCACAGTGGACATATTCTTTTGGGAACCATGTGGGTACTAAGTTTGGGGAGTAATGCTTTGCATGGGTTTTGGAATAAATATTACTCTTACACTTTGATTTTATTGTTTGGAGCCTCAACTTCCAAAGCTCCCAAGTCAGGGGGCTCTGTCTCTGTGGTGTGTGTCAGCAGGTAGATTCCATGAGTCCTTTTTTTAAAAAAAAAAAAAAAAGGTAAAAGCAACTTTTCAGGCATACTGGCTTTTACACAAGAGTTGCACTTTTAACACAGGTCCTCATATCCTGTATCAGGGGACACTCTGGCCCAAATCCCAAGACTGAGACTAACATGTAGCCCTTGCTCTACATCACCAAGAACCACTGGGGCTTGCATTTATGAAGTACCATTCAGATTTTTAGTACCTTTTTTGATTTAACTTTCCCGTGAGTTCAACAGAAATATAAAGAGAGGAGGGAGGAAAATATGGAAGGGAGGGAGAGAGAAAAATAGAGGGAGAGAAGAAGAGGGGGGAGAGAAATTTAATCACTTATAGGTATTTATACTAGATTTGAATCTATTATTTTTGATCCATCATTGCATTTATTAATGTAACAAAACTTTCAATATCTACAGTTTCCCAAAGTCATAATGTGGTTGCCCTTTTTTGAATGTTTTACATATACTTTGGCTTCTTATCAAAACTTCTTATAAAACCAGCATTTCTTAGCCTTGATTAAATGAATCTGTGATACAGGAAGAGGATGAGACACACCTGCTGCCCGTTATGGAACTCTCACATGCGTTCTCTTGGTTGTTCCTATGAGCATGGCCTTGATCAGGGTATGTTTGGTTTATTCCTGGCAGTTGATCAGAATAGTCTCTAACCGACATCTATAATTCAAATTTCCTGGTGAAATGGGAACTTGCTTTGCACTCACCTAGAAAAATCTGTAGGGAGATGCCCGATGAAGCAGTTAGCAGCATAGAAGTTCTCATTGGGGGTAAGAAGTCAGGAGCAGCATTGCCCTGGGCAGTCCTGGAATTGGTCAGTGTTTATAGATTACAAGAGTGTAATTAATGAATGGACCAAAGGGAGAGGCAGAGCACTGATGGAAAACAGGGTAGGTTGAGACTCATGGTATAAAATGAACAAGGAAGAGCATTCTGGAACCCAAGGCCTAGAAGGCTGGGCATGCAGAATGGATCCTTTGTAATCTCCCAGTGCCTTGAAACAGAAACCTTGCCAAGTGGATAATGATCTTAGAGAGGTCTTAGCACCAATGAGAGAGAAATCCAGAATGCCTAAAATTTCAGGATGACCCATGGTGGTATTTCTTACCAATAGACTTTAGCTTTTCACTGATCTAATCACAGCAGAATAAGCAAAAGGTGGCAAATGGACTGGACAAAAGCCAGAGATGTCTTATGGAGCAGGAGAGAGACCATCCACTTTGACAGGAGGCATAGACCGTCTCAACTTTGTTTCTGTGCTTTGCAGACAACAATGTTTTGGGAGTCAAGACACAGGGCTTAGAATATAATACATAAAAAAAAATTAATTGTGAGAAAGGAGTCAGGAGTCTTTCTGTGTTCTAAATTTATACTCATTGTGCTCTCCTGGTAGCCCCCCCAGCCCCCTGAATCCTACTTTATTTATCTTGGCATTTCTTTTTTTTTATTTTTTTTTATTGAGAATAAGAAAAAAAAAGTTTCCGCCTCCTCCCAGCCTCCCATTTCCCTCCCCCTCCCCCACTCTTCTCCCCCTCCCCCCACTCTTCTCCCCCTCCCCCCTCTCTTCTCCCCCTCC
>NW_026067972.1:1079933-1082148 GCF_014885135.2 Alexandromys fortis | reverse complement strand
CCCTTGCCATTGACCTTGGCTTCTCATCAGTCCTCATTGTTCGCCATGATCAGAGAGTCCGGTTTTATCCCATGCTGTTTCAGTCACAGTCCAGCTGGCCTTGGTGAGCTCCCAATAGATCAGCCCCACTGTCTCAGTGGGTGGGTGCACCCCCCGTGGTCCTGACATCCTTGCTCGTGTTCTCCCTCCATCTGCTTCTCATTGGGACCTTTTTTAAAATATAATTAAATTGTTCCCTAAAATGTTGAATTTATTGACATTTATTTTTTTCCTGTTATTTCAGCAACACGTTTCATACTTGAGAATCTATAAAATGATCATTTCCTAAGGGAAGACCCTCAAATTGGTGTCTCAAGAGTCTGAACAATACCGGTGTGTACTGTTTATGGTCTCCTCCCATGCTCCCTGAGAAAAATAGATGTATTTTTTTTCCAGAATGTTTAATAGTAAAAGGATCATTTAGGACAAATCTCTCCACATACAAATACTGTATTCTCTGTAAAATCTTGAATAAATCATACCTCCAAATATCATTCAGATGTATTTGTGCTAAGACCAGACTCTATGGAGCTATGCTTTTTCAGAAGGTGTTACTGGGGGCTAAAAACCTTTACATAGTGAATGCTTGATGTGGATGCATACGACAGTATTTTTCTCCATTTTGACAGTGGACTGTGCTTGCAATTTTTATTGCCTAGGTTTTGCAATTAATTTTTCTCAGATTGAACCCAACCCACTGGGTGGTAATGATAAGCCACATCCCGGGGCTAAAGAACATGATGTTCCACTGGAACATTATGATTCTGGGTGCATTTCTCTAGGGCAAAAGAGAAGGAACCCGCATTACTTTTGGACATTGAGAGCTGTCAGTGCTTCTGTTATCTTAAGTGCCTCGGGTTCTGGAAGAAGGATGCCTCCTCCCCCACCTTTCTAGTCTGCGCTCGCAGATTTACCTGTGTTAACTATTTCTGTCTGAACCTCACATTTTGACTCTTTGAGAGTCTTATACCTAATTCGTATTGAAACTTTGCTATGAAGCGTCTGGCTTCAAGTCCTGGCTCTATCATTTATTGCTGATAGAAAACTGAATTTGTCCTCTAGGACTTCAATTCCTTTGTTAAATAGAGAGAAATAGAACTGCATCATGGGAGCTTTTGAAAAATTAATGAAGCGAGGCCCCTGAGCATTCTTGTTGAGTAATATGCACTTGGCAAGAATAATTTTAAAGTAACAGTTCTGATACAAAGACAAAAGTAAGACTTACTCATGCTTGTGTGGGCACACACACACACACACACACACACACACGCACAACACACTAATACACACAAAAGTCAAAGCCTGACAGAAGAGACAGCCTCCAGGTAGTTTAACCCCCTGACACATGAACTTTCAGGGCTTAGATGCTTTTAGGAAGAAACTTCAAGGGTTTACTAAATAAGGGAACAATAAAATGGTGTGACTTCTAAATTACAATGACAAATATTAATGACACAACATATAGGCTTGGTACCCATGAAGGTCAAAAGAAAGCAACAGATCCTCTGGAACAGGGATTACAGACAGTTGTGAGCTGTCATGTGGATGCTAGGATCTGAGCCTGGGCCCTCTGAAAGAGCGGCAAATACTCTTAACCACTAAGCCATTTCTCTGGTCCCCAAATAACATTGTTTTCAAAATGTATTTTGATTGACTTCAACTAGAGTCTGTTGTTGTAGGATATTTGTGCACTGTGTGAAAATGTGTTTGCTTTGTGACTGCTGAAATAAAAAACTGAGTAGCTAGGCAGGAGGAATAAGCAGGATTTCTGGGGAGAGAAAGAAAATAGAAGATAATAGAGGCCCAGAGGAGACACCAATGAGACATGGAGGGAGTCAGACATACAGAATAAAGAAAGGTAAAAAGCCACATGGTAAAATGTAGATTAATAAAAGCAGGTTGATTTAAGTTATAAGAACTAGTAGTACAAGCCTAAGCTAAGGCTTGTATTTTATAATTAATAATAAGTCTCTATGTCATTATTTGGGAGCTATATAGAATTTCAACATTTTGACTTTACTTGGTTTGAATTTAAACCATAATAGTACTGACCTACCTGATACAGCCAAAACTCCCATGTAATCTTTCTTACAGGGTCTCATTTTTCTCTTTGTCCCCTCAGAAGTCACTACCAAGCTAAGTTTGGTGCATACAGTTTTAGAAGATGTGATATATA
>NW_026067972.1:828412-1077450 GCF_014885135.2 Alexandromys fortis | reverse complement strand
GATACCGCACAGCCAGTAAGAGGAATTCACCCCACTGAGCTGACTTCCGAAGATTTCCGAGCTCCTATGAACAAGCATGCGATCATCGAAGCACAATCCTGCTAGCATAGAGAAATCTTGAAGATGCAGAAGACACAGAAAGGAGACGATGATATCGTTAACAGTGGTGAACATGCCTGCAAGCCTTAAAGAAGAGACCTCCATACTTTGCCCGGCTACTTATTTCTATGTGAGTACCTGCAGAGAGAAGCAGCTTGCTCACTGGTTACATAGTAACAACTCTGAGGGCTACAAAGCCTGTTGCTTGCCCTTTCGTGGAAGGCTGAAATCCTGGTCTCACCTCCTGATGAGGAAGCTGAAGTAGAGAGGGGTTGGCTGGACTCTATTACCCTAGTCTCTACCCTTTCTCCACTCTGACCAGGCCTCTCACTCTGGGGATCCTCTTGCAGGCTGTCGATCTTCCTAACCTACAGCACCCGATGCTATCATATGGATCGCCCAAGCATAGCAGGCTGGCTCCTGTCTGCTTTGCATCTTGTCTTGCTTGCTTGCTCTTTAGCTACTGTGGACCCTCTGTGGTGCCAACTCTGCTTTGCATCTTGTCTTGCTTGCTTGCTCTTTAGCTACTGTGGACCCTCTGTGGTGCCAACCCCAGACGGCCTTGAGCCATCCCACAAACCCATCTCACTGCATGGAGACGTGATCTCCGCTCATCTCCTAGTGAAGTCCTAAGTCTTTCAAGCCTCAGCTTGAAATGCTCTGCTCCATCAACTAAATCCTGATGATATAGATATAGATATAGATATAGATATAGATATAGATATAGATATAGATATAGATATAGATATAGATATAGATATAGATATAGATATATAGATATAGTTTATACTACACAGAAGTTAGGCAACTCAGTAATGAATTAATTTTCTTTGATAATAGTCAGAAGAATGCTGAGACCAAATAAGTAAATAAATAAATAAATAAAATGTAATTGGTGTTTGACTTAATATCTTAGTCCATTTGTGCTACTGTGACAGAATATTTGATACTGAGTAATTTATAAAGAACACAAATTTATTGTCTTATAATTATGAAAACTAGGAAATCCAAGATCAAATCCCTGGCAGGTTCACTATCTATGAGAATTGTTCTGACTGCTTTCAAGATGATCTTGTTGCTGCGTTGTCTGGAGGAGAGGAACATGCTGTCACAGTACATGAAACATCGTTTATATGGATCGACAAGGAAAGCACTGTTGTGTTCTAATTGTCTCTTGAGGTTCTCATTTATCAGTGCTATCAAATTGGTCATTAACTTTTAACACCTGAAAGGTATTGTGTGGCTGTTTTGGGGGAGACAGGAATAAACATCACTTCCTCCAACACTGTACCCTAAAATAGCCCAAAGAAGTGATTTCACACAAATACAGCTCAGTGAGTTTATTGAAGTTCTATACAGCTTCCTTAGTCTTGGAGCCTTCATTTTCTTGCCAGGTGATAGTGTTTCTGAGGCAATAACTACAAAACAGATGGACACATTTAAATTAAGCCTCTAATAATAATTCCAACCCTCTATTATTAAAATATAAGTTCTTCTCAGGAAAGTTCCTTCAGTCTTTCCTCCATCTTTGTTCAAGACAAATCACCTTGCAGCTGAAACTTTGTTGTGCCTAATTTTCAGCCCGAAAGGAAGACAGCATGATATATAAGGGCTATGTTTGAATTCGAGGGTCTGGCATAATAGCTTTGCAACCTTCAGTATGCCCCCATGGAATACCAGTTTTCTCATCCATAAAATGGCAATACAATGTGTTTTTCAGGGTTGCGTTCAGGGTTAAAAATGCTCAACCCATGACCAGTAGGGTGTCAGCTGGCACTGGCTCACCAACAGCCTACCTACAAGTGTTGTGTGACAAGGCATCATTTCTCAGCTCAGCGAAGCCCCGGAGGCATCTGATCACACAGTTCAATTCAGCTTGCTCTTTTCATGTCATTTTTCTCCCAGTCACTCAATTGGTCCAAGGAAGCATTGTTTACAGGATCTGGGTAGTAACTGATGCCTGGTAGATGTTTGACCGACTTTCGCGTGGCCGCTAGCTCAAATAAAAGCTGTAACGGCTGATATATCAACCTAGTGACACACACAGAATTTAACTGTATGATTTGTTTGCGTTCTACAGAAATTAGTCTATTTTGACACAACTGAATGTAAACATCTGACATACTCCTCAAGCAAAAGATGCAAAATAGCCAATTAATCTTGTCTAAGAAGTTTGGTGGCTGTGTGTTGACTCGTCCCATTGGGAAACAAGTCCTAGTTGTATGAAATTTTTACCTTTGGGTTGATTATTCAAGCCTGCATTCTGTAAACAGTGACAAGGTCTATGTAATGATCCCAAGGGAAAGAAGGACCTCGGCTGCTTCTCTGGTGTACATAGTGTATGTAATGCCCTGACTGAGCATCCTGGTACACCTCCAAGATAACAATATAGACGGAAGTTCACCTGGTAGCTAATCACAGCAAGCGGGAAAATGGAAAAGGAGTGAGGGAAACACGGGGTGCAGTCAAAGCGGGTTCTCATTGTGGAGAACTAGGAAATAGTATATACTGGAGACTTTGAGAAGGCCTAAACTCTGAGTCATTCCAACAGAGGGCAGGAAAGACAGAGTGTTTCTTTTAGGCTTTGTGTTATTTCAGCTCTCGACCTGGGATATTGGTTCACAGCCACTTTGGTCCTCCCTGCATGCAGCCTGAGTACTACTTGAGCCTCGGAAAAGCAGCGGGCAGAGTCATTCTTGTAGTTAAACAGCTAATGCCAAGTGACTATGGCAAAGAGCTAGCCGCCTCTCCTGTATGCTGCAATAAACTCTTGCTGTACAGAATTGAATGGAATTCGCCAAGAACTTGAAGGAATGTGAAATAGCCCCGAGACTTCAAACCACTGATTTTTCTCACCTCCTGCAGATACGTGTTTTACACAGCATCGACTCTGTCAGTACTGAATAATATCAGGGCAGCATCGCCCCTAAACGTTGTGCAAGGCATTTTCTCTTCTAGTACAGCAGAGTTGTGTCTTCCATTCCCACCCGGGGTTACAGAGTAGGCAAAGTACTTTTCATTCCTTCTATTTAAACTGCATGGGATTCAGCAGCAATTCTAAGACAGCGGTTCTCTATCTGTGGTTTGTGATCCCTTTGGGGGTTGAACCTTTCACAGGGGTCACCTAAGATCACTGGAAAACATAGACATTTGCATTACAATTCATAATAGAAAAATTACAGCCAAGAAGTAGCAATGTTCACCGCAACATAAGGAACTGTATTAAAGGGTCACAGCGTTAGGAAGGCTGGTCTAAGAACCACTGGTCTAAGGTAAGGGACTTTCATTCTGTAGAAATGGTTCTGGTTTAGAAGTCAGGAGGCATGGGGCATGGGTTTTCATTGTCATTCTTTTTGGATGGTAAGGCCTTGTGCTCTTGAAAAAAAAAACATTTTGAATCTTCTAGATTTCATTTGGCTCATCTTTAAATTTAAAATTTGTCAAGCATAATAGCCTATAAAATGAGGCAGGGAAATGTATATTCTATAGCTAGAGTAAAACTTGGAAGAAAAATACTTGGATGTGTGGGCAGTATGCGTATCTATTTCTGTAAGGTGTATGCTCATATGTAGTTTTCTGTAGTCATTTCTATTCCAAAAGAAGGGAAAATCACAGCATTGAGAGAACATTTTACAAATCATCTTTTTTTTCTGTTAAAAATGTTCATTGCTACTTTCAAATCGGAGTGTGTTTTCCATGCTGGGATCAGAACAGAGAAAGGAAATGAGGAAAGAGGCATATATGTTTGCTTTGTCTTTTGACTGGCATAGATAGTAGTGTATAGACATGACTATAACTTAAAACGTGGTCCAAAAATAGCCTTGTTTTGATTTCCCTAGTGATGAGTTTCTTTTAATTTCCTTCTTGTCTTCAGAAGGGCAGTCAGATTACAGTAGAAAAAAATGAATTCCAATCTTTTAGTATTAAGAAAGTTGGCAGTTTGAGGGTTTAACTAGTGTTGCTCTTATTGCCTAATATATGTCCTGTTTTATACTATTTGGTCTGTGTGGTAGAATGGTCTGTTAGGGACACAACCCCTGTCCTCACGCTGTGCAGGAGAAAATTAAGGATTGATTTCACAGCAATGATGGTATCACTGTGGAGGCGGCGCCAAAGAGAAGGAAAGTTCACATTCTATGCCACACAGACACCGTTCACCTCTGGCGCTGACCTTCTTCCCTGCATCCTTTAACGGGGAGCCTCTGCTTGTCATGTTAAGTGGAAGCCACCAGGTTGATGATGGCATTGGTCCCCATGCCCTGAGAAAGCAAAACCACAGGTAGACCTTTCTGTCAGGCCTTGCCAACAGTCGCTACCCATAATCCTTCTCAGTGAACAGCTCGCCCCCAAAGAGTCAGCTCCGGAGAAGTCTAAGTTGCTCTAGTAAACCAAGGTTTTCTTAAATATTGGGACTAAAGAAGACTCTCGAGTCAGATTCACCTTTGGGATGTTCTGATACCTGCAAACATCCTCACAGAGGAGACTACTCACTCAGTCCACTCAAATGCTCCAAATGTGATGTGGGTGAATAAAAAGCGCTCAGCTTGACCAAGGTATCTGAAGATTAGGTTATAGCGTTTAGAGAGAAAGTGTGTGTGTGTGTGTGTGTGTGTGTGTGTGTGTGTGTGTTACTGATGAGAAGTGTGTTAACCAGTTCAAAGCTGATTTTGTAATGTTTACTTTACAACTCTCCGTAGTTGTGAATTCGTGTTGTAAGAACAGTGAAGTTCTTAAAGCTTGCAGTATCTATATGCCTGTTGGACAAAGACAGTTCCTAATCCAGTGAGTGGTTTTGCTTCTCATTTCCTTTTTACTGATATTTTATATCTACCCCAGATATGAGTAGGAATGAAGGTGCTTACTCAACAGGTTTGAATATCCTCTAGAGAATTTAGAGACAGGAAGAGAGAAAGGTGTCTGGAATGTTCTAGAACAGTGACCAGCAACCTTTACTTAAAATTCTTAAAATACATTTTGTATCAGAATATACATAAACACATCATATATATATACTATAAAACTAAGTTTATTTTTAAAATATTCTAATAAAATTGAAGTATCCTAATTATTCTGTGTGTGCTTTATTACTCTGAAAGGAAGGGAAGATAAGCTTGGAGCCCAGGTTGCCGTTAAAGTTACTATCTGACTGAGGTTATCTTTAAACTCTTGATCCTACCTTCCCTACCTATGACCTTAAAATTGTTTAACCAGATATTCTCCTAAACCAATATATATTAAATGAAATTTTTCGGGTGCGGGGCCCTATGCCAGACATGGTTCTGATGTCAAGTTTAAACTCTTCCATCAGTGATATATGAGTGTCCTCTCTGTGTAGGCTTTTATAAAATATAGACTCAGACAAAAACAATTTCCTAAAGAAAAGATGTGTGCGGTCTCCTTGTAGAGATTTCAACTAATCCTTTGAAAAGAGAAGACAATCATGGAGGGGAGGTACCTAACATCTAACACATTTTGGAGGGGTGCGGGAATGCTGACATGTGGGTAGTAAAGTCTCAGGAAACACAGGATTTACAGGAGTGAAACTATTCTTCAAAAGCGATGGGATGTTAAAAAGCCTGAAACCTACTGACCCATAAGGATTTCTGACTTTTCTGTGTGGTGTTGAAGATCGAACCTCAGACTTAACGCCCTGCAATCACTTTGTTACTGAGCTCCATCACTAACCCCTGAAGGGAGGAGGGAACACACACACACACACACACACACACACACACACACCCTAGCTTGCTGATTAACTTCCTAAGAAGTTCACTTTTTAAAATATAGTTCATTGCATCAAATGACACTCAAAGAAATGCACCTGAAAAGGAGATCGAATGCCTGAAGTTTGAAGTACCAACCAAGACTCCATGTGTTCAACTCTGCACTCCAAGCCTTCTCCTGGAGCCTCGAGCTCTGTTTACTTCTTTTGCTTCTGTGTATTTGCCATAAACCTGCTGTATAGGCTCCCTTGATCATTGGAAAGCCAAGAACATTGGGAATGGGACAAAGGATCAGTTTAAATTTGGACCCTTTGTCAGCAGAGGCTGTTGCAGGAGGAGAGCATTGCAGAAGAAGGGGCAGAAAGAATGTAAGAGCCAGAAGAACTCAGTAAGGGCATAAAGCAAAACTGAGCCAACCTCTCCCTAGACAAACTAGGACTTGGGGAAATGTACTCCTGTGTCCTCATAATCCTTCCATACTGGTCCACCACTGTCCCTTTTCTGTTCTAGCTTGGGGGCTGAACATCTGTTAAATACTAAGATATTTTCCTCTCTTGGCTCCATTATTCTGATTATGTAGCAAATTATACTTTTTCCAGTCTGTAATTATCTGTTTGCTTTGTTCCTTTGTGTGTTTTTCCAGCAGACCATAAGCTCCATATCTAAAAACTATGAAAAGGAAATAAAACTCAATGCACATTGATCCTGTAAATGAATAGATAAAGCCTTAAAGAGGAATCAAACCATCGAACTGACTTTCTCATCCAAAATTATTGCCCTTCATAGGGGAGGGGTGATTTATATAGATAAAAGCAGATCTGTCTTTAACCTTTTCATTCTCTGGTTCAGTTTTCCTCAAAGCATAGACAGGTATTTTCAGTTTTCATACTCAAAACAAATGAGTAAAAGGTTCTCTTTCTTGGAGTCCACTGGCATTTTTAAAGAAAATTGTTCCAGGTGCCTGAGATGGCCTTATGGTTTAAGGAGTGAGGGAAAGTGGCTCAGGTCTTTGGACTCCAACCCTCTTCTCCTCAAGGCAGCTTCCCTTACCAAACTCTGTGTCTAGAAGTCACTTATTCACTGTGAACTTCTAACTACCGGCTTGTACCTCAGCATATGAAATGGTAAAAGACATCTCTTGAGGGAGTCCTCATCTACCTGCCTGGCCTTCGGGCACAAGGAAAAGGAATCTGAGTTTGTAAGACAGTGTGAAGACAGAGAAGGGATATCTGGGAGCCCCAGGCAAAGCGCCAACTGAAAGGCTGAAAGCCCGCTCCTACCCACAGGTGAATTTGTTTAAGTGATTCAGTGTTGTGTTCTACAGTTAGGCAACAACTTCTCATGAGAAGGTAGATTCCTTCACTAACTGGAAGCCCTGAGATCACATCTTATGCAGCATAACCTCCAGAGGCTGGCATACAGTCTTGAGTTTATGCGACATGCGTATGGATCCCCTATAGATTAACCAAGTCCCGACACTACCTATGACTTTATGCTCGCCCAATCCTCCTCATTTATATCAGTCTCAGTAGGCTGCAGAGGTTTCAGCTCTAGTCCATAGAACAGATCCAAGGCTTGTGAAGAAGAAAGCCTGCAGTAGATATTTCCTTGACAGGCACATGTGGATGACGGTCACTGCTGGCCTGATAGGCGTTCCTTACTTAGTGATGAATATCCACAGGGGACACATGGAAACAATCTCTTGAGCTGACCCTTTGTCACCGACTGTGAGCTTCCTGCTGTTGACAGTGGCAGATTTTCCACTGCCTTGTGCCTTTGCTTTAAGCTATGAACACCGCTTTGTGTTTTAGCTAGTTTAGAGTGATCTTTCTGTAATCACGATAACCTCTTTTAGACACGACAGCTATTCTTTCATCTCTGTGCCTCCACTCTCATTTGTTCCAAGCTGCTAAGTAGCTCCCTACTGAAAAATTTCCTAAGTCTCAGTAAATGTATGTTATTAGCTCAGATTGGTTTTGCTAAATCACTGAATATAATATCCTCAGGGTAGAATAAATTAATACATTTGTAAAGGTAATTCCACTAAGTGTTTTTTTCCATACTACTCAGAAAAGGGAGATTGGAAATCATAATGGAACCTTGGGAAAAATTTTCTAAATGCCCACATAAATTATAATTGATTGTAACTGGTTCTCTGTACACTAACAAAGACAGACCTGTCCCTTTAAGGTTCTGCTCTTGGTCAGACCAGAGGGAAAGCATGCCATCCAGGTATGCCATTTGCTTCTTTTTGCCTGGTTTTCTTCTCTTACTTATCACTGTTTATCAGATAGTCTAGACTATTCTTTCGCTTCAGACAGGAGAGCAGGTCTGGTTTAAATGGGGTGAGACCTGGTAGGCTCCAAGGCCATTAGGCCTGCAGTTCCAGCCACTCTGTTGTTCTGAGTGACAAGTTTCCAGGCTGCCCTGTGTGACACCTACAGTAAGGATGTTGGTCAAGGAAAGAGCCTGTCCGCAGGCTACAGAGAAGCTACTAACAGTGAAGAAATTTGATGTGTGGCTCTTGAAGAAGCATCTGTAGCCAGGAGCCACTGAGAACTTTCTGGAAAAGTAGATTCTCAATACTCACTTCAGAACTTAGGACAAGAAGTCTGAGGAAGGTCAAGGAGCCAGTGTTCTACAAAGATCTTCAGGTGAGTCAGAAATACACAAATGTTTGAGAAATCCAGTGTTCTCTATTCAATTTGCAGAAATGACTTTACAATTTTCTCCACAAAGTTTTATATGAAGAAAAATAGGTAAAAGATAAGATCCATGGTATTTAAGAAGACAAACTCGTTTCTTTGTCAATGTTTCTTGACTAGTGCATAAGTGTGCTACGCATGTATTGTGGACATGTGTGTTATAAACAAGACAAATCTTTAAGGTAATTGTGGAGAGGATGAAACATTTTACTTCTTGTTTATCTTTATTTAGGGTCCTTTCTCAGACTTAGTCCGTGACTAACCTAACAATCTGGATATTTTTCTTTTAATTTTTTTTGTGTATATGATGTCCACATAAGTGTTCATGTGTGTGGGTGCATTGTGTATTGGGAGATGAATGACTGGGTATGTTCTGCAGAAGCCAGAGGAGCAATCTTCTGTATCATTTCTTCCTCCAGTTCCATCTACCTTGTTTTGGAGACAGGTGTCTTTGTGAGACTGAAACTTACCCAGAAGGAAAAAGAAAAAGGGAAAGAAAGAAAAAGAAAAGGAAAAATGTGCTGTTTTAAGGGTCCAATTACAGGTTCTGGTTGTATCCCTAGATTCTGTCAGAAGTGTATTAGTCTCTACTATCAAGGACCACTGTTAACTGCATTCATTAAATGGGTTAGGTATCTCTGTAACAGAGGGAATGAAAGATATATATCATGAGGATTGAGTACAAGAGTGTTATGGTGTTGGCTACTGCAACATTTTCCCACCTAGTTCTCTTTCCATTAATAAGGGCTGTAGAAATGCTATTTGCTTCTCCAGAGGGTGATTCATTTCTTTTCTGTTCTGCAATAATTTATCTCTACATGTGTGTATGGTGTGGGGGGGGGGTAGGTCAGAAATCGATGCCAAATGTTTTCCTCAGTTACTGTCCATCTTAGTTTTGAGCCAGTGTCTCTCACTGAATCTGGAGCTCACCCATTTGACTAAATTGGTTGGCCAGCAAGCCCCATGGGTCCCCCTTGTCTCCACCTCCCCAGTGCTGGGATCCCAAGCATGGGGCCACATCAGTTTTGAACAGAGGATTTGAACTCAGGTTCTCATGCTTCTGCTGCAAATACTTAACTAACTAAATTATCACCTCAATCCCAGGCACCATGAATTTTATTGTCCTACCTGATCACCCCTTTAATGCTAGCGTTCCACCTTTCTACAGGATGTAAAAATTTTTTATAGTGTTTAGCCATTTTCATGCACCTCTCAAGCATTTAAACTTTGATTAATATAAGTGAATCAAGAGATTACTTGAACCATCAAAGTATGTTAAATATTTGGAAAAAGACATAATGTTTACCAATACTTTTAACAAGCATGTAGTAACTTCGATACAAGGGTATTTGAAATATACGTATAGGCACGTTGTGGAAATTCTAAGCTTTATGTAAAACTAATACATGTTCAGAGACATAAAATTCATAAGCAAACATAACCTTCTAGTTATGTTTTAGTACTAATCTTAAAGCTAGAAAAGCAGGATTTATGCATGAGTTTTGCAAGGCTTTATGCCCATTATTTAAGCCAATCATTGTGGGCCCTATAATACCTGAATTTATACTTAGCATTTTGCCCATAGGTTACTTTGTAACTCAATATCATTTAAACAGCAACTCATTTTCACACTCCTTCTCTTGCTTTGCCCTTCCAATCAAATTCTGAAACCAATGAACGATCTGTTGAACAAAAGTACATTGAAAAAATCATAACAGAAGGAAAATTCACTGTAAGCACTTCAATGCAAATGTGCTATTGTTTCAGTATTAGCCACAGGGTAAGTGCTGAAAGAGAGATAATCTGTATTAAATAATGTATTCACCCCATCAGTCCTGGATCTCAGACGGCAGCCTTCTGACTCCTTGAGCTCACAGGACAAGACTTGTGGTCCGCATTGCAGAGAAGTGTTTGTCTATAGTTCTGATCTCTGAAAAAAAAAAATACAGTTTGTTCACTCTTGACTGCCCTGTGAGGATTCCATGGTGGGGATGGGGGAGATGAGCAGAGAGATGGATGGGGTGACAAAAAGACCCTGGCGAAGGGGGCTTAGGGACCGCTGTCACCGAAGGCTACGGATTAGATTAGAAAAAGTTTTGTTCAAGTCCATTCAGGAATCAATCATGCTATTCTGTAGGGACGCTGAAGAAAATTACATCTTGACCTGCAGTAGAGGAAACGTTCGTCCTGCGGCGCTTGTGTATAGCTCCCCAGAATTCAAGGGGTGTGAGCGCATCATTATGCTGGCAAAGTGACCTGACCCCGCTAACACATCCAGGCTTTGCTTGTGTAGATTTAACGCGAATGTGTAAACATATAAAAACTTTGTCCGTTTTTATATGTTTAAACCATTTTATTACATTTTAAATTAGGAACCATTTTTAAGTGTACAGCTCAGTAGTGGTGACTGCAGTCACTTTGGTACACAACAGATCTCTAAAGCCTTTTCATCTTACAAAACTAAAATTCTATATCCATTGAACAATATCTTTCCATTTTCTCTCCCTCATTATTATTTTACCTATTCTCTCTTCTTTAAACTAATATTTTAATTAACTCTGAGAATGCCACACAACTTGTCTTGATTATATTCACCCCTGTTTCTCTCATGATTCCTCCAAGATCAACCGCCTGCCTCAGAAACAGTCAGTGGGTATCCCTGAAACTGGAATTATGGGTTGGGAATCACCATATGGTTGCTGGGAATCTAACCCGCGTCCTCTGAATGAACCACAAGTGCTTTATCCACTTATCTGCTAACTTTCTAGGCTTTTCCTGTTTTTTTGTTTTGTTTTGTTTTGTTTTCTACACAGGATTTCTCTGTGTAACAGCCCTGGCTGTCATGGAATAGTTCTTGTAGACCAGACTGGCCTCAAACTCACAGAGTTCGGTAAGAAGAGGCAGGCAGATCTCTGTGAGTTTGAGACCATCCTAAGCTATAGAGTGAGTTCCAGGACAGACTCTAAAGCTACACAGAGGGAAAAAAAAACCCTCTGTCTCAGAAAAAGAAAATAAATGCAATCAGAAATTAGACTGATTTAGGAACGTGGCAGTAGTAAGTTGTTCGCTAAGTTTCATGATTTCACCAGCCACAGGTAGTGGGCTAATTTTACAGTGTTGGGCAAGAATTCGCTCTTGTTGAGCAGGCTTTAAGTTCAATTAGGTGGTTGTTGGACCAGAAGACAAATGCAACTATTGTTGGTAGATGGTGACTCCTTCCAAAACTATGAGAGCTGGTCCTCTATGAGGAGGCTTCTAGGTCAGATCCAGAGGACTCACATCAGTATTTGATGTGTGCTATCTACAGTTACAGGATCTTGTCTTCTTTTTCTGGAAGGCACAAAGGACAATAACAATAGCCTATATTGTTTGGGGAATGTGTCTCCTCGACTTCCCTGACCAACAACTCGAAAGATTTCAAATGCTTAATGCTGTTTTTTTGTTTTGTTTTGTTTTTGCTAAATATTTATGGCATGGCATTGTCACCTCAGTTGGTGTAGCTTCACTGCTTCACTTAAATTACACATATATTATATGATGTAAACTTAAATATATACATATATAATATATAATGTAAACTTAAATACATAATAAAAGTATAATATGTGTGATAGAATATTGTAGGTGGTTGCTTGTTCATTTCCTGGCCACCCTGACATCTGAAAAAATCACACAGAAACTATATTTAAATCACTGCTTGGCCAATCACTTAAGCATATTGCTAGCCAACTCTTACATTTTAATTTAACCCATTTCTATTAATCTGTGTATCAGCACTTGGCTGTGGCTTACTGGGTAAAGTTCCGTCTAACGTCTGTCTCTGGCGGGGCTACATGACTTCTTCTGACTCTACCTCTTTTCTGCCAGCATAGAGTCTAGAAAATGAGGGAGACTAAAGTCTCATGCCATAGCCAACATTTTCAGGACATCAGACAATCTTACATTATGAGAACCTTTTGAGGGTTAAGCAAGGTCATGTAAGCAAAGTTTACTTGAGTTCAAGGTGCATACCGTCATCATGGCAAGGGTCACATGAGTTTAGTATGTATACAGGAATGCAACCCACACTTGGAAATATCATCTATATAATAGTGAGTAAGACAATGGGCAATAGGAAGCAAAATCCACTTGTATTGTTACACCTGGGAAGGGCACAAAAGTGCACTCCTAGAACAAGTCATGTTCTCAAAAGTTCTCCTCACACAGCTTCAATCATGGACCCTGTTCTGACAAAGGTCCTTTGGTAGACAGAGACGTAAATAATGCTGTCTCCTGTCTGCCGAGTGTTGTGAGGGTGAAATGGAGGCTCTTCACGGCATAGAAGAGTGCGTTCAGGTATTAAGTGTTCCTGTTGTTGATGCTGTTGTTGATGTTATTACTATTGTGTTAGTAAATGGTGGGCAATTGAAGGTTTATTTTTCGTTCAGATGTTATTTGTGCTGCTGAAGAAACTTTCAACAGCTGCCTTTTAAAATGCCCTGATGAAGACAGCAGCAACCCCAGCAGTAGAAAATGAGAACTCTTAAAGCAGAGAAAACAAGTATATTGTTTCAAAGGTTGCACCAGCAGAAACAAAGAGAAGGAAGGCATCTGAAGGAAGTGGTTAAAATAAGTTGCTAAGCAGAGTCACTGAGACAATGGTAATGAACATGGGGAAGGGTCATGAGCATCAAGAATTAAAGCTGCCACACACACACAACTCCTTGTGGCGAGTTGTCAGCCACAAGCCGAAGGAAGAATAGTTATTAAACCCCTGCCATAAATGTTCTCCTACGTTTAGTTTCTCCCCCAGTGCAGGCATGGCAAAGAAGGCTGTTAAAACGTCTCCTTGACCTGGTCCTTAGCTCTCACTGCAGGCGAACAGGCTAGGGGATACTGGCTAGGGGAGAAGCATGGCCTGTGGGGTTTCACTAAGTAACTGAGTTCAGGTATGGGAAGTAGATGTGTAATACTTAACTCACCTCAGTTATTGGAGGGATGTATTCTTAAATCCCTTTGGTCACTGAGGGATGACCAAATATAGGCTATGCCAAATATTACATATTTAATTAGCAGTAATATCAGGAAGGTAGACTGATTAGTTCACATAACTATAAAGTCTGGGCATACACAAGTTTTAGATCAGATTTAAGCAAGAAGTTCCAAGGATTTGCTTAGGATTCTTCCTTCTGCCATCACTTCTGAGCTCTTCACTCCCTTTCTAACTTCTAGGATTATGTCCACTGAAGCAAGAGAATCCAATGTCTCTCTTCACTGTGGCAGTAGTTTGGGTCTTAAAGTGTCATGTTTCATCACCAAAAAAGGAGAAACACTCTCTTGTGATAACTTGACAAGAGAAAGTCAACTCTGTCTCTCTGGTACTCCAAAAAATTTCATTGGCTCTCACTGAAACATATGACTGCTGTCACCGCAGACAGAAGGTTAGGCATGTGAATGGCTTAGCTAATCAACGGTCAACAATGGGGCCTTGGATAAAGAGAATAACTCTTAATTATATAGAGCAAAATAAAGGGAAGTGGTGTCTCAAGGGAAACTAAGGGTAAGATGCCAGAAGATGCAAAAATAGGTGCTGGAGGGCAGGGTTAATATCCATCAATGCCAATTCACACGTCTCCCATACTTGGTAGTGTTTTAAGGAGGCCGTTTGTTGGTTCCCAGCCACTTAGTCCTGAAACAATCACATGGAAACTATATTATCTAAATCACTGTTTGGCTCATTAGCTCTAGCTTCTTATTGGCTAATTCTTACATCTTAATTTAACCCATCTCCATTAATCTGTGCATCACCACGAGGTCATGGCCTACCAGCAAACTTTCAGCACGTATGTCTCTAGCATGGCTCCGTGGCTTCTTTCTGACTCTGCCTCCTTTCTCCCAGCCTTCAGTTTAATTTTCCCTGCCTAGCTCTGTTTCCCTATAGCTCTGCTATAGGCCCAAAGCAGTTCCTTTATTAACCAATGATATTCACAGCATGCAGAGGGGAATACCACATCATGGTAGTTTTAATCACTTAGCAGTACCCCTGTCCCCACTCACTAACAGCTTCCATAGACCAATTTGTGTCCTCTGCTTGGAATTTGTGCAACCCAGTGGACAAGTGGTGCACCAAGATCCATTACCCAACATTTATTTGAAGAGTCCTCCCCAATAGCCCCCATGGAAAAGCCAGAGTTCCTCTGTATCTCAGAGAGGGGCAGGGCAGCCTGAACCCCTACCAGTGAGTGGTTCGGACACTTCATGCTTCGAGTCGGAAAATGACATATCTGTTTTGAGCATCACCCACGTTAGTTATATATAATCTCTTCCATCATCCCTCACTGTAACAGTGAAATGGGAGTTCAGAGCAGTACAGTGAATGCCACTGCCATATTGCATGTAAGAAGCAGAATATTAATTCAAACTGATGTCTCTTTTACTCTAAACACTGTGTTTTTAACATTATCTAAAGTGGTCCCTTGGGAGCATATGTATTTACCATAAATATATATTTACTGAAAAGCTATTATCAGGCAATGTGCTCAGCAGTATTTGGGTAACAGAGAGTGTAAACCCTTTTCCCCAGGAATAAGTAAGAGGTAGAAGGGAAAGACATTGTGTAATGAGAGACTCCCTGGCTGTGCTTGTAGCATGGAGACCGTGTAGGAAGCCAGCTTCAGCATCACTAACGACAGCGTCTATTGCAACATGAAAGAGTGTCTTCAGCAGGGTGCAGCATGTGGTTTATTTAGGTAGTGACATAAAGTCCTCAGAGAAATTACCTGCAGCCTGGGAAGCCTTGCAGCAACTTGGGAATTGATGCAACACCTGAGAAATCAGGGTACTCAGCAGTGTGTATGGCAGTCCCGTGTAAGGCATGTCCGTTTTTCCTCAGGCTGCTGTGTTCCTGAGAGAATTCCTATTGGAGAATGGTGTGCATCAATATACAAGAGTGTGATTTTTGCTAAAAATCCAAATATAGCAAACAATAGAAACATTTGCTCATTCCTGTGTTACCCGGAGCAGCTAAAATATTTCTGTGTATTCTTCACCCCGTAGATACTATGTGAATTTCTTTCATCTTTGGCAAAGTATATGGCTTTTATCTATACTCAAGAGAAACAACAACAAAAAAAATAGACACTCCCCCCCCTCAATCCTTACATACTTACCATTCACTGTCTTAGTTAGGGTCTTCTGAGATTCATGCAATCTCTTATCTGTAATCCTCTATAAAATCAAAATCAAAAAAAAAACAGATCACATACTTCTAACATATAATAGCACAGGTTATGCATTACCATTCCAAAACACAGGGACCGGAGATAGTGAGGAAATACTGGACTGAAACAAGACTGAAAACCAGCTGGGCAAATTCTAAACTCTGCATCTCTGTGTCTGATGTCAAGATGGTCTTCAGATCTCCAAATCCTTTCAGCTTTGTTGACAGCAAAACATTTCTTTCTCTTGAGCTAGTTCCACTCCCTGTTAGCAGCTCTACTCGGCAGGTATCCCATGTCTCTGGCATCTCTCACATCTTAGGTTCTCCAAGGCAATCCAGGCTTCAACTTCACAGCTTCATGCAATGACCTCCCTAGGCCTCCAGTTAGGGAAACCTCTGACACATGCCTTGTCTCGGTGGTTTTCCTTAGTCTTGGGGACAAATTCCACAGCCCCTTTCTTTTATCCCTAACTCCAGAATCACATGGCTGAAGCTCCCAAGTTCTGTTGCTTCCTAGAGCTGTCATATGCCACCCCCATCCCTGTTCAATTATATCTTCAACAGTTTTCTGTCTTTCACGTCCTAAGCTTGGCTGTCCTGAAACTTGTAGACCAGGCTGGCATCAGACTCGGAGAGCTGCCAGCCTCTGCCTGCCAAGTGCTGGGATTAAATCATGCGCCACCACACCTGGATCTAAGCTTCTCTTTAATTCCTTTTCCAAGTTGAAAAATCAGCTGGGGGTTATATTGCCTCGAGGTCTCCACTCCCTATATTCTATTTCTAATCTATTTATCTCCTTGAACACATGATTTAGCTCTATTCCACTTCCTGGTATCCCATTTCTCAACCTGTACATTTTGTATTTTTATTTGCTCAACTTGCTCCTTTCCATTATAAATCTTTATCAGAGTTAACACTTAATAATCACACGACAGAGTCTAAAATAGGCCTTTTTGATATTTCCTTTGTCAACATAATTAATCCAAAAGACTTCACTTTAGCTCAGGCAGACTATTCAGACAAAGTCAAAAAGTATCCACATTCCTTGTCAAATTATCACAAGAATGATCTCTAGGCCACATAGTAATATTCTTCTCCTCTGTAGCCCCTTGAGCAAGGCCTCCTCAGTTCATCAAACCACACTCAGCACCACTGTCTTCCATACCCCTACTAGTATGGCCCGTTAAGCACTGCTTAAAGCATTCCACTGCTTTCCTAACCCAAAGTATCAAAGTCCACATTCCTCCAAACAAAAACATGGCCTGGCATATCACAACAATACCCCAGTCCCTGATATCAACTCTGTCTTAGAGTTTCTACTGCTGTGAAGAAGCACCGTGACCACAGCAACTCTTATAAAGAAAAACAATTTAACTGGGGTGGCTTGCTTACAGATCCGAGGTTCGGTCCATTATCATCATGGTGGGACATGACAGCGTGTGGGCAGACGTGGTCCTGGAGAAGTTTTTGAGAGTCCAACATCTCACAGGCGATAGGAAGTGGCCTGTCTCCCTGGGAGTATCCTTAGCATACATGAGATCTCAACGCCAACCTCCACAGTGGCATACTTCCTCCAACAAGACGATGCCACAGCTATTCTAACAAACCCAAACCTCTAAATAGTGCCACTCCCTTTAGGGCCATTTTTCTTTCAAACCACCAGACAGAAACTAGAAGTTTGGCAGAGGAGCCAAACTAGTCATTCCTTTGCCATGATCCATAATATAATGGCAGGGTATCTCATAGAAATTGGGCAGTTGTATATAACTTGCCTCTTTGGCAGACAGCCTGTGGTGGTGTTCTCAAGTTCAGCTTTTCAGAGGGCCAGGCTTCTGTGACTGAGGCTTAGAGGTAACTAATGGTTGGGGGAGAGGGAAGGGGAAAGGAAATTCTGCTTGCTTCATCTTCCACCCAGTATCCTAAGGCTTCTTCAATATAGCATATTTCTAACACTGGGGCTCTGAGATGGTGGCTACAGATCCCATTTCACATATTACAAAATATAATAAGCACAGTAAAAATTGCCTTTTAGGCATGTAAAAATAGCTTAGTCAGGAACCCCACTACACTCAAGGCTACGGCTGATAATCAAAACCCAGTGACAAGACATCACTCACTCAAGATATCCAGACACAGCCCTAGAACCCTGTGTCACCCACTGGACAGTATATAAGCAAAGACGGGGAACAATACTCCTCTCTGCACATCTGGAGAGACGCCATCTTGATCTGCCTCACAGCTGCAGAGTCTCCCCAGGATCCCAACTTCTGTTAGATGCTGGACCTGACTTCAGCTAAGATTTCTCGCACAGGTGAACAGCCTTAGGGAGATCGCATTAGTACCATAGTTAAAAATTTAAAGTCTGAACCTAGTGTGATGACCCTCAGTGTAATAAAATAATTTTGCTAGACTAACTACGTATATCTACCTTCTTACTTGTGGCACAAGGGCTGACAGTGTGGTCCTGGAAGGAAGTGTGCATCTGCCTCCCTGGCATTTGAGCTATCCTCAGTACAGCAGACCCTAAAGCAAAAAGTCACCACATGGGGGAGGGGGCAGTGTGCAGGAGACAGGCTGGTGGTGGCAGATTTTCCCTGAATTGAGGGGGTGGTATATTGGTTGGTATATAGTAATAACGCATAATCTAAAAAGCAGAACCCCCAGAATCTGAGACTCCCTGAGTCCCCACCTCACATGAGAATAGACTCTTTCACTGACACATGCCCAGGTACCAAGGGTCCAGATGATCATCTCTATGTAAAACATCAGCACACCACACCTTCGCGTGGGTCCAGCGTCTGGAGAGTGTTGACTGAGAGGATGCGGGGATGCGTTTAAGACAGGGAATCGGAAAAGTGTGCTGTATTCTGAGATAGCATGAACTTCCTGGGAAATGTGATAAGATGATGCTTCTGCTGTAAAATGCTGCAGCTTCATTGTGTCGATATAAAGAAAACTATGCGTGAATATATTCATGTAAAAATATTCATGTATGTTAGTGGATTTTAACCAAACCAGTATTTTATCATTGTTCAGAAACAAGGAGTCAGTGTAGAGGCTATAATGCTTAAATTTGCAACAAAATATTTCACAAGCTCAACCATCTGCCTCTGCCTCTTCCCTGTTTCTATTAATGGCTCTGTGGCTTTGTGTCTGGGCCCTAAAATCATCCTCATCTTGAAAAGTTGAAGTAGCAAACTCTCCAGCTTCCACTGCTGTGAGAAATAAACAGGACGATCCCATTGTGCTGTAGCTCCAGCAACTGAGCACGTAAGCAGAGAAATCTGGCGGGAAAACCCTGCACAGGGGGTTTTCTTGACAAGGCAGGCAGTGAAGGCCTTTGCTTTTGTTGACGGTTATGTCCTAACAATGCTTAAAAAAATGATCTGGCAGGAAAATAATAAAGAGGGAGTATTCCAGGGCTGTATCAACAAAAAATAGGATCTACAAGCCCCATTTAAAGTCCACAGCTGTCCACTGACGAACGGAATTAAAATCTTCCATTTTGGTGACTCTGAGTTCCTTTTCGTTCTCATGGAATCCAGAGTTACTGTCACTCAGGATGCTTTCAGCCTTGATGGAATATATTATTTCTTCCCTAGAGACACAGCATTTGCCTAGACTGACCTCACTAGGCAAAGAGTACACTTGTGGGCCGCTTTGAGAGCCCATACAGGCCAGTCTTTGGGTTTAGCGACAGAATGAAGAAGAGGGTAGGGGGTGGAGACGTCAATGTTTGCTTGTCTTGTCTGAATGTGTGCTAGGAATCTGTTTGGAGTCCTGTAAGGAATGAATTGTATGCCATTCTTAAGTGAAAAACATTTATAAAGCCAATTCCTGTAGAGCACACGACATCTTTAATGTTTCTTATGGTCTACTTGTAGACTTAAATATTGTTACTGCCCACATTTCATCATCCCTAAAATAGAAGGGACAGAAATCAGGTAAGCCAGGGCTTACCTTGTAGAGCAGGGTTGCAGTCTTGATCCGGTCCCATAAAGCTAACACAAATGTTTTCCAGGCTATCACATACAGAGATTTGCCCATAAACACCTGATTCCCAGAACTTCCCATCCCAATGACTGAAATTGCCTGTGCAGTTAAAAACAGGGTAGAAACAGAGAAGACAGCTGGAAACAGGACCCACAGCAGTCTGTAGGAGTTCAGTGTTCTGGACAGAGCCTATCGGTCACTCCTCACTCACACACAGTGTTCACTCTTGAAATTTCTACTTCTCTACACTCTACAGTACCTCTCTAGTGAAACAATGTGAGGTGAAATGCCGAGGGATTTGGTAATTATTAAGATGCCTTATAAACATTTGTGTTATATCAAACCAGTTACCAATCCTGGGGCTAGAAATGCCTTTAGGACCAACCCATCACTTTTACTTGTCTCACATCTGGGGAGACTGAGGTCACATGAGATTAAACTACCCCATCTATAAAAGTCTAGGAACTCTTACGAAAACAGTAACCACATTCATAGGGGCTCGCATCCCATGGCCCGCTTGCCTCTCAATGGCATAGAATTGCAAGTTCTGGACTAGGGGAGACACAAACATTCACAGCATAACGCTTAGTTTTGTGAAAGCTTACACTCCTTCAAGTGTTTGTACAGCGGCATGGAGGCGGGGCAGGGGAGACAGGGAGAGGAGACAGACATCTTTGAGAGCCAGGAGGAAGAGAAAGATACTCCCCTAAGCTAGAAAGGAGAAGCAAGCTGAGTGAGATTACTGCTTACTAGGAATAAGAGGGGCAGGTCTGTCGTGAATGGGGCAAGTATTGAAAGGCGATAACCCCAGAGGAGACTGAACCATGGTCCTGGAGGCTCCCAGCTTCAGAAGATGCCTGTGTCCCTGCCCTGGTACTGAAGCAGCAGCACCTCTGGGATGCGAAGGAAACTTGTAAGCTACACAGTGGAGGGGTGAGGGGAGCACTAACCAGCACCGGAAGGCATCTGTGAAACACTGAGAAGTGATGGAGTCCCAGGAACTCCTTCTGAGAACAATCTCATGCGGCCAAGTGTGATTGTAGTACAGCCACTGAGATAAATAGACTTAAGTGTAAAGAAATGAGATTTTAAAAAAATACCAGTTTGTAGTGAAGGTTGACACCTGCTGTATTTATGTTCTTAAAGTACAAGCTTAGGGAACACATTTGCCTCTGTAAGTGAGAACCAAACAACATTTTTCTCAGTGCATAAAAAGGGCCCAGTTTCAAAATTCCTCATTTGCTGGCAATGGTGTCGGTTATGATGAGATGGAGCTGCATCTGTCCTTGACGGCCTTCCTGAGCAGATGTGCCCTCTGCGCTATTTCTGTTTCTTGGACATGCATGTCAAATTGTCCTGGACTCACTGCTGTGTAACTCTTTGCCTTACAACTCTCATGCCTACTAGACTTAAGACTTAGACAGATCATTAAAAATGGAGCCCGTGCCTTAGTCTACAGTGGTAACCCATGTCCAGGTGCAGACACATAAGGCATCAATAAAGGCATAAAGCGCCCTAGTCTGAGCTGAGAGTTTTCTTGTCATGTTTTCTCTCAGAGGAAGCTCAGAGCTACTTGTAGGTCAGCAGCTCCACACCTCCTCATGTGGAGGTTAAATCAGCATCCTCTACAAACCTCTTCACTCTTCCTTTGACCTGACGTAAAACGTGAACCTAAAGTTATTGTCTTGATTGTCCACCTTGTTTTTGTTTACACTTTCAACTCACATCAGTTTAACAAAGTCAAGGTGATTTTCTAGTATTTTGGAGGCACTTGGCTCTGTGAAAAAACTCACATACAGCACACACACACACACGCACACATGCAATATGTACGCATGCATGCACACATCAAAGAGTGCCTAACTATTGTCAGAGAAAGCAAAGCCAATCAAGTTGAAGAGAAAATTTATCTTGCAAATGGCTTTGCCTGGTGTTACTGCAGGTGACCCCTTGCAGGCCTAGCATAAGCTGACCTGGCTACTCTCATTACATAAAAAACTGACCACACCTGTCACACACTCAGTAGGGATAGAGGCCCAACACTGAACATTAAAATGAAAGCAATAGATTCAATTCCTCTGTCTTATTTTTTATTATTATTTATTTTAATTGATTTTAATTGAGCTCTACATTTTTCTCTGCTCTCCTCCCTGCCTCTCCCTTCCCCCAAGGTCCCCATGCTCCCAATTTAGTTGTCTTTTTCTACTTCCCATGTAGATTAGATCTATGTAAGTCTCTCTTACTGTCCTCATTATTGTCTGAGTTCTCTGGGATTGTGATTTGTAGGCTGGTTTTCTTTGCTTTGTGTTTAAAAACCACTTATGAGTGAGTACCCAGAAAAACTTTTAATCACCATAGAAGGACAAAACAAGATATTCCATGACAAAACTAGATTCAACCAATGCTTAGCCACAAGCCCAGCCCTACACAAAATACTAGAAGAAAAGCTCCAACCCGGGGAAGTTGGCTACACCAACAAAAACACAGACAGTCTCATAGCAGCAAATCCCAAAGAAGGGAAAATCGCACAAATTAACAAAACCAACAATGAAAACTAAATTAACAGGAGATAGCAATCACTGGTCATTAATATCCCTTAATATAAATGGACTCAACTCACCTATAAAAAGGCACAGACTAACAGATTGGATATGAAAACAGAATCCATCCTTCTTCTGCATACAAGAAACTCATCTCAACCTTAAAGATAGACATCATCTCAGAGTAAAAGGTTGGGAAAAAATATTCCAATCAAGTAAACCTAAGAAACAAGTGGGTGTAGCTATCCTAATGTCTTAAGTTTTTTACTATTCTCTGTATGTGTTCACATGTATGCAGTTCCTGCATATGTGTGGTGGCCAGAGGACAACTTCACATGTTATGCCTTGAACATCAGTCACACCTCCTCTGAGGCAAAATTTCTCCTTGACCTGGAACCCACCAATTAGGCTAGACTGGCAGGCCACAAACCATGAGGACCCCCTTATTCCTGCATCCCCAGTGCTGCAATTACAAGTCCATGCTACCATGCCTGGCATTTTTATGTGTGTCCTGGGAGGACTTGAACTCAGGACCTAAGGTTTACTAGGCAAGTGCTTTACTGACTGTGTCCCTCATACCCCTGTCTTTATTTTCAGTTTCTTCCTTGTTTTTAATCTGTTACTTACATCAGGGGGGCTAATGAGAATCTATCATTCTTCATTTTTTTTTCTTCCAACTGATTGGGTAGTTTTTTTTTATTAGGATGGCCTTCACACATACACAGACATATACAGATATGCAGTATCCCCTAAGATTTCATGGTGAATAGATTCCATTGAGCAATCAATAGGGAATGCTTGTCCAGATTTCAAACAGATTTAATCCAGACAGAAGCAAAATGTGTATCTTCTAGAGAACTGTTATGTTTTTTAATTTCTTTATTTAGAATTCTATACTTCTGTATGTATGTAATTTCTACGGTGCCCTGCGCCCCATGCAACTCCTCAAATGTCAATGTCCTATTCCCTCTCAAATTCATGATCTCATCTTAATATTTACTGTTACATATATACATAATGCATAAATAGGGATATGTACACATATCTCATATATATACATATACATATATATATATATATATATATATATATATATATAACCTACTGAATCCACTTAATGATGCTCATGTGTATGTGTGTTTTAGGCTGACCACTTAGTATTGGATAACCTATCAGAGAACTCATTCTGCAAGAAGAACAATTCTCCCTCTTTCAGATTAACCACTGATTGCCTATAGCTCTTCATCAAAAAGTGGGGCCTTGTAAGATTCCCCTCATCTGTGCTGACATGTCAACTAATGGCAATATGCAAATCTTGTTTAGGCAAACATATTGTTCAGAATCCATGAACACAACTTCCTTGCTGTATCTAGAAGATTCTGTCTAACTGCAGGTCCCCTTGGTGTTTTGGTTTTTGCAGTTCTTCTGCTTCCTCTTCCGAGATGTTCCCTGGGCCTTGGTTATAGGGGTTGTGTTGTAGATACATGGTTGGCATCATTAAAATGTGATTTTTAAAAAAAAATAAAAAACATTTGAAAAAGTACTAAAGCAGTTATAAAAGAGATATACAAAATAAATAATATGGAGTTAAATAAATAATATGGAGGGGAAAAGCAGTAGGAAGGATGACATGTAATTACTAAATGCAAGCACAAAGAAGAGAAGTTGGGTGGAGGTTGAAATTATCAGTGAATCGCAATGGATTTTGGTGATGGTTATAAACTGGAGATGGGATTTAACAGTAGGACCAATTGATCTCACTGTGAGTGCTGAGCAGAAGGACGGAAGGCCTGTTCTGGAAGAGTAATCTGGTAAGTCAGGGTGACAGTGGAAAATGACCGCATAGGTGAGAGCTACATTTGATGGATGATGAAGGGCTGAGGCAGAACAACAGGAAGGTAATGAGAGCTTGAAGGGGGGGGGGGGATGCCAAAGTAAACAGGTGCAGAGACCACCCTAAGTTATACACAAAATGGAGTCAAAACAAAGCGAACACCCTAAGTCATTCTGCTGTTTACTTCAAAGTCAATACAACACTGTAACGTGTTTTGAGTCATAATCCCCGAGGAGACTCATCTACCAAAGCAGACGTCTCTCTCACCTGGTTGTCAAAGTCACCCAGCTGAGAATTCAGGATGAATAAAGCCCTAAATCTGTTTTGGGAAGTTTCTTCTGCATCATCGGATCAACCCTCCGTGGCTTTATGTTGAAAGGAAAGTAGACATCATATACAGTTGTTCACTTCGAAAACAGAAGTCCAGGAGCTGAAGCAGTTCACATACGTAATCGCAACCCTTGGGGAACTGAGTCAGGACCGAGAGTTCAAGGTCAGCCTGGATTACCTAACAAAGCTGTCCCCAGATGTGCTGTGCAAGATTTCGATGGGAGCTGCGTTTCTCAATTTTCATTCATTAAATTTTCCAAACTCTAGGGTTTTAGGAAAAGAATCAGAGTGTGGCTGCCCTAAGTACCTAGAGACAACTTCATGACGTTATTTCTTCCATGAGAATAAGCAATATTTTGGCTATTAAAACTTAATTTATTTTTTCCTGTTTATTAACTGAAAGCACATAAAATGTAGAAAGTCATCCAATTTTCTTTTTTTTAAAAAATCTATTCTTCCAGCATCCTCCCCGCACATTTTGTTTCATAATTGAGGTCATGCTATATTTCACATAAGGCTTCTTTTACGGGTCTATGCCACAAAAAGAATATTTAAATAATAAGACACCTCATTCTAAAATGCTTTGCATTTGAAAGTCTTCAGCTCTGAATTTCTGCAATAAGATTTTATCAGGGTCTTCAGCAGGAAGTAAAATGAGACACGGAACATGCCTACAAATTTAGAGAACCCAGCAATATCAGCAGATTCTACTGACTCCAATTTCTGTGCCTTGCCAAGTGACCAAAGTCGAGAGACAATTTGACTGGTGCCTCCTGACTTTAATTAATGTTTAATAGTCAGTGACAAAACTGCTCTTCCTCTCCTAAGTTCTCATTACGTCCCTTTTGAATCAGATAACGCTGTTTATAAAGATGTGGGTATTTTCTCTAATTACCGTAATTTTGACTACTGTCGTAAAAATCATTGCTCCGCATCACACTGTCAGAGATCATTACAGATGTGTACACACTTCTCCCCTCCCCCTCCTGGAACCAGTCCAGGCAGATCTGCAAATTTAAATGCACTAAAAGATTTAAGAAAGAGAAGGGAATGCCAAATTGTATCATCGTATCTCATTCAGTCAATTCCAGAATAAAAGCAGAAATGTATTCATCAAGATGCTGTGTTTAAACACTAAGGACTAATTGACATAGAATTCTGTTTCTTTTCATAAATTTCATTATTGTAAAATCCCATTCATTCCGCAGAGCAAGAGTGAGTCGAGACAATGAATTTCCACATTTCCTGTGTTTGCTACTTCTGATCCTGCTGAGAAACGGGCCCATAAGGGTAGAAGCATTTCCTCTGAGATGGACTAATTTATATTAAAAGCAAGATTGAAGGAACTGGGCACGTACGGCTCAGCTTCTTTTTCCTGCCTTCATCTTGGGAGGCAGATACCACAGGAAACTTGTGTTCTAGCCTGCTCTTTTTATGTGGGAACGGTGGTGGTTTTCTGTGGCTGAGGGAGTAAAGGCTGCCCAATGATGTGGTTCAGTCCTCGGAGGCCCATCTTAAACCACATGCTATAAACCAGTATTTAGACGTAACGAGGGATTATTTTAATGCCCCCCATAGCTCTCTAAAAGTCTTGGTAGGCTGAACTGGATATAGTTTCTAGCCCTCTTTGAAGTCAATGCTACCAAACAAAGGCTGATAATAAACAATGCTGCCAAAACTTAAAAGAACGTACTTTTTAGGTGTGTTTTAAAGGAGGTTTTGTTTTGTTTTCTTGTAAATACTGCTGTACTCTCTGTCCTTTCATGTTTCATTCTGGATCTACTGAATAGAAAAGAGCTTTGAGGAAGAAATGGGGGCATCTGTGACCCAAGTTTTCCTTAGCAGGAGGTCATTGGTAGTATCAGTCCTCACACTGACCTTCTTGCTTTGCCATGTAGGAATTATCCTCCCTATTTTACTGAGTTTTGATGGGGTGAAGGGACTCTCCCACACTCAAATGGCAGCCGTGGAAGAGCAGGGATTTGCACTGGCCTGTTCCCATGCCAGCCACTCTACAACCTGCCACAGCTTCTTCCTTTGATGGCCATGACCACTGAAGGATGAGGAGGAGGAGATGGGAAAAGGTGCTCCATGAGAACCAGAGCCATGGTTACCGTAGTAACGCCTAACCAAGCATTGGGTCATACATTTTTAGTTTTGGTTTCTTTCTGCTCCCAAACAGGTTAAACCATATGCAGGAAATGGGCATAAAATTAAATTTCCAAGTGCAAAAGATTACTTTTCCTGGGTTCCTCAGAAGCAACCTTGGCAGTGATGCCATAGCGCCTTATAAACTATCTTAATTTTGTTATTGGTTATTTTGGTCCAACCATGACTTTTTTTTTCATTGTGGAACTGCAGCATTGGCATTGTTTCTCCAAAATCTGACCAAGGCTTTGCAAACGCGACTACAAACAGCAACTGAAAAATTCTAACCCTTGAGAAGGTGTAGATACCAATTCAGCCTGATGGCATACACCTGTAATTCCAGCACTCGAGAAGCTAGAACAGGTACATTTTAAGTTCAAGGTCAACCTGAGCTATGTAATGAGACCCTGCCTCAAACAAATAAGTATAAAGGAAAAAGAAAAGTGAGGTTTATGGAGACATAAGTTGGGCCTCCAGCATACACACACCAAACAATGATTCATTTGTGTTACCAAAATAAAACAATTATTTTAGAGAAACATGCAGATATCACTGCTTGTTTTCAGTGCTCTTGACTGTCTGTTGATCCACTCATTAGTAGGATCGTGTTGTTACTCAGGGAATAAGTGATGCCAGATTTATTCTGACTTATAAAGACTTCCCATCCTCCGATTTCGCTCCTTCTCTTTCTCACAGTTTCACCTTGTTAATCCTCCTCTTCCCCAGTTTCTATTTTTGATCATCAAACTGTACCACAGTTAAAACATAATCTTGAAAGCATTACTCTTTCAAAGGTAAATAAAAAGATCAAAGAGGATGGGGATTGCATAACTCCCCCTATTGGCAAAAGCCCACCGACCCGGGGAAATGCCTAAGTGGAACCATATGTAACTAAAGAAAGCTTTTGTGTGAATAGTCAGTGACAGGAAGGTGACTGCCTTGTGTGAAGACTTGGGTGGCTCTGCTGTGTGTTTTAATAGCTTTGAACATAAATAATTTGTTTTCTGAAGCTGCCTGTGTGAGCCTATGAGCATCACTGAGAAGCCCCCAGGGGTCCATTTATCTGCCCTAGACAAACCACACATCCCAGTAGACCAGCACCTTGGCTGGCCCCAAGCTCCTGGAGGACCACTACCCCCGATTCCTTCTGTTCTTGGTATTACTTTGAGTTGAGTCAAGGACCAGGACTCCCCCTACTCTTCTGTTCTAGAATATACTGGCAATTTGCCTATGGTCCTGGATCTAAGAAGTAGCAGAGTCTAACCATAAATACATCTATACCATTCATTGGGGTGCTTCTAGTATGGACTGATACTAATTTATGGATGTTTGAAATTTTATTTGTATTTTATGTGTATGAATGTTTTGCCTGCATATTGTGTACCATGAGCATGCCTGGTTATAGGGGGCAAGCAGGAGCAGTTGGATCTCCTGGAGCTGGTATTACAGAGAATTATGATTCACCATGTGGGAGCTGGGAATTGAACCTGGGCCCTCTGAAAAGGCAGCCGGTGATCTTAACTGCTGGGCTATTTTGCCAGTCCTGGAATGCTATTAGTTTGATAGTCATTTCTCTAGGTCCCTAGTTACCAAATTTTATTAACATTTCAACCACATCACGACTTTTGGGAGGTAAATAGGCCTTAAGTGCTACATAGGTAGGATTGGTATTGAGAAAAGAGTGTTTGGTCCCATTTGGCTAGAAACTAAATCCCTTGATCTTGGACTCTCAGCCTCCCCAGTACTTTTAGGAATGTACCAGAACAACTCTGTTGTGGACTCTATAAGGAAGGCAAGATCATTTATTAAAAATTGGAATTCTTCCATTAAGAATTCTCTATTTAGATCTGTATCCTTTTTTTATTGAATTATTTGGGGTCTAGTTTCTTGAGTTCTTTATGTATTTTGGAGATCAGCCCTCATCAGATGCGGGGTTTTTGAAGATCTTTTCTTATTCTGTAGTCTCATTTTATCGTTCTATCAGCTTCATTGTAACTGGATTATGTTGAGATCTTTGATCTACTTGGACTTGAGTTTTGTGGAGGACAATCGATACGGATCTTTTTGCATTCTTCTGCATGCCAACATCCAGTTGTGCCAGTACCATTTGTTGAAGATGCTCTTAATACAAGGGGAGGATCTCAGTTCTACCTCACCTCGATATGCCATGCTTTGTGAACACCCATGAGCAGCCTGCGTCTTTCTGAACAGAAACAGAGGAGTGATTCAGGGCAGGCAGTGGGGGTTGGCAGAAAGGAGGTTGGGGGAGGGAATAGGAGGAGAGAAGGGAGGGCAAACTGCAGTAGGGATGTAAAATAAATGAATAAATTTAATAGATATATAAATAAGTGGCTTGGAAATCATTTTTAGACTATGATCATCTAATTGCTACCTTGGCTATGTCTCTCTGACCCCTTAAAATCATTGTCATACTGGCTTGCTTTCCACTCCGGACCTTCAGGAGTTGAAAGTCCTGCTCAGCATTTGGATTCTAGTGGGAGAAGCAGCTGGCAGAGAATAAATAGGCCTTCTGCTGTCGCCATTTGCTCTAGCTTCGTTCTCCGGATCCTGTGCTATCTCTCTGCGCGTCTCCACTATTGAAATTTTCATTCCTGTCCTTGTGACATCAACAGGGAGTGTGCCAGGTTTTGTTTGTTTTGAGCCTATTTTGTCCATAAATAAACCCACTCGCAAACCTCTGTTACTTTTGGAGAACATGAGGCAAAGGGAGTTTCCCTTACAATCCAGTAAATAGCTTCAGGTTTCATAACTGGACCTTTTAGTTCTAAAAAGCCTTGCATCATCTGGAAAGTTTTCTGCCTTTTTTTACCCCCGGGAAACATCTCACTGACTTCCCCCCTTCTTCATTCTCAGTATCCAAATTCACAGCATATTAAAATTACAGAGCAAATGGCCTCCTCTTGTTACCCTCTCCTCACTGGTCTATATCTCCAGGAGTTTACTTTCCACCTGCATTACCTCAAAATGTGTTTTTCTTTAAAAAAAAAAAAAAAATAGAAGTTGTATGCCTTAGACGAACTCTGCCGGAACTTAAGTTGAAATGTATGTGCATGTGAACACGTGTCTGTGTCTGTGAGCTATAAACATAAGCAAAGGTTCAGAGGATTGTACCGAAGGTGGAAGCTACTTTACTTAGAAAAGCTTCCGCAGGGCGCACCACATCAATGATGCTTCTCAGAGTGTAGAGTCAGAGAAATCCACCGCGTGTATGTTGCAATGGATCCTTCTATTTCGTTGTCCCTTTGCCTCTCAATTTGTATTAACTCTCAAGAGTATAACGTCTCCAATGTGAAAGTAAAGCATTCTGAAGCGTACAGACCAAAGAATCTGGGAAATCAAGTTTTTCTATGAAATATCATAATTCATACAGAACAGTACCTACATGGCACATCTATGTTGTGACGGGCGTGGGAAATAGTGCGCTTTGCTTTAATGTTGAAGTGTGTTTCCGTCTGCCGCAGCCGGCAGTGAAGGGCCATGCTCTCTGTCTTATATTCTGCACTTTACAAAGCGGCAAATTTTCATTTTTGGTCCGTTCATTTCAGTCCTGTATGACTTTGCCTACCCAGGTGGAAGGGGAGATAGACAAACAGACTGGCCTTCGTTCCATTGGGACTTTCCTAACAGAGAGAGCTGCTGATTGGGACTGCTCCAGTCACCTTTCCGTGGGAGCCCTCCGCATTACCCATGCCAGCTCACGGCCCTGCAACCTCAGCTATTTCCTCTGTTCCTGGAATCGGAAATGCTGAGTCTGCAGCAACTACAATACTCTCTCTCTCTCTCTCTCTCTCTCTCTCTCTCTCTCTCTCTCTCCCTCCCTCCCTCCCTCCCTCCCTCCCTCCCTCCCTCCCATACAAGCCATTGGCATCCTTAATTCATCTTTTAAAAAGCCAAATGTTCACAGGCTTTTCTTTCATTCCCTAAAATTTCTCTGCACATTTTCCTAAGAAAACTAGTTTCCCTGTCTGCTTTGCTTTGTTGATCATCTAAAAGTGCTCAGAATTACCAAGCACACTTAGTGCCTGTGGTGGGTTCTCCCGCTGATAGTACACCAATGCCCCCTACTGATAAATTCCCCTAAATGTAAGTCTTTCCTTAGAAAAGAAGAGCTTCAAACTCTCACTTAGCAAGGCAGCATCCAGCATCTTCATCTGACCACCTCTCCAGACATCTTCCTCTACCTTATTAGCTTCTCATTAGTGTAATGTCCTCTATTAGTCTTTAGTAAAGTAATCACGATGTTATTTCAAGCTTGGCTGGCTTGATCAGAAAGGCAGTAAAAGCGTGGATGGAGCTTTCTACCTGACAACCTGGGAACCAGGGCAAACATTTGTTTATGGCGATGTAATTTCTATCTTATTTGTACTGGGGGGGGTGGCTCTTGAAATGTCCTCACATTTGCCAACCTGTTTCTCGCGTATGTATGTATGTGTGTATGTATTTTTGCACAGGTTCTGTAAAGAATTATTTGGATCCCTCTGATACCCACATGCGTGAGTGTTAGGCCTGGCTTTCCCTGGTGGTATGGGGAACCCCACCCACCAAAGCATCCCTTTGCATCTTTGAACAAGTCTCCAGAAAGTTCAGGCACATTGTTTGTGTGTGTGTGTGTGTGTGTGTGTGTGTGTGTGTGTGTGTGTGTGTGTTCAGCTTCCTGTCATTGGCCAATGTAACTGAAATAACAATTTCCATGGTAACAAATCCTATTCCTCTTCATTCTTCAAATATTTCAACCGAAGAGCCGTGCCCGTCTCCTGCCAGTCCTCTCTCCCTGGGAGTGGGAATGTCAACTGTCAGACAGAGGGCACATAATTCTATAAATGCGAGACTAAAGGGCAGAATGCAGTAGCTTATGAAATCCCTGCTTTAAAACGATGAACTAATTGATGGTCTCCCTCCCTTCCCTCTTTCTTCATTGTCACCAAACCACCTTAAAATTTATCAGCTCTTAACTATAAAGGAAGCAGGAGGCAAGTCAGTTTCTATGGTTATATGATGTCAGTGCAACTCAAAAGATCCAATCTCAGGACTGCCTTCACTGAGACTATAAATTATTATTGACCTCCAGTATAATAATTATTATCATTAATTATTCTATTCATGACCATTTTGAGAATTTCATAACTAAGTCTTTATATTTCATAACACTGTCTTTATATCATCATGATCCCTCCATCTCTTTCCTTCATTTTCTGTTCCCTTCCTGCCGGACCTACTCTCAAATCCATGCCTCTTTTCTATGATTATTGTTCATAGATATACATACATATTATATATATATGTATATATATATATAGTATCTATCATGTGTCTGTCTACATACACATACTTACACTGGCTCCAATTAGTGCTCTCCGTATGTACATGGGTTTAGGTCTGGTCACTTTAGAGGGATTATTCTCTCCTAAAGAAAGCTGACAAAATGCATGTCAAGAGGCTTTCTATACAAGGAAGAACATAAATGGTAAATAGGTGTGGGGAAGATGTTTAGTTTTCTAGTTACTAGGAAAGTTTCGGGCTGCAGAATGTTCCAACACCCTGCTGATGGGTACAGTTTTGTATTATCTTACAAAGTTGAACGCATATATTATCCTGTGTTCCAGGAAAACCACTCACTCATAAGTACACACTATTGAGAAAATTTAACTATGCCTCAGTTGACATGACAGACATCATTTGTAGCATTTTATCTCAACAATGAAAATGCTAAGAAAGAAAGTCTTCAACATGAAAAACAATGTATGACCCTTGGTAACATGGAAAAATGCAGATAAATATTAGAAGACACACTGAGTAAAAAATAAACTGTGATTATATATATATGTGTGTGTGTGTGTGTGTGTGTGAGAGAGAGAGAGAGAGAGAGAGAGAGAGAGAGAGAGAGAGAGAGAGAGAGAGAGTAGAGAGATGTCTCCATGGGCAAAGTGCTAGCTGATCAATCCTGAGGACCTGAGTTCAGATTCCCAGTACACACATGGGTGTGGCAGTCTGCCAGTAATCCCTTTATCCAGCACCCTCTAGGGAGTAGCAGCCTTCGTCCAGTCCCTGGGCATTGGAGGTAAAGTCAGAGAGCAAGTGAGCTAACTAGACTAGGCAGATCGGTGAGCTCTGAGTTCAACTGAAAGACCCCACTTCAATATGTATGGGGGACAGTAATTGATGAAGATACCCAAACTCAACCAAGGTCCAACACATGCATTCACAAACACACACTGTGTTTTCGTGTATGTGTATGTATGTGTATGCTTTGTGTTCTTTTTCTCGGCCCCACATAAACAAGTTGTAGTATGCACTTGTAGTACCAGTATTTGGAAGGTGAAGGCAGAACAATCAGAAACTCAAGGTCATTTTGGATTACATATCAATTTGGTGGCTGACCTGGAATGTCTATAGAACATTGTCTCTTTCTCTGTATATGTCTCTACATCTCTGTTTCCATCTCTTTCTCTCCATGTATATATGTGTGTGTGTGTAGGTAAATACAGTTATGTATGTGTACTTATGCACATATATGTAAGCATAATACATACATGTATATCTATGTATCATATATATTCTAGATAAACATATAGTGTGCAAAAAATGATATTAATAAAATTCAGGAAAATAGTGACATCTTTCGGAAATACAATAAGATGTAGTAGACAAAGATTCAGGACACACATACATCACATACATGTGTATATATGTATACATACATACATAAGCCTCTAAGTCTTTGATGATGTTCTGTTTATGAACAGAACATACCCAGAATCTGGATAGTGTGCCAAGATTCTTTTCACTATGTGTTCAACATACAGTACATATGTGTCTGTGTGAGTGTGTGTGAATGTGTGTGTATTCTTTTATGCATATTAATTATTAGACCTCAGAGTTTGGGTAGAGCTCTGTGTCTTATCCAGGCTCTTTTTCTAACTTGTTCTAGAACCTCAACTTGCCTGGGTTTTCATTCCCTTCTTTGTAGTAAGAGAGGCTAGATAATCTCCCAAGTGCCTTCCATTGCTTATTTAAGGGACTCACAACACATTTAAATGAAAAACTTCCTCAGTTGTCTTTCTTTCTACACATATTAACTGTTTCTCAAAACATTAGGAAGGACCAATTAGTTGTCAACTTCCACTATAATGAAAACTGGAAATCAAAATAAAAACAAGTTGTATTGGACTACTTGAAACTATATACTTTTTTAACTCTGAGACAAATTGTTCTTGAACTGTAAGCTTCCTACATGCTTTCATTATTTGAAAAAATTAAAATAAAAAGGGAGATGAGCTTGGTCCTATCTCAGCTTGATATGCTATGTTTTATTGACCCCCATGGGAGGCTTGTCCCTTTCTGAACAGAGGAGGAGTGGATGGGACAGGTAGATGTGAGGTGGAGTTAGGAAACTGAAGGAAAGGAGGGGGAAAACTGTGGTTGGTATGTAAAACAAATGAAAATATAATAAAATAAATAAATAATACAAAAGTAAAAATAACTCAGTAACTGCTGGAATCTAAGGGAGATATAAAATTCAGATAACAAAAGTTTCAATTAATGCCTGCAGACATAGAACAGATTGACCCACAGCATGAGAGAAGATGTTGAGACAATCTTAAAAGCTTCTTGTCCACCCTGACAAAGCAGGAGCCACAGGTAAATAAAAACAAAGTTCTCAGAAGAATAACTCAAATCCCTTAACACCCTCTAGTTAGGAGGATAAAGATGTCGTGGCACATACAATATCAAACATCTCTGAGCATCTACCATCACAAAACATGAGGATTCCAAGTGCTCAGTGTACCTGATAGTGTTTACTATATACCAGGAATATAGTATTCTGAGCTTTCAGGTACAAATAGCTTTGCATCTGCTTTAGCCCTTGTTGGTAGATGCTCATGCCTCTATTTTGCAGATGAAGAAAATGAGGTGTAGAGAACTTTAGTGACTTTTTCCCTTTGTAGGTAGTGAGTGGCAGAGAAAGGGCGAGCAAGCTGTCAAGTGTAGCCACCAAAGCTCATTCCAAGCCCCTCATGGCACTTTTTAGGACTATTTTGACAGCAAGATGTAAGAAAATATGCAGACATTGTTGGAATGGCCTGGCATACTAAGTTCCTGACCCTCTGAAAGACGGCCAGGCTGTTATGGAAGATCAAAGGCTGAAGCGGTAGGGCTTGGGATGGAGCTCAGCCGCAGAGGGCTTGCCCAGCATGTACAAAGCTCTCCTGCTTCAAAAGAGGTGAGCCCTGTGACATGAACACTAATCAGTTATCTGAGAATGCACGGGACATCCTGAACGTCCTCCGCGTGGCATGCTTGGCCTAAGTTCGACTCTGTAAATGTGTCTTCTAAAGTAATTTCCCATTTCACTGAATTAAGTTTCCGTGGACAAGGCACACATCCTGGCAGGATGACAGAATGTTTAGAGTGCCAAGGAAAACAGATTATGCATCGGGCCATGCTCAGAAAGTTTAAGAGTGGAATGATCATTTTGAAAAGGAACATACATCAGTCCTCAAGGATAACAGGGATGAAACTCGGAGCCCTTTTCATGCCCTCCAGTCGAGCATGGCTGTCCTCAGAGTGACAGTTTTTCATAAGAATAGGGAGATTATGGGCTCTGGCTCCGAGAGCTTTTCCCTATCCTGTGAATTAGGATAATTGTTCTTCTAATTCAGATCTCTAAGCAGCTAATGCCTGTTTTCGTCCTATTTCAACTTAGAAAGGACATTAAGAAAATGTTGCATGTGCCCAGAGAATGCTAAGCCACGCAAGTGATGCCAAGCTCTGGGCTCCTGCGGTGGGTCTGGCATTCCTTCAAAACACAAGTGGAGAGGGCCTCTCTCAGGTAAAATCTTAATCTGAAAAGCGCTTTTAAGGCATATTGGGTAGACATAATGTCTTTGTAACCACGTGCTTTTGGGACAATATCACCTAATTAAAGTTAATTGAAAAACCCTTGCTTCATCCAATGCTTCCAATTTGGTAAAGTAGGCATGAGTGCACCAAATTTCACAATACAGCAATGCTATTAACTTGAGATTTGGAGAGTTACTTGTGGCAAGACATAGTCATTTCTCCTGAAGTTGTCTGGCTATGCCCATTGGTTTGCGTGTGTCTGACAGTGTACTGTGCTAGCTTGCCCTTGAGTGTCTCTCCATCGCAGAAGATACTGGGGAGCCAGAACTTTCTTGTTTGGGGAACTTGAGGTACTTTAGTGAGTGCATGAATGATTCGGGAATTATGTAAAAACTACATGATATTCTATCTCATATCTTTTTTTAAAATTTATTTTTAAAACAAGCTTTTCTCATTTTACATGCCAATCCCAGTTCCCTCTCCCTCCCCTCCTCCCGCTTTCCCAACCTTGCCCCCCATCTTATCCCCCATCTGCTCTTTAGAGAGGGTAAGGCTTCCCATGGGGAGTCAACAAAGTCTGGCACATCACTCTGAGACAAGACCAAGGACCTCCCCCTATATCTAGGCTGAGCAAGGTATCCCTCCAAAGAGAATGGGCTCCTAAAAGCCAGTTCAAGCAATAGGGATAAATCCTGGTCCCACTGTCAATGGCCCCACACACAGACTGTACCAGCCACACAAACACATTCAGAGGGCTTAGTTTGGGCCTATGACCTTGACCTGTAATCAGATTGGTGACTACCTTGTCATCATGGAAACATCATCCAGCAACTGGTGGATGCAGACTCACAGATCCGCAGCTAGCCCTGGGCTGTGCTCCTTGAGTTCAGTCAAAGAGAGAGAGGAGTGATAATATGAGCAAAGGGCAAAGGAATCAAGACTATGATGAGGATACCCACAGAAACAGCTGAGCTGAGCTAGTGGGAGCTCACTGACTTCGGACTGTCTCACATCTGAATATATTTTTATATATGGGGTTTGTGTGTGTGTGTGTGTGTGTGAGACAACTGTAATCAACTGGTAATGATTATAGTAGCAGAAAATGACCAACAGAAAGAGCCCAGAGAAGGATCTGTATGTTTGTTGGAATTGTGTGGATAGAGAGTGGTGTCATACATAACATGCCCTACCATATTTACTTCTCTTGATTCCAAACTACTGTTAGTTTTCACCAAGGAGAATTTCACAACTTGGATTTGGTATTCAGCTTCTCCTCTTCACCTGGCCCTCAGATCTTTGCATACAGTCTCTCCTGGGTCTAATAGACACCACTGTGTGCACTGCTAATTCCCTAGTTGTTGCTATGTAGTAAATGCTAGAGAAAAACTTAAAAATGATCCATTTAATATTTTTCACAATCACAGGAAAAACCTATACATCCTAAAGCAGGATTGTTTGTTTACACTTGTTTGTGTGGGGGAGACCTAAACAGGTTAGTCTGAGCTCGCTCTGCATATGAGAGAGCTCAGATGTATGAGAGCCCAACAAGACCCATCAGCAACCTCTGCTCCAAGTCTGACTTCACTACCCCAAGACTCTGCTGCAGTCTCTTCCAGGTTTCTATAGGCTTTACCTTCTTCAGTGACACAGCTCATCAATCCATTTCCCTGCTCAAAATCCTTTGGTGGCTTCCTCTGAATATATATATATTAAAATTTGACCTCTTCTGTCATCCAAAACTCTCCTCTTTTGAGTTTCCATTTACTTCTCATCCTTTATCCTAAGTCAAAGTCCTGATCCATGCAACACAGTGACCCTATAGGTGAGTCTGGCCTTAGGCACACCCCGTATTGATTGGGACTCTATAGCTAGAAAGGACAAAGGTGAGTCTGGGTAGACAGAAGGCAAAGAGAAATGCATGTATATAGCTATAAACAGCTCAGTGTACCTACACAAAAAGACAGTCACATTGTATGATTAAGAGAAAACCAATCTGTAGAACTGCCTGGGTGTGTGATTCCAATATGTACATACAAACATATTAAATCTGGCATAAGTTGCACGTATTATATGCATAAGGAAAATAGAAAGTCTGGAAAAATAAATATGCAGCAACTAATAATTTTTGGTCACTGAGTGAAATTCTGATTGTTTACTTTTTTAATTGGGATATTTTCTAATTTAAAAAAATGCTCAATTATGTGCTTGGTTTATGGTAACACTGTGCTAATACAAGGCCACCATATTTTGTCGTAGATTCCGTGTGCTTATGAAGATTTAAATAAATTAAGATGAAATGTGGCTATCACGCATCTGTGGAATGAAATTTTTATTCCAAGTCTCCACTTAATTGCTTTCCATGGGATAATTGGCTTCATTTAGATGCAACCTGAGGGAAGCAGGTGCAGACTAGCACCTGGGATCTGCCAGCTACCCCCAGCAACGCGAGGGTCTCATCTCTGCAGGATCGGCCCCCGGCGTTTGCCTGTGACACTCCCTAAGACACAAATTTCGAATGGAAATAGAAATCTCCTTGCCTATCCATGTTAACGGAAATTGGGAACAGCTAAGCCCTCTGAAATGTGGAGATTTACCTGTTTTAATTAGGAAGGAAAGCAAACTGGTTGATTTGGGGAGAAGAGATTTTTCCTTCTCTTCTCCTTTGCCCGATTCCAAATGTGGTCGCAATGAATGCACGGGGAGAGAAAAAGAACCCTGCTGCTTTCTGCAGGGAAATTAAAACGGAGCAGCGCTTCTGTTTAAAACTGCGAAAGCGAACCCGGGAACATGTGTGGCCTTAATGGTCTTTTTGCAGTCGTCATCTTGAGCATTTGGCTGCACGTGGCGTGCCAGCAATTGAGAGTTAGGTTTGCTCTCTCTGAAAAGTGGAAATCTCTTCTCAGAGCAATATTTTCTAAATACGTCTCATCTCAGACTTACAAGCTCATAATGAGAAAAGAGCTATTATAAATAGCAAACAAGAATTCTTGTGAAAGTTTGACTGAAGGAACAAGTGAGATTTTTAATTTTTGCTTTGTTTGGAACCAAGGTTCACTGTGTATCCATTTTCCAAGGATTTCTTTCTCTTTTTTTTTGATTTATTTAGCCCATTAAAGGTTCTTTTTATTTTATTTATTTATTTATTTATTTAAGATTTCTGTCTCTTCCCTGCCACCACCTCCCATTTCCCTCCCCCTCCCCCAACCAAGTCCCCCTCCCTTGAAAGCCCAAAGAGCAATCAGGGTTCCCTGCCCCATGGGAAGTCCAAGGACCTCCCACCTCCATCCAGGTCTAGTAAGGTGAGCATCCAAACTGCCTAGGCTCCCACAAAAGCAATAGGTGCAGTAGGATCAAAAACCCATTGCCATTGTTCTTGAGTTCTCAGTAGTCCTCATTGTCCGCTATGTCCAGCGAGTCAGGATTTATCCCATGTTTTTTCAGATATTCTAGAAGTTAATAATAATTGCTCCAGCGAATGAATACGTAATTGTAAACGACTGTATGCTAAAATACACTTCTGGGAATTTCCCAATGTCAGTAAGCCCTGAAATTATTTCTATTTCAGTAGCAAAACCTGCCAAATTTAAACCTTAGAATAAGGGGATTAATCCACATTTTAATTCTTGAGTAAGTTATCTTTCCTTGCAATATCACACACTAAATTTTTAAAATGGATATTTATCATTGCAACATGAACCAGCCGTAAGAAGTAATAACACAGTTACCACTTGATTTGTTGGGATGAGTGAGAGGCCAGAAGGCTACACATGAGGCCAGGATTCTACTGTTCCCCCCACAGCAATTAAGAACTCAGAAAGCAAACGCGGTGTGGGTGATTGAATAGTGGGCTACACAGCCGCTGTGAAGTCAGGTTTTGCTGTGCCCTGGCTGTGCCTGCTGATTAAATCCATATCTCTCTTACTGAAAATCTCTTTCAATTATGAATGAGGGAAAGTTTTAAGATGAAAAGAAAATTACATTTCCCTTGGAAATTATACGTGTGGTTTCTTCAACGGGTTCTTTATAAATTGAGACAGCCTCGTCTGCATGGATTAATGACGCTTCTCCTCTATGCTTGCTCGAACCCCCTCAACTACGTATTCACTTTAAAAATCTGCCACCAGAGATGGCAGGGGTCTCTTGTCCTTTGAATGGGGATTAGTTTTCTGAATGATTAGACCCTGCTAATTTTTAAGTTCATTGTTATTTTTAACGTTTTTGGCTGGAGTTGATGATATATCAAAGGCTTTCCTGTCCCTTTTAGAAAATAGTGTCACCTGTGCCATTAGCATCTGAAGGCTAACAACAGAGCATCCCTATAGCCCATCTGTTGTCCTTGTAGCTTACCCGCTGGTTCTCCTTCCAACAAAGAAGTAAGTCCCTGGGAATCAAAGCCCGAGAATATATGTGGATTCATAGCAGAGCCCTCGACTCCAAACATGCTTCATGGAAAGTTTGTTACCAATTGTGCTATCTCCTGGCCCCAAGTTAAGTTTCTTTCATTTAGGGTAAAAGAATCATCATTCATTAGTATTGTTCCTAATTAATTAATTAATTGTTACTGCTTATCTTACAGCTGTCAGAACCTCTGCCAGTATAACTAATTGTAAGGTCAATTGTGAAAACAAGAACAGAAATAAAAATAATGATTTCCAACTAAATCCATGCTGCTTGTTAAGAAAGCAATAGATGCTGTGTGATAAGAGGAGACCTCTGCCAGGCAACTTCTGCAGAAGGAAGACAAGGCCAAAACCTGCTACATGGAAAGAGTCAACGAGATAATAAAATCTGGCATTTTTCTGCTCACCAGAGGAGCTCTATGGACTGACCTGTCCATCAACACCCCCTATAGCACAGCAACAGATAAAGAGATACTGGGCCTGGTGTGCCGGGGCTTTGGAGACCTCACAGTCTGCTCTCGGTGATACATCTCCTCCAAGACCATAAGTCCTAATCTTTTCCAGTTGACCCAACTGTTAAGTAAGCATTAAAATATATGAGCCTATGGATGTCATCTCGGCTAAACTACCATGTCCACTTTTAACAACAACAAAAAAAATAGGTAAAATGAACATTCATCATCTAGGACTGTCTATTCCCAGACCTCTCTTCCTGCCGCTTCTCATTGATCTCACTTTCTCTAGCATGGAATGCTTGCTGAGCTCTGCCCTTTTCAAGATCTGAGGCTGTCCATAGGGTACTGATGGTCCCTTACCATCTCGGACCATAACCTGCTCAAGCCCTGAGTTATTAACTGTCAGGTCCTTGCTGTTGGACCTTACTTTTACCTATGATGAGTATTCACAGATGTCAGCATTTTTTTGAATTTCCATTCTTCTTCCTTAGATGAAATCCATGCTGCCAGTTTTGTATCACTATACATTTAGCATCCTTTTATGTATCCATACATGTGATCAAATAATGAAAAGACAACTCCAGTAGCAGAATACCAAGAGAAAAGTTTGTGACCCAGTTTATTTTAACTTCTACCCAGTATTTACACCTTCCTGGGTGTAACTGTAAATCTCCCTATTAAAACTCTTCATTTCTCTATGTAACCCACAGTAAACAACCAATATGATGGACTAGGAACAAGAGGTCCAGCTGACTAAACACACATAGGTGGTCATTGCACTTGGTCTATTTAAAACAACTATTGCTTTTATTCCTATGTCTCTCTGTCTGTGTAAATATATGCTCACATGTGTGTACAAGCAACCAGAGAAGTGTGTCACTTGATGTGAGTGCTGGGAACTAGCCGCAGGTCCTATGGAAGAGTGGTTTTAACCACTGAGGCTTTTCTCCAGCCCTGCATTTGTTATTTAAGGGGTGTGTTCAGGTGGGAAAGTAAAGGATCCTGGATTGAGACACACACTATATACATTCTACTAATGAAGTGATGGCTCATGGCACTTGCTAGCCTACACTCTACTTCTTTTAGGGGATAGGGGGATTCTTGTTCTCTAAACATAGGTGAAGGACAAAACCCAGTGTGTTTGCTGCAGAGAAAATGCTTGTTTCATCTAAATATCCATGTATTAAATCATATTGCACAACCAATTGCTATACAAAAGGTGACTTCAGCAGCAACCATTTCTTCGTCCTGGTTCTGAAGGCAGGAAAGTCTAAGATCAAAAGTCCATTGTCCTATGTGGTTTGTAAGCAGTTATTCTTACAGGTTTACATGGGAGATGGGTAAAAAAGAATGAAGCCGTACATCTCTTTTTATAAATATGCTGACCCAGGGGAGCACTGAAATCCTGCCAGTGACCGCATCCTCAAAAGGGATGATTCTTCCTCACTCAGCAGCTACAAACTACCGCTAGCTCCACATTGATGTCTGTCCTCCACCAGCTGGGAGGAAGTTGTCCAGTTAGTTTGAGATCCATTTCTCTATGTTCCAGAGCCCAAGTGTGAGCTATCTTTGACGATATGGTCTTAACACATAGTCATGGTGACTAATCAATAGCAATGGCAATATTCTATGTTGCTTTGCAGACCCATGGTTCTTCCCTGACCCCAGCCCATGCCTTGCATGTAAGTTTCTCTTTAATAACCCATGTTTTCTGGGAATGACATTGTCTACCGTGCAGGGTAATTATGCTCAAACGTATTTATTAAGACAGGGTCTCATCCTGTAGGCAAGCAATCCCTTAAACTCACCATGTATTCTAAGCTGGCCTTGAACTCATGATGAAATGCTTGCCTCAGTCTCCCTGGGTTAGGCATGATTCATTATGCCAAGAATAGGATGTTAACTCCTCAACAGAGATTAAATGATAGTGTAGAGGGCCTGAAATCCCAAAGACTGTAAGAGACTGGGCAAATTTCAGTGATGTATAAAAGATCATATAAGGCATGAGTAAGGCAGCTAGTCGCAACTGATAAAAGAAAATGGAATAAATACAAGGGGGGCCTGAAGTCATAAAGGTTGGCTGCTAGCTGGGTCTGGCATGACTTGAATGAAGGAAGGATGATTCTAAGATAATACCGAGTAAAAGTGGAGGCTTGCTGTCCTGCCAGTCAGCTCTGTCCCATCAGTCAGCTCCCCCAAATAACCACACTGAGACTTATTATTAATTATAAATGCTTGACTGATAGCTTAGGCTTATTATTAACTAGCTCTTACATCTTAAATTAACCCATATTTCAGATCTGTGTTCTACCATGTGACAGTACCTTTATCAACACAGCATGTGCATCTCCTGCTTCCTCTGTGTCTGGCTTGCGACTCCCAATGACTCTGCCCTTCTTCCTCCCAGCTGTCTCCTTTAAGTTTGGCTCCCCCACGTAAGGCCTTCCTGCCTAGCTATTGGCCAATCAGCTCTTTTATTAAACCAGTCAGCAGGCGCCTTGGCAAAGACACATCTTCACAGTGCACAAAAAAAAATATTCCATAACAATTGAGATTGCTATGTGACCAAGACAGTAGTGGTTGGATGTAGCAGGAGAGAGAACAAGTGGGGAGAACAAAAATGCTGTTTCTAGTTTGAACAGGTGACATCCACAGTGTCTCTGAACACTATGCTGCTGGGAAGGCAAAAACAAAAGGGCAACAACAGAAATGAAAGGGTGTGTGGAGTTGATGTAAGAATGGAAATGACAGGAAAAAAATGAAACTTCCAAATGAGAAAGCAGAGAAAGATAATTACAAGTGTGTGAAGGATAGACTTCTGGAGGGCATGGCCATTCATAATCCAGGCTAAAGAAAAGTGGGGGGGAGCCATTGAAAGAAGTGCCAAGAAAGGGAACTCAGTGATTTAAAAGGCTAAGGAGGAGACCAGAGTCAAACTCTATTCTTAAGCTAAAATCATGTGCAGGAGAAAAAAAATAGGTACTTAAAAGCAAGAGAAAGAACTGAATTGTTACCAAGGTCAGGGCATTGTGCTAAGCATTTTGCATGTGTGGTCTCATTTTGCTAATTACAGGTGTTATGCATTAAAGGGTGGTTAAATAGTACTGGAGGTTCAGACCCTGGCCCTACCATTCACTGGTTCTGAGAGCTTGGGAGAATTGCCCCTTTTCTACATGACAATTAACTCATTATAGCTCCCAGGGTGAGTGTGGACATTATAAAGATGGTGCGTTTAAAGTTAAACCGTCATGTTACCTGGCTGCCAATTGTATGTCATTGTCTTTCGACTTCACTTTTATGAACTCTGTTATCCACAGAAAGCCATGTGAGTTCACTTACCCAGCCTGTTCTAACAGTTCTGTTAATAATTGGATATTCTCAGTGTCCGCATGTAGTTGGCAGTTAATCTTACTTGAACAGCAGCAGTTTCTTTCCATCCTTTGTTCTGTCCCATTTCAGGTTCCCCAGTTGTCATGAGAGGATGCCTTTCCCAACCATATCTTAATTCTCTGCTGCTTCAAAAATGTGGTTCCTCATTTAATTAGCCATGGGGGTTGCTAAAAGATACCTCCTAGTCATGGCTACCCAACATTTCTGAAAAACTAAACTGAGAGAAGCTACAGCTATGGAGAATCACTGAGACATGCTTCTTCCAATTATGATTCTAGACAATGGTCTATTTTCAGGACACTCCTCATTTAATACGATAAGCAAAAGAAGTCAGTGCTACTGTATTGATAACTTATCTTACAAAGGAAGCAACTGAGGCATCAGAACGTAGGTCCTAGTAAAGCTGCAAGCCTGCACGCTTAACCTTCCACTGCACTGTTGCTGACGAATTCAAGCTGCACAGACCCTTGGATGCCCAGCTCATTCGTTCCATTTCACCATATCCCTTTTGTGAGCTTTCCTTATATTAACCTTGACATATATTTTGTGCTTGTGGTTTGTTTTCTGGATGTTTGACATGCTTTCTAAGACTGAGCTATGTGCTTAGTCCATATCAAGAATACAAAGACCTGATATGACATCTCACTTAAAGAATAGCACCAAACAGTTGCAATTTCCCACATCGCTCCCTTTATGAGAACTCCCCCCCCCAAAAAAAAAAAAGAACTCCTGCCTGGTCACTAATCAGAAAAAAATTGTTTAACCCCTGCTTTGTTTTCACCTCGTACTGGGAAACCAGGATTTTCTTGAGATGTTGACTGCTAGACAATTGATATTTACACGTCTCTATTTTATCCTCACTGTGCTGATTTCCTTTCTTCTTCCGCCCCAACTTCTTATGCTGCTGATTTACCTTACTTCATGAAAGTTGAGACCCTTCCTTTGCAAAACAAGATGGGAACATATAAACATGCCTCATTCCACCATCATAAAATAGTTATTAACTTTTGTATGCATAAAGAAAATGACCCCTGAACACCTTTAAATATAGTAACCGCACATGTTCCGCACAACGTATCACATATATGGTATATGTTTGGAGACTGATTTTCTCCAGGCTACATAAATTTACATAAATTTATATGTAAAGGTCATTAAATACCAGCCCAGACTCACCATGTGAGTTTTGTGATTTCACACAATTCATATAATGTCTCTGTATCTGCTTCCTAATCCTTAAAATGGAAATGATAATATGGCTTCCATACAGGCGGACAAAACAGATGTAAAGTTTGTGCATGAGCTGGTGGAGCAGCGTATGCCTGTGGTTACTGCTACTCAGCAGGCTGAGGCGGGAGGATCACTACAGCCTATGTTTTCAAGGACAACCAGAGAAAATTGTGAGACCGTTTCTCAAAACAAAAGAATTAGTTTATGTAAAGTTCTTAGAACCGTTTCCAGGATTCATGTATAGTATATGATTACCATCTACTCCTCTCTTTCTTTCTTTCCTCCTTAGCTTTTTACTGCTGATGTTCTATCCTCCAGACTTCCTAAAGGGGCCACACTTACCCTAAGGTCTCCAGAAAAATCTCTCTGAAGCCTGAGGCCACTAATTTTATGTATTCCTCTTTTAGGCTACTGCACTGGTTTTCACTTCTGTTAACACCATATGCAACCATGGACACTGGAACGTAGGTGCTCTTCTTCGATATTGAGAAACAGGCAGCTGTTTGAGCTATGTAATTGCCTGGAATTCTCACTACAACCTTGCTTTCATATCAGAACTATGTGAGTTCTTATTGGCTAAGCACTGGGGCTGTGTTTATTCTACCCCCGAGTCTCCTTTGTCTCCTCACCCTGTGGTATGCAGTATGTATTCACCGGGCTGGACCACAATTTCCTACACAGATAGTGTTCTGTCTTCTCCATCGTTTTTGTAACTGCCTTTCCCCCAGCCAGCAATCCCCTTCCTGCTCTTCCATTACTCCCTTCCCTACCAGTTCATTGGCCACATGCATGAATCCTACTTGGGATCAGGTGACCCCTTGTGACAGATCACATGCTATGTCCCCAGTGTTGGTAAGTGCTGCCATATTGTATAAAAAAATCACTTGGAAAACACATGCGAGACCTCGTCTGGAAGAATTGTCAGTTTGTTATCCTTAGTAGTCTGTGGCCAAATTAAAACAAAACAAACAAAACCCAGCTCATTTAGAAAAGGAAGTATCTGTCATCTCAAGTAGGATTGCAATGGAAGTCTGCGTTCCAGGATCCCCAGCTGCTCCCTAAAATTGGGAAGGTGGGCAAAGAGCACTAAGATTTCCTTTGTGAAGTGTACTCTCTCACACTTGACACCGGATACCAGTCCTCTCATTCTGACCTACTTCTTACTTCTACACACACACCAGGACCCTGATGCCCCAGCTTGTATCACATGTGTAAGTCGGTGCTCTATGATTACTCTAAACTTTTGTGTTTATTTGTTCAGCTTGGTGACTCTCTTGCTATAATTTGTGTGACACTCACTTTTATCGGCAGAGAGCTAGGTAGAAACGCTGCACTCTCAAGCACTAGAGGCTGGGTTTCTGGTTCCGCGGGCATCTGCCTTTCAAATCCTTGTGGTATGATTACCGTGCTATGTATTTCTTGTATTCGACTGTTATTCTGAGGGAAGGGGCCCTGAGAAAAGCCCCTGGCATGTGATCTCTCTATACTTTTTATTATCCTTCATCCATAATTGCCTCTGCCACACTGCCATCTTCACCTCTTCCACCAGTGCTCAGTCCGGCACAGTCTCACCATCTGTTTGTGTGACAACAACATTATGGGCTCCCTCCATGCATCCCTAAATGGGCACGGGAAGGAGTCAGAGATGGCAAGAGTGCCAGCTGGCACTGGTTGCTCAACCCTAGACAGTGATGAATCATAACCCAGGACACGGAGCATGGCTAATTGTGGATCGCCATCGGTGCAATGGGGCCGGCCTCCCTGTTCACAGAGGCGGTTCATCCTCTGTTCTTTCTGTTCCTGTAACCACAGAATCGGCTTTCTTTTATCATGTGGTCACAAAAGACTGTTCAGTGGGAAAGAACGGTAGAAACCGAGCTCTGAATTGTTCTACTTTCCCCTTTTTATCTCTAAAAGAGCAGTATTGAGAATGTTCCACGGAGTCCGAGAATTGCTGGAAAATGACAGGAATGGGTTTCCAGCTGTTCATCAGGAAAAGAGCTAAAGCAAATTGCCTCATTCTCGTGGAGCAGTCTATGAACAAGCTGCTGGAGTCCTGCCTAGACCCACCCATCAAGTCTCAAATATTTTCTGTTCTTTGTGTCTTGTAAATAATTGAATAATTGATTCGTTTATTCATTTCTTTCTGAATGCTGTTTACAGAATTATATCGATCAGACAGCTGTTCAAGATTTATGCTATAGATTCAAATTTAGGTACATCATGTTAAATGTTTTGTTACTGTTAGTTGATTTTGATGTATTTACTGTTAAAAAACCCTTCTATACTCTGTTTCTATCCTGTGCCTTTGTACTGAGTCCTCCTGTGTGTGTGGTATGTATGTGTGCGCGTGTGCATGTGTGTGTGTGTGGTGTGGTGTGCGCACAAGTGTGCGTGCATATGTGTACGTGTGTGTGTGTGTGTGTTTACTTCACTTTCAGTTCCCTCAAAAGGAATTGGGAGCTCAAACATACCTACTAAAATAGAATGCTCTTTTTCAGTGGAGGAATTTACATGCCGCTTTTACTTCTACCTCTCTGTAATGCCTCCCGCAGACCCCATCTATTCTCCAATCAGATAATCTCTTAAGAGCTGATAAAGCTAAGACAGAGAAATGTGTTTCCAGCAATGTGGAGGAAATATCCAAGATACGCCCTGTGCATATTTGGAATTTAGAAGGCAGTCCTAAACAAGAGCTCCATCCAACAGGGGCCAATTTGGATTACCTATTTCTTAATCTTATAGGAAATACACTTATCAAAATCCTTCCCTGTTGTTACAAGGAAAAGAACCAAAATATTTGACTCAATAGAGAAAGCTGAGAGAAAGGCTGGTGATTTGCCAGTGGTACTAATCAACAACGTGGAGAGACACAGAAGATGGTCTGGAGATGATTGGACGGTCAGCGCTGTGATAGCAAGCCACTGGCTAGAGAATATTAGACTACACCCTTGAGAGCCAGGAACTAGTCATGTACAGGCAACAGGGAATGGAGTGTGTTGTGGCCTTCTTGAGTAAGAAGAAAGTGTGACTGATGTGACCGGAAGAAAGACATCAGATGGTGGGGGAATTGTACTTGTGCCACACTACAGCTGGGAGGAAGGCTTCTGGGTCAGAGAGGAAAGGCATGGAAAAGAAGTGAAATGAGAAGGACTGGTGTATCCTTAACCCAAAGAAATCCTAAGAAAAATGGTCCTTTCGGTTATGTTGTCCGAGGAGTGATTTCTCAGGAGAAGTTGTGATAGCTCCAGAAGGGTTAGAACAGGCAGGTGGAGGCTGTTTGCATGTTGAGGATAAAGAATCATAAAGGAATATGAATCGCCTCTCTCTGCCAGGACTGGCATACCTCTCTCTCTCTCTCTCTCTCTCTCTCTCTCTCTCTCTCTCTCTCTCTCTCTCTGCCAGGACTGACCTCTCTCTCTCTCTCTCTCTCTCTCTCTCTCTCTCTCTCTCGACTGGCCTACCTCTCTTGTACCCACACTGACCTCTCTCACTCTACCAGAGCTGACCTGTGCTGCTCCCTTCTCTCCCTACCCTCCTGTATAGGATGCAGTTTTAATGCTGCATCAGATTATTTTTGGTTTGAGGTTTTTTGTTTTATTTTGTTTTGTTTTTGTTTTTGTTTTTCTGGGGGGGCAGGGATCTGTTCAGGGAATGGGCTATTGTTGTTGTTTATCTCGAGATGATAATGTGCAGGTAGTCTGGTACCAGTTTTAGCACTAATCCATTGTGAGATTCTGAATTGGTCATTCTAGAAATGGAATGAGAGATTCGAGGGTGTGGCTTACTTGGTAGAACTCCTGATTAACGTGCACAAAGCCCTGGCTTCTTGGATTCAGTACTTAGCCCTGAATAAATTGACCATGGCAACAAATACCTGTAATCCCAGAACTCAATTAATAGAGACAAGGGTATTAGCAGTTCAAGGTCATTCTTGGCTTTACAGTGTGTTCAAAGCCAGCCTGGGCTACAAGAGACTCTGTCTCAACACACCAACACACGTACAGTGTTCCTAACCCCTCGAAACATTATGGCTTCCCTTTCATTGCCTGACACATAGTTGTGAGCAAAAGCAATTTTAAATTGAAGTTGTCTGGAGAAATCTGATTGATTGTATTGTCTTCCTATAATGATTAGCTCAATACTGTTAAACCAAAAAAAAAAAAATACCATTTTACAAGCATTTTTCTCACTTTAGTTTCCTCATTTTGTCAGTGCACTGTCTGCACACACACACACACACAGAGTTTCATATAGGTAATCCAGCCATAGTCAGGACTGCTCTCTGGACATCAGCTTTCTTATCTCTGAGACAGCATTGGAACCGAAGGAGTCGACCTTCTCCTCCGACCTCAGCTTCCACAACCTCATAACTGCAAAGCCTTGTTTCCTCACCACCGCTTTCATTGCTGTCTTATCTTGACATTTTATGTCTTCCAAATACAGAGTGAAAAATAATGTTGAAGTTTAGCTGGGCAGTGGTGGTTCACACCTTTGACCCCAGCACAGGCAGAGACAGGCAGATCTCTGTGAGTTTGAGGACAACCTGGTCTACAAAGCAAGTTCCAGGACAGCCAGGGCTGTTACACAGGGAAACTCTGTCTTGAAAAACCTAATAATAATAACAATAATAATAATGTTGGACTTACATGTCTCTTTAATTCCTCATACTCCTTACAACTATCTACACCAGTGAGCATCTGGGAAATCCATGGGTCAAAGATTAACTGGTAGTTGTGTCTCCTTATGTCTAAATCTTGTGAAGGTCATGTGTGTCTATAAGATAGGATCCTTGGTTTTCTAGTAGGGAGCATTATGGAAAAGGTTAAAAGCCATCCCTGATGTAGAACACCTGCCAATAATGTAAGGCATGGTTCTGAAAAAGCCTCTCATTCCTGCTAAACTTTTGTTTTCCTCTCTCTCTCTCTCTCTCTCTCTCTCTCTCTCTCTCTCTCTCTCTCTCTCTCTCTCTTTCCTCCTCTCCCTCAGTCATTTACTCCTGACTGACTAACATTTTGTACGGTAAGTCTATCTTTTAGAATTTATAAAATTTCTCACTAAGCCTCTGCCGTTTGAACTTTCACCTCTGACCTGAATGCGAATGTGCATGTCCGCCCCAGTTTCCGCAGCTACTCCGAGAGCATAGCAGTAGAGCCAGGTCGCTCTACGAGCCTTGCTGAGGTCGGCCCTTCAGAGGGGGTCTGCACTTTATTTGCTGGAAGGTTTCTACAGCAGATGTTAGCAGGCAGACAAGCTAGCACACAACCCCAAAGCCCAGAGCGTGCTGCGCCAGGCGCGCGCACCCTTGCCAATACCAACCCCAGAAGTGCTGCAGGGTGATGGAGGGAGTGTGCTCTGAGGGGCCAGCGCTGCTCCGAAGCCCCACTAATGTCTCTGTGTGGCCATGCTGTATTTTCAGCTTGTCATCATGGCTGGGACAGTGCTGCTTGCCTACTACTTCGAATGCACTGACACTTTTCAGGTGCATATCCAAGGATTCTTCTGTCAGGATGGAGACTTAATGAAGCCTTACCCAGGGACGGAGGAAGAAAGCTTCATCACCCCTCTGGTGCTCTATTGCGTGCTGGCTGCCACTCCAACTGCTATTGTAAGTACAGAACAAGGGTTCTTTGTTGTCGGGCACCTGAAAGTGTTTCCTGTCTGCCTTTTCTCCTCTTTCCTGTCCTCCTGGGTCTCACCAGCGGGTAGCCTAATCAACGCTCTCCTGTTTCAGCTGGAAAAGACTGAGTAGAACTCTTCATAAAAACAACAACAACAAAATTAAATTGATCTTGCCTTTCATAGATGGATTTTTTTTTATTTTATTTTTTTTTTATTTATTTATTTTTGCTTTTCGGTGTCAGGGTTTTTGATGCTGTGTTTTTTAAAGCATGTGTGAATGTCAGAAATCAACAGACATGGTTAGCTGGCCTCTTTAAGAATAGCTACTGTACTCTCAGAAAAAGTAGGCTGAGAGTTAGTTGTGTGTATTCAGGAGTTGACTGTTAGCGAAGGCATTGCCATAGAGACTCAGATCAGAGCAGAGCAGAACCCTCCTGCTGCTACCTCCTGCTGCTACCGCTGAACTGCAAAGGCCAGAGAGGAGCAAAATTACTTGACCCAAAATGTGCTGTCCCTGCCCCTGTCCAAGTCACATCCCAGTGAGCTCAGCTGCAACTTTGCCTTCTTTTATTTCACTGTCTCTCCTTTGAGGTCAAAAATTGGACGGATAGCCCTGTAGGGAGACTGCTTCGAGAGCATAAAGCTTGCAGATTCCTGTTAGGCAGTCAAGTGACTTAACACTTAGAGAGTGTTAAAATAAACACTCATGTGTCTGAACACATTGCTGTCACCAGGGCAGATTCATCCGGGCGTAATTTCGGTTCCGGCTCTGTCCTTCCCTTCTAATCGCTTTCTAATAAAACCCCATTCTTCCACTCCACCTCTGACATGCCTCCTGCTCTCTTTCAGACCGGGCCTTCGTTAAAAATACTAACTGGTTTACTGAAGAACACGGTGGTTGCTCAGACATTCAGTTCAAAAGCTATTCTCCGTGGCAAGGCTTCTCTTGACTTATGATGAAAATTGACTGTAATCTTGAGGCTATAGAAAAATTGAATCATCACCCTCTAAGTCTATTCAGATCATTTGATCCATCCTCAGCAGAGCTCCCCTTAGCTACTAAGACATCAGGAGAAATGAGAGCAATACTGATGAGATGCAACACGATGCATCCGGGTGGTTAAAAACATTAGGTCTGCAGAGCAGCATATCTGGCTCACTTCCTGGCGGGGTGACTCATCTCACTGATTCCTTCTAGATAAGGCAAGGTTGTCACTGGGTCTGGAAGTGACTTCTTAAAGTTCCTGGTATGCCTGTGATGTCCAGGAGTAAAGAACCTGGCAGGGAATTATCCCCCACTGCTTTGACATCATGGGACAAATGTCCTCATCTGAGAATTATGACATTCCATTGAGAATCCCTGAGAATGGCCTCTTCTAAAGGGATGGGAACTGGACATAACTTCTATGTCTCCTTTCCCTTATCCTTATCCTCAGCCCTAGGAAGAAAAGGAAAGTGTAGAAAGAAGACACTTCTATGTGCCTCACAAGGCAGAAAACTCTAATCCCCAGGTAAAACAAGGAAACAGTTTAGCTCTGTCTAGAATGGACTGGTGGTGGTTCTACCATGAGGCAGCCTGGAACTGTGAGTGTGCCATAAACACATCATGATATCATGTTCTTATGCGTTCAGACACGAATCGCTGAGTGACCCATTGAGTTACTAATACATATTTTTCCTTTCTTCCTAGTCTCATTATCATTCTCTTTATTTTCCTATAATTATTTTGTATTTATGGAGATTTTGCCCATTAAAAAACTAAGACTAGTAGAAACATTAATAAAGATGAGCAGAAAATTCGAATCAAAGAAACAGTATAATTGCCGAATAAAATCAAAAAAAAGCAAATTCTTCAAAATGTTAAGTGCACATGAAAGTAGAAGAGAGAATATGGGAAAATATTGGGGAGATAACAATGCCCAAGGGAGGAAAAGCAAGGAAGGATTAATGTGACCAAGACACGATAACATTTATGTATGAAAATTTCATCATGAAAAACATTATTTTGTATAACTAAAAAAAGAAACCATTTTATAATGATGTCTACTCTGCAGATGTTGCCTAGGTGAGCCTCATAGCATCCCAGTGAGGCAGAACAGAGTATTCCAATGAACATAAAAATCATGGCCAACAGCCTCCTTCATCTTTCAGTTGGGAACACCAGACACAGTTTGCCTAAATGATGCCCTGAAGGTTCCATTTTTATATAAACAGATGGACAGGGATCTGCCCACTGGGTTCCATTGTTGCCCTCCTTTTAAAATTGGGGGCATGGCTGGGAACCAGGGATGCTCACAACTGGTAGGCTAATGGCAGGGAGCAATACAGTCCTCAGCCCTGTTAGTCAGCAGCTATATTCCCTCAAGACCCCAATCTCTGAGCAGTGGCAGGCCAGATAGCCTCTGAGCTCTGAGAAAGAGCTGTGTTCACGTCTGCGCAGTGAGGTAGGACTTGCCCATGTGAGATCTCAGCATCTCTGAGTCCTAGTGCCTCCTTCAGCACACACACCTGCTCAGAGCTCCCAGCCTTCACTGTCTCCCTCAGACTGAGGCCCCAAATAACTGTGTGACTTCTAGCTGCTTGTGTTCCCGTGGGCTCAGTTTTCTCTTTTCTACACTTTTAAAAGGGATCAGGCTCAATGATTTCCAAGACCTTCTAGTTCTCAGATTTGATGAGAACACAAAAAGGACCATTTTTTTAAAGTTAGATATTTATTAGATGGGTTATGGAGAGGAAGGAAAAAGGGGGAAAGGGGAGGAGAGGAAGAGAGGGAGAGAGAGAGAGAGAGAGAGAGAGTCTCTCCAAGAGAGAGAACAGGAAGAGAGCAAAAAGGGCCATTTTGATGGAAGTTTCTGCATGTTAGATTCCTTTCTGGATTCACTTGTGTGTGCCACGTGTGCCACAGGGGTGCACAACTTATCAGTTTCTCCTTAAAAGAATTTCCCATGCTCCATGGGGTATAATGGAGGCAGGACCACTTTTCAGTGATGTACATAGTAACTAGTTTCAGAAAAATTACCTCTACCTGGACCTGGATTGTCCTTGGCTTCTTTCTTTCTTTCTTTCTTTCTTTCTTTCTTTCTTTCTTTCTTTCTTTCTTTCTTTCTTTCTTTCTTTCGCATCTCCAAGCACAGTGACAATGGCTGAATTGAGCACCACACTCCTGTGTCTCCACAGATGGGCATTAACGACCCCATTCCCAGTTGCAGATGCACAGGGGAGAGCTTAGGGAAAAGGCAGGGCCACTTGACCTGTAAACTCTCTGTCTCCCCTTTTATGCTTTCCTGTCAGAAAATATCAACCTCCTATTGAGACGAGGCCACTTGGGATAAACTGCACGGGGCCAAAGCCAGTGCTGCCACGTGTCCTTAGGAAAAGTTGAAGCTTGGAGAATTTATTGTGTCCAGAACTGTTTAGCCCCCAGTCATAACCCATACTTCAAAGAAGCCTGCAGGGTTTGTTCTGACTACCTGGACAGCTTGGCTAACGAACTGCTCCCTTGGGCCTTCTGTATAAACCCCGACTCCGAGGCGAAGGAGAGAGCCAGGGAGCCTGTTGGGTAAGAGGATTTACTGGGCAGCGAATCTGATTTACCCTTACTTCATCTCAGTCCCGGCGGCACAAGGCATGAGAAGATAGCTATTAAACCTTTCTCTTGGCCTTACAAATGAAGTGACTGGGGAGTATTTAGCATTGAAGCAGCCGAGCATTTGACTCCCTGCCCAAGAGAACGGAAATCGCTCACAGTTTGGTATCCAAGTGCGAGCCGTGTGCACACAGACACATGCGCGGGCGACTCAGGCGCAGTTTCCTCGGAAAGGAAAGGCCAGTGCAGTTCGAAAGAAAGGCTGGACTTGCAGATTTTCATTTGAGCATTTGTGCGAGCTCTTTGCATCCAGTGTAAAAGGACATTGCAGGCCACAGAGTGGTCTCTCAGTGCAGAGCCTGTTGGCTGCCTGACAGGGCCCCAGCTGCTGAAGAAGCAAAGGAGACATTGTCTGCCTTGCACTCCCTCAGAATCCTCCTCTTCCGGGGTCTGCACTGTCTCCTCCATTGAAACTCTTGGACATTTTCTAAGTTACATTCTGTCCCTCTGTACCTCATCACATGACTTCTTCAGACAGAAAGTCCTTTTGCCAAACTATTATACTCTATCTTTACAATCTACACTTTCTTCTGGGGTGAACATATGGATGACCCAATTAAATTTATGAATTGGAAAAAATTTAAAAATTAATTTCCACATTTTTGTTCAGACCACATAGTAGTGATCCGGATTTCCCTTTGTAGTGTTTGCTCATCGCACTACTTCCAGTTATTCTAAGCTTAAAGGTATATTATTGTTGTCTGTGAGGGTCTTTTGTTTGTTTGTTTTGTTTCTTCTTTAGAGACAGTGTTTCTTTGTGTAACAGCTCTGGCTGTCCTGGAACTAGTGTAGAAGACCAGGCTGACCTCGAACTCACAGAGATCTGCCTGCCCTTGACTCCCAAATGCTGAAATTAAAGGTGGACACCACCACTTTCAGCATTTTTTGTTTAAAGAATATTGTTTTCCTAAAAATAGGGGCTGCTTAAGTTACTTGAAGATTACAGTTGGGTTTACTTTTTTATTGAGAATGATATTTTGATAAAATTATTTTAGGTTTCCATTGATCTTGTTCAGCAAAACAAAAGGTATTAGTGAGTTCTATGTTTTTAGGAATATATGGTCCCACCTTTCTACAACTATAGTCTCAGCTAAGATAGCTTTCGGAGTGGGTGGAGCTGGCTGCTGGATGAGACCAGAAGGCAATCTCTAGTGTTATCACAGGCACAAGATGGTTTTCCAAACGCTGTCATACATATGGCCTTTCCTATGTATGCTGCTAAAGGACATTGGGAGCGTCCAGTGGTGGTATCTATTATTTATATCTATGTATGATAAAGCAAAAGTCAATAATTCTTGAGAAAACTAGAGTTCTGCTAGTAAAGGAAGCAGAACCTCTTGGCAGATGTAGAGTTCTTCGATAGCACTCGCCATGAAAGATAAAAGCCCAGAATAAAGGAGGCTCTCATAGTGCAGGCAGCAGAATCTATTTTCTTCTCATTTCTTGGGTCACTTTTAAAATCTACAATAGTTTGGATGCTCGTGATTGTGGAAGTCTTCCAGACAGAATATCAACTATTAGCTCCGATAGTAACTGAAGGTGCTGTGTGACCTGACATGGGGGAAGAGACATCTGTAGTCATCACACCCAGGTGTAAAGCCTAGGAACCACAACAATAAGCTGCGTGAAAGGCGGACTCAAGTCAAACAGTGGCACTAACATCTAGCAGACAATCAACAGCCATTTCATTGGACGTAAGGCCTGCTCTAGAGGGAAAATCATGCCTAATAAGTATACTTAGCAAACTTACCTTAGCTGATAAGGTCATAGACTCTAAGAGAGAACATCTGCCGATCTTCTAAACCAGTGTAATCTCTAATTACATTCTGAATAAGTATCGTCATACCCACAGACAAATGTAGTTCTCACCCCTCATCTTTTTGGTAGCAGATAGAAACCCACACAAAAATCCAACACTGGTCAAAGGCAATGAACAGCTAACTGCGGGGTGCCCAGACCCAGCAGATACAACTGCAACACTAACTGTACATCTAAAGCACAGAGAACAACATGCAGAAAGAGACAGAGAGATTGTGAGAGTCAGAGGACCGGGATGTCTGCTACCTGATAGCATCTTCCCTACATGATAGGCAAAGTGCACCAAGGAAATTCCAACAATGTGACTGCTTACACAAGACCTGAATAAAGACGATACATGCTGACATGCCTGTGTGGGTGGGGGAAATTTCACAAAGCCGCATCCCTAATGAGGAGCTACAAACAATTTGACGATTGATATAAGAGAGAGAATTAGTCTTCCTTAGAGAGAAGCACCTTAATTGGTTATCTAATACTAAGTGGTCATCCCTAAGTATTTATACTGATAAGCAAAACGAAAAAGACTCAGGAGACCCATTTCATAGGAAGTGCAGATGTAGCAGGAAGTGAGAGGGGAAAAAAAAGATGCCACATGCAAATGAAAATTAAAATGGAACAGGTGTACCAGGTACACATTATATCCCAAATTGGGGGCTCGAGAATATTTTCACACACTTGATAACAACTGTGCATCCCTAATCTAAAAAGTTTGAAATCTCCCCCAAATCTTTTGAGAACCAGTGCTTTTAAAGACTTCAAGTTTGGAAACATATCAGTGTTTGAATTTTTGGATACTCAGTCTGTAGCCATATTGAAGCAAAAATTATCTTTAAACCATAATACGTAAAAAAAAATACAAAGGAGATCATTATACAATAGCAAGAGGGCTCATTCAGCAAGAGGACACATTTACAAATATTGAGCACTGCAGCACGTAAATACGTAAAGCAAATATTAACAGATCTGAAGAGAGAAAGATTTCGATGGTATAAATAGCAGGCGATTTTATCACCTCCGCCTCATGTTGTAGACAGATACTGAGAAATAAGACCAGTAAGAAAGCATATGACTTTGATCCAACCCAAATTAACCTGACAGGCCCATAGAGGAGGTTCTATTTTATAGCCTCAGAATACACATTCTCTAACGTGCATGGAACATCGTCTAGGCCACAAAACAATTCATAGTATTTAAGACTGAAATCATAGCTAGTCTTTTTTATTAACACAGTCATATACATCTGCATGAGAAAAATCAGAAAATTCACAAGTACATATGAACTAAGCAACATGTTCCAAAACAACAACTTGGCTAATGAAGAAATTAGAGAATATGGTTTTATTTCCTGAGGCCTTGAGGAACTGTTTAGTGGGCAAAATGACAACCTAACTTTGAACCACCAGCGCCTGTGTCAAAACTTTGTGTGCTTCTATCTGTAAGCCCTACTCGGGAGGCAGGCAGAGATAGGGGATCACTGGAGGTCACTGGCTAGCCAGTCCAGCCAATCCGGAAGCTCCAGGGTCAGTGGAAAAACACTGTTTGAAAAATAAGGTATAACAGAATACACTAGACTCTCAGCCTAACAGAGAAAGGATGCTTTGGGGTTCCCAGTTCCATAAGGATGCAGTCCTTCATGGCAGGAAGAACAAAGCAGAGGAGTTTGAAGCAGCAGGCACAAATGCACCCACAGTCAGGAAATAGAGTAATAACAGAGAGTAGGGCCAGGCTAGAAAGTCTCAAGAGTCTCTTGCCAGTGAGCAACTTCTTCCAGCAAGTTCTGCATATCCAAAAAGTCCTTTTCAAATAACAGCAGCTGGGTCCAAAGATTCAAACCGAGGACCCCTCGGTGACTGTTTCCCATTCAAACCAAAGCATCCCAGCCCTGGTCCCCATTTGCTGATGGACTATAACTAAGGCACTGTTCATAGAAAAAAAAAAAGAATTTTGAAAAGAAAAAGACTCAACTGCATTCTTGTAGATGGTAAATTGTAAACACCCGAGAGGACATAGTGTTAACTTGGTTGCAGTAAGGAAGGAGATATTTGTAGCTGAATGTTGCCGTCTGAGGCATTCAGCTGTGAAATGTTATAATTATCATTGAAAATGGAAATAATCTCCTTAGAATTGGATACCCCTGCCTGATGTTATAAAAAAAATTGAAAAAAAAAAGAAAGAAAAATAAGGTAGATAGTGATTGAGGAGGACACAGGAAGATGAGCTCTGGCATCTGCTTGTACACAAACATACAAAAAAAAAAAAAAAAGCCAGAGATGCTGGAAAACAACCTGCCAGAGCACACGGAATGAAACCATTGCAATTCTGAGTGAATTTTATAGCTCTCCGCACCTTACACAGCAGAGAGGAAAGATACCAAATAAAACATTATGTTATGGCTCAAGAAATTAGGAAACTACATATAAAGGACATAATAAGAAATAAATGAAAGCAGCATTAGAAAATAATAGAAAAATCAATAAAGCTTAAGATTAGTTTTGTATGCAAATATAAAGAAGATTCATAAGGCTTTGGTTCTGTTTTTAAAAAGGAAAAAAGGGAGAAGACCCCAAAAATCAGAAAAGGATATACTAAAAATGCTATAATAGAAAGACAAAGACAATTAAGAGACTATCCTGAACAGCTGTAAGCCAACAAATTATATAGCCTAAAAGGAATGGCTGTATTTGTTAACACGACAACCCTTCAAAATAGAATCATGAAGAAACAGGAAACATAGATAAACAACTAATACAAAAGGAGATTGAGTCAAAAACAAAAAGTCCATCAGTAAACAATCAAGCATTGAATACTTTCTCTGCTGATTTCCCCCAAATGTGAAAAGAAGAATGAATGTCAACTGTTGAGACTATTCCAAGAAAGAGAACTTGCAATCCTTTTTGTCTGAGGCCAGAATTATCTTAGTGTGAAACCCAGCAAACCCAGTACTCAGAAGAGAGCTCTCTAGGCCATTGCTGCTGATGAACAAAGGTGTGAAAATCCTCATCAAGATCTTATCAGCTTGAGTTGAGTGACACATAGCTCCAGATGTTCAGATAACCTGAAGTAACCACAGATGCCAGGAAAGTCAAAGGGACCATGGTGGGGGCTAGGGAGCTGAGTAGCAGGATAGGAGAGATAGGAAAAGGGAAATGGGAAAAACTGGGAGCTTTAACTGGGTAGTGGCGGGGGTGGGGGAGGCAAATGCAGAAGGAGAGGGAGGGAAGAAGGCAGATAACACTAAGTATGTTTGAAAATGTCTTAGGGAATCATTATTATTTTATATTTGCATAAAACTACATATAATACATAGAAATGTGGCAATGTGGTGTTTGGGCTGACAATGCTCCCCACCTAAACCATAGGCTCTCTTTGAAAATCCTCAGAACCAAGCATGAGAAACCCCCTTTCAAGTTGTTGGTCAGGGTAGTCCAAGAAACTCCCAACAAAACATAGGATGTTGCTGTTTCCCTTGGTTGCCCCTTAAAGGTTAAAGGTAAAACTCTACTGCTGAAGATTGCACACATTTTGGATAAGAATTGAAAGATTCAAGCTTGATAGAACATGAAAGTCTCCTTCCTGAGTTCTTGCTTTGAAAGTACCAGAAGACGCTGTGCAAGCTGCCAAGGGAGGAGAGCAGTCAGTAACCCTGCTAGCTGTGACACCCAAGAACCACAATAACCAAAATATTTCTAAAGGTGCAAGAGTGGCATTTACATCTTGGCAATAACCACAGGTTATAACCACAGGTGTCTAATTGGACTTAAGTACAACTCTACACAAGGAAAATCATACCTGGTACTAAAAACATAGACAACTACCTGGAGCTAGTGAGGTTGTAGATTTTAGGGAAGAACCTACTACCACCACTTTACAGAATAATTCCTAACTGCTTTTAAAACTTATCCTTATCCCCACATAAGTGCGGCTTTCAATTCCCATCCAATAGCTTTTCTTTGCTGTACACAGAGACCACTAGAGGAACTCACAATCTCATGGTTGAGACTGGAGGAGTTTGTTATGTGGCATTCACCAAATACAGAAATAAACATCACACGATCTCACTCATGTATGGAATCTAAACGTTGACCTCACCAAAACACAGAACAGAGTGATTGTCAGGGCGGTTAGAGAGAAGGGCTTGAGGATGTATTGTTCAAATGATTAAAAATTTCAGTTAACTAGGTACATTCCATAAAACCAGAGCAGGGTACAACATGACTACAAACATGTTGTGATCTTGAGACATGCTGAGTGGATGCTAAATACTTACACCTCCAAAGTTGTGACTATGTGTGGTAAGACATATGTTAATTACCTAGCTAGAGTCACACGTTGCACAATATAAATGTGCTTTAGAAATTTTTGTTTGACATGATAAATGCATATAATTTTATGTGTCAAAAGTAGCTTCACGCCGGGCGGTGGTGGCGCACGCCTTTAATCCCAGCACTTGGGAGGCAGAGGCAGGCGGATCTCTGGGAGTTCGAGGCCAGCCTGGTTTACAAGAGCTAGTTCTAGGATAGGAACCAAAAGCCTTGGAGAAACCCTGTCTCGAAAATCAAAAAAAAAAAAAAAGTAGCTTCAGTCTGTTGAATAATGCATCAAGAAAGATAAAATACAAAAAAATGATCACCATGTTTCAATATGGTTTACATATTTGCATTTGAGTTTTGTATGTGGAAGATGTCTAATCATGTATTGCAGCTGCTGTCATGACTTAAAGTACACTTACTACTGTACCAAAGGCCTTAGTCACTTAGGATTGTGGCTAGCAGAACTAGAAGATGAAAATCACTAATGGAATTTATCTACACTTCATTCTTGCCAGAGCCAGTTTGGCCTTGACCACTTCTCACTGGAGGACACTCTTAATTTGCCTTGATTGATGTGTATTTTGTTAGCCAACAATCAGAGAGGTCTAAACAAGTAAGACAGCCAACACTGAACACATGGAGACTCCCACGTGCTCCAGATGCTCTTTGTAGAGATGATGGATTGAGACAGGGTGGTCCAGCAGAAGTACAGATGGAGGGGCCAATGCACTGCCAAAGCCAGAGCCGTAAATCTGCCATTATGAGCAAATGGCATCAATGGTGAGCTGCAAGCTTGGCAGAAAGCAGAGCCATCCTTTTCCTTCACAGCCCTGCATCCTCCAGGCAGATTCACCCACCCTCCACAAACACCCACAGGAATGGAAGACCCAGTGAGTGGAGAAACAGTAAAAGGCATATGTGGTGAGGGAGATGACTGTCCATAAAGTCCATTCATTGTTGAAGGAACTGGATTGCTCATCAACAACTTGATGCCCATCAAAGTTTTACAAAAAAAGCCAAGTATATGTCACTCCATTTTGACTATAAAATGACCCCTTGACCCCTTCTTCTCTCTTTTAGTACTTAGACATGCACTTAGTATATTCCAGGCATTGCCAGTATTATCTGGAAATAAATATCCAAATTTGCATATTCTATTTCTATTGAGCATACAAAATAATGGGCTTCATTACAAATATATAGATAAAATATACCATTGTTTCATTTATTTCTCTCTTATGGTCCATACCTCCTTTGTGATTTGAATGTTGGTAGCAATGTTATTTTTGTATCAGTTTCACATTCTTCAATTTTTTCAATTCTATTTATTTAGTGTGTGTGTATGTGTGTGTGTGTTTGCAAGCACACATGCACATGCCACAATACATGTATGAAAAAGTTTGAAGACAATGTGTGAGAATCTATTTTTTCCTTCTATCATGTAGGTCCCAGGTCATTGATGACTGAACTCGGGTCATTAGGCATGAGGGTTGAAACTAGTGATAATTATTTTAAGCAAAATGAGTCAGACTCAGAAATATATAGTTCAGGTTTTACTCTCATTTACTCTAAGATTATGCACAAATACATACATATGATATATATTTCACTTATTTATTAATAAATGTTGTAGATATAAGAATTAGCAGAGTCTCTTAGCTAGGAAGTACATTTTACACTAAAGTCTCAAACCTGGGTTATCTCGAGGAGGGAAGTCCTTTCTTCCATCTTGGGTTCTCCATTTCTTAGTACTTTCCCAGTAGACTATGCTTATCCTGGAATCTGCTTCTCCAGTGACTTGGCTAAGTGCTTTATTGTAATAGTGTAGTTATAGCAATAATGACTTCAGTGCAGATGCTGTCTAACTGTTATCAAACAACAATAGCAATTTTATTGCTATTGCTTTATTGTGGGATTCGGTGCCCACACATGTCACTTGTATGCTTTAGAGAACATTCATGGCTCTCCAGGGAGAAAAGTGTATTTATATCTAGACTAGGGATGTGAGCATGTCAACACGCTGAAGTGCCCTGCGCCTAGTATTTAATGGATGGTGGTGATTGTGAACTTTTACTCTTTGTTGTTACCTTCTATCTTTAGTTGTAGCTGTGCCAGAGTTTATTAAATTTTTTCCATGCTTATTCCATATTTTATATGCCAGTCTACTGCTCTTTGTGCTAGCAGGATAATTTTTAAATGTCAGTATAGAGACTGATATTACATAACTTACAACCCATATGTTCTAGTTAGGGTTTCTATTGCTGTGAAGAAATGCCACAATCATGGCAACTCTTATAAAAGGAAGCATTTAGTTGGGGTGGCTTACAGTTCAGAGGTTTAGTTCATTATCATCATGCTATGACATGGTAGCATGCAGGCAGACATGATGCTGGAGAAGCTGAAAGTTCTACATTTTGGTCCACAAACAGCAGGAGGTGAACTGAGATACTGTGAGCATAGGAGACCTCAAAGCCCATTCGCACAGTGACGCACTTCTTCCAACAAGGCCACATCTATTCCAACAAGGCACACCCCCAATAGTGTCATTCCCTATGAGCTTATGGGGGCTAGTTATATTCAAACTACCACTCAGTGTATAATGATTTAAAAGGTTTTTATTCAAGAAGCAAGAGAGGGATTCAGTAATAAAGAAGTAACAGCCAAACCACTTCCGTGTAGTAGAAACACACCTCAGGCAAAAGACGATCAAATAAGTATTTATAATGCAAATAATAATGTATTGTGAGATGTAAAATTATGCTTTCTTGAATTATTAGCTCTCTGAATCATTCTTCATTGTTGCAATTTTCAAAGTCAGTTAAACATTTAATCCTGCCACAAGCTGTATCATAAATTGCACTACACACTGTTTATATTTCATATGACCTTAGAGTTTAATATTTTTCCCAGAGTTGTATCTTAAATGGTCAAATATTGGTTTCTCCAATTTTAACCAGCTGGTCTATGGTGGCGCACACCTTTAATCTGGCAGAGGCAGGCGGATCTCTAAGTTTGAGATCAGTCTGGTCTACAAGAGCTAGTTCCAGGACAGCTAGGTCTGTTGCACAGAGAAACCCTGTCTCAAAAATACAAAAAAAAAGGGGTTAAATGCAATATAGTATCTATCCCACCATCTCCCCAACTGACATGGTATCTCTTAAAAGAAATGCAATTTCCTTGGAAGTTATTTTGTGGACCCCTGCTCTATCTATAAGCAAGCAATTCTCCTGCTTGACATTTCTTTAACATTCCTTCCCCAGATATTTATTGGTGAAATATCCATGTATTTCATAAAGTCAACAAGGGAATCCCTGATTGCTGAGGAGAAAACAATCCTTACAGGGGAATGCTGTTATCTGAACCCCTTACTCCGAAGGATCATCAGATTCATAGGTAAGTGCTATAGCCCGTTGACCTGAGCTCCAATGGGTAGGTAGAGTGTTCTGAATTTGGTGGCTATGCTTGGTCAAATAAGCTAAGATACACAATACCAGCATTCAAAACAAGGGCTCCTTGGGGATTTTCCACGAAGGGCAAAGCTAAGCCTAATCCTGGTGCCGTGTCAAGTATTTGATCCTTGAAGTAAGACGTTGTTTATTAAATTGTTGTAAAGATTCAAATATTTGATCCTTGCAATAATGTGATGTTTATTAAATTCTTATAGAGAAAATATTTCAACTAATTTCCCCCTGCTTAGCATTTTCTTGAGATTCTCCCTGACCATGGGTTTTACTACTGATTAGGCACAGACATACAAAGGGTAAGGGGTCAGGTAAGGATTGGGGGGTAAATGGGAACATCGATCAAATGAAATAGATAATTTTTTTGCAAAGTTTTCCTGGCCTTTAGATCTGTCCATTCATGAAATTTAACAAAGTATGGGACATCTAATCCATCAGGTTCTTGAAAAACAAATGTCTTTCCCAACTTGGAAAAGAAATGCCTTCTTTAATGTTCTTGACAAGGAATAATGAAGGCATGATCTATGTCCTTCCTAAAAATGCTTTGAATACTGTAGATGACGATGGTTGTATGAGAATGTGTGCATTATAAATTATAAATTTATAAATTATGTTTTTATTTATAAAAACATAAATCTTTCAGAATTCCTACATTATAAGCATTCGATAGATGATCATTATGTCAGTAGTGTAACAAGATCTTGCAAAGGTCTGCTGACAAGATCTTCGTAGGAGCCCCAATAAAATTCTGATTACGGACATGGCTGTTTCTAAAACAAGCTGTGGCACTATCTAGAAGACAGAGAACCAGCTTTATCATGCTCTCATTTCTTTTGATAGATAATTAATACTTTTTTCCTGTTATAGTAAAGAGTTCAAGTTATGAACAAATGACCTTATCAAAGTCTAATGCGATAACATTTCTAGTTGATTGGGAATGAGAAATATACTAGAGCAGGAAGCCTAAGAAAAACTTTTGTAAATGTAGCAAATTAAAATTTAACACTTAAATACTCTTAAGATCATGAATGTCCGCAAAATTAAAGGTTTTGTTTATTGCAGGAGACGTGGTTGGCTCATCTGGGTATAGCCTGATCCATACAATGTTATTGCTGTCCAATTCAACTGTTCTGAACAATGATTCTTTTCAAACACATATAGAGTTAGATCAGTTACCACCAGAGTGGCTGGCTACCAAATCATGGGAAAAGAGGAGATAAGAGAATATTTATCACACTGAACACTGGACTAGGTAGTTTATTTCATTACTTCATTTAATCCACCCACCATTACATAAAGTGTTTTATTGTTTGAAATATACAGATGAAGACTCTAATAGAAGACAGAATCGAGATATAATTTGATTCCAAAATTGTATGGCCCCTCCATTTGCTCTGCTTTCTATGCATATAATTAAACAAGTTATTCAATGACAAACATTGTTATAGTACAATTAACTGTAAACATCTTTAAAGGTCACTGGTACTGTCCCTTTGTAGAGAGAAGCCTTATCTATCTGTGGCTAACCCTACCTGGGGCAAGGCCAAAGAACAGCAATTTTAACTGGTGTTTGTCCCTTATGTAGCGCTCTGTGGCTTAGATAAGTGCTTGTGGAGAAAGCCAGGAAATCCCCAACTCCCTGCAGGAACCCTCAACATGATGTGGGCCATGGAATTGCCACTTGAGACACAACACTGGGCTACAGCATGGTTTCAAGATCAATGGAGGATCATCAGGATCCCACTAATAAGTGATGACACATTTGCCATTTGGACAAATCTATAACAAGTATTTGTAATACTGAGGGAGCTTGGAGGCCAGCATAGCCTTTGATATGCAACCAGAGGTACATGAAATTGGAGACCAATATGTTCCTTCTGCCAAAAAAAAAAAATAAAGAAAATGACTCCTTTTGGCAGATAGGAGCTGCTTTCACAAGTTCCTGATAAATGATGGGTTTTGTCTAACCACCAGAAATCCTCCTCTAGTGCAGGTTGAGTCATTTCTGGATATTTGGACTGCCTTTTGGAGTTTGGGGAATTGAAGTTTACTTTAGACTTGACAAGTTTAGCTTAAGCTAGTAGAGATCTGGATGCTGACGCTTTATGTGGGTGCATTCGTCCACACGTTGGACACCATTCTGTTGACTGAGGATCTTTTGTCCCTCCTGGTCCCCACAGTCATTAAGTCCCAAAGAAATCACACAGATAGCTCAGACTTCTTATTAACTCTTATAACTTATATTAGCCCATTATTCTTGTCTATGTTAACCATATGGCTCAGTACCTTATTCAGTAGGGCAGTCACATCTTGCTTCTTCTGTGGTTGGGTCAGGACTGCAGAGAAATGGACTTCCTTCTTCCCAGAATTCTCCTGTTCTCATTGACCCACCTCTACTCCCTGTCCGGTTGTCCCAGCTATACTTCCTGCCTGGCTGCTGGCCAATCAGCGTTTATTTAAAATTTTAATTGACAGAATACAGACCATTCTCCCACACCAGATGTTCAAATAAATCAGCTTGAGTCCAACATCATATGGTCAGTGGGTAACATGCAAAGCCTGAGACATTAGTAGAAGCAGCAATAGAAGGCAGAGGATTATAGGGTCACAGGAGAATTTGCTTCATGTGTTCCTTGTTTTATGATATGAGGATCCACTCAGTTGCTCAAGTTGAAAACCTGGGAGACTCTAACCATCTGGAAACTTGTTAGCCATGCAGAACTGCAAAACCCACCCCATACCTACTCATTCAGAAACACTGAAGACTTAGCTTGAGGATAGGTGTCAAAATTTGAAGACCTCTGACTTTGGCAATTAAAATTCTTTTGCCCCTTTAAGGGATTTCCTCAGATGTTGCCTCAGAATTCATCCTCCCAACTCTACGAAGATACCATCTATTTATCATTTTGCAGCCACTGATGCATATATGTGTGTGCATGTGTGCTTCTGTGTGTGTGTGTGTGCATGTGCACATGTTTGGTGTACCTACACATACCCATACACATGTATACTTGTGAATACTGCAGAAGGACGTAGGGTGTCCTGCCCTATAATTCTCCACCTTACTCCCTTGTGACTGGTTTCTTTGAACCTAGAGCTATACTGACAGCCTGAAAACCCCGGTGATCCTCTTGTATCCACACCCTACAGCACTGGTGTTACAGGTACATGTGGCCATACCCAGTTTTTGATGTGGGTGCCGGGGAGTCAAGCTCAAGTGCTCATGCTTACAATACAAGCACTCTTAGTCATTGAGCCACCACTCCAAACCATTTTCTCATGTTCTTTATGTGTTCTACAGAGCCCTTCATGATCTGAGACCCTCTTCTTTCTCATGACTCATGCCTCACTCTCATGACTCACTATTCTAAACTGCTGTACTGCCTGACAGAAGGACTACAGAATCCCTATCTTGGTTTCTGTTCGTGTTGTATTCCTACTGTCTAGAGTATCCCTTTACCATAGCATTTAGCCATATTCTTCAGGTTTCTGTGTATAGCCAACCAACCAGCTACCCTGTCTTCCAGACTTCCCACTGGGCTTGTACTTTCATCTTTTCTGGGCATTTACCATACTGGTACAGTTGCTTAAGCCTGTTGCTTCTAGTAATTTCTGATCCTAGGAGAGTGGGGATTTTATATGAATTTATGGGGACTTTATATTGCAGGCAATGTGCCTCAGACATAGACTTTGAATAAATGTAGAGTTTGGGAGAACTTTTTAAATTTTGTTTATTTGTTTGTTGTGATAAAGCAAAGATAAAATTTGTTAAGTAATACATTTTTCTAAAACTAACTTCACAAAGGCTGATTTTTACATCTTCATTGGCCTACTCTTTAGTGACCATGATATCCAGTCCAGCTTGGTTCTAGAGCTTTACTGTGCACACACAAGATGATTTGTAAGAGAGCAAGGAAAGTCCAGTCTGACTTTAGAGCAGTGTTGGACAAGGAGAGTGCCAAAGTCTAATTATCCAGGAAAAGTTAATTTCTGAGTATCTATGTTATTTTATTTATAAAAGAGAGAAAATATATTCATTGAAATAAAAACCCCCTAAATGAAAATATTTCTGTTGACAAAGATTAAAGTAAAATAAGGTAGTTACCAAACTCCGTTAAGAAACATTACTGTAAGGAGCTTAATAGTCTTCTTTCTAAGCCAGTAGTCATCAAAATACATACTCTGCCATTGGCATTGGGAAATGACAACTATTTTAAATGACTGTTCTAATTAAGCCTAAATGGCATGATTTCCCCTTGCAGTTTATGTAATTGTTTTCAAAGCCATTATAAAGAGTATTTCCTAGCAAACAGAATCAATCAGCTTTGTGTTGCCAAAAATAGATAAATAAATAAAAGACCAATGGTTTATCAAATTATTTTAATGAAATGTGCTTCATACAAGGAGGATCAGAAAAGGCAGTGCTCTGGTAGGAGTAAGTGAATATGTGCTTTCTGTATTACATTTGTCTGGTGTATAGCAAAAGTCTTCAAAATAAATGTCCTTTTAAATCCCTTAGTTCATGTTGAATCATGTTTTTAAAAAAGCAGAAATATAGGTGGATTTTATGAACTAAACTAATTTTCCAAAATATAAATTAAAATACCAAAGCTATATATAACACTGGGACTGGAAAAATGGCTCAACAACTAAGAACACATACTGCTCTTGCAGAGGACCCAAGTTTGTTTCCCAGCTCGCGACAGCCTCTAACTTCAACCTAGGGACCCAACACCTCTGGCTTCCACAAGCATCTGGACTCACATTCACACCCCTTCACACATACATATAATTAAAAATAAATATTTTTTAAAAAATATAATAGTGCTGGATTATAGCCTCAAAAATAGAAGGACCTATTCATGATATAATGCTATGCAAAATATTAAAAGTATTCTCTGTTTCTAAATGTACAATGGATCTATGCGTGGTAAGATAGCAAACACTTGGAATTCAAGCACTGAAGCAAGTGGAGGAGTATGAGGTGAAAATCTAAATCCAGCCTGGGCTACCTCGTCAGACCCTGTCCTAAATAAAAAAAAAGATACATTATGCAAGTATACATTATGCTCATGTACTCCTTAAAGTGAGAACAAAAATAGAGACCGTGAATTTGAAAGAGAGAAAAAAACGACATAGGGGAGGGTTTGGAGTGTGGAAAGGGAAGAGAGAAATGGTGAAACTACATTATATTCTCAAAATTAAAAGAAGAGAATGGATTATTTTGTTGTCCACTGCTCTGTAATTGCAACTCATTGAATTTTGGATAAGTGTGATTCTAAAATCAAACATTAACTAAATACTTGAAATAGTATAGATAAAAGGATACGTGACTTCTCTCTTTTTCCCTCTCACTCCACCACATTACAGGAATAATAACCCACAACCTTAGGTTCTCAGGAAAGATGGAACACGGGCCATCTTTCCAGCAGCGAAGACTTGAGTAAGGTAGCCACACATTTCCCCAAAATATATGGAGATAAACATACTTATAAAAAAAACTATTCTTGTAAACATAAGTTCTTAAATGATGACTTTTTGGTCCAACACTGGCAAGTAGAAACTAGAAGACTTAACAAGGCTTGGGGCTTCCATATAGAAAGAAGAATAAATTAATTTTCTCTTCCTGAATAGCTACTTTCTGTAGCATTGATGGAAAAGCATTACACACATGCCAACAGAAGACTCTCTGTTAGCACCTAAAACAACCTGCCATTCAGAAACTATTATGGGTCTTTCATTGGTGACCACATAGCTGTTCTATTATTACTTCTAATCAAAATGTAATTAAATACTAAGCAAGTCTTTTGCAATTTAGGTCAAGTCCAAGGATTAGAAACAGTGGACAGAATAGAAAAGGCCATGGTAAACTGTTAATGAATGACACTAATTAATTGACGTAAATTGTGATCTGAATGAAGCATGAATATTTTAAATGCACTTTCAGAGGTCGTTGTGTTTTATGGTTGTAATTATTGATATTCAAAGCCAAGATTAATGTCAGCCTTTTGAGAACTAGAAATTGGTCACAATTTTGAAAGCCATTTAAATGTACTTATTCTAGAAAGAGACTTCATCTAATCATTTTATTTCTACTTAATTATTTATAATTTAGACACTGGGGTCAGTCATGTTCACTCAACTTTCAACTATTAGTTTCTTGAGAACAGATTTTGTGCTAGGTTCTAATAGTGTTGAGGGGGACATTCTTATCAAGAAAATTGAATAAAATTTACTCTGGTTGATTTTCTATTCTAACTTAAAGTCAGGCATTGAACATCATAGCAGAGGCAGGCGGATCTCTGTGAGTTCGAGGCCAGCCTGGTCTACAAGAGCTAGTTCTAGGACAGGAACCAAAAGCTACGGAGAGGGGCTGGAGAGATGGCTCAGAGGTTAAGAGCATTGCCTGCTTTTCCAAAGGTCCTGAGTTCAATTCCCAGCAACCACATGGTGGCTAACAACCATCTGTAATGGGGTCTAGTGCCCTCTTCTGGCCTGTAGGCATACACACAGACAGAATGTTGTATACATAATAAATAAATAAATAAATATTTATAAAAAAAAAAGCTACGGAGAAACCCTGTCTCGAAAAATCAAAAAAATAAAATAAAATAAATAAATAAAGTATGTTTTTTGGAAGATATCTGTTACAGAGAAAAATGGATGGGGAAATTTAAATAGGGTGTTTGTGCCAAAAGATATGCAAATTTCTACAGAGAGAGAAGGCTGTCGCTCAATAAGAATTGTCTAGATTTGCTATTGATTGATAGAAAGACAAAACATTCAATACAAGGACAATTCCAGTGAACAGGGTGCCAGGAATCAAGGTTAGCTTTCTGTGCTACCTGCTTAAAACTGACTTGTCCAAGAAGCCTAAAACTAATGTGTGGCACCTGGGCACCCAGCTTTGTTTGTGAGCCATGAGTCTACACCTACTCACTCCTTAGATGGAGTAAAGTCTATACAGACAGTGAGCATCCAGCAATAAATAACAGTGGGATTTGCTCATGCACCTTTATCTCAGACACAGCTGGAGGGCAGATTGTTGCGTGTATCTCTGAGTCCCAGCCCTAGGTGGCAGGCCCCCTGTTAGATCCCCTCAGCCACAGAGGCCTGCCATGCTTTCTTACCTTCCCGCCATGCTCTCTCTGTGCTCCAGAAATGCATTCAGCTCTGTTTCTCTCAGATGGGAGTTGCCATCACCCTGAGCCCTCACCACTCCCTACCTCCCTACCTGGTTGATACCAGTAGGCCTCTAAATACATTTTGAGAGGGCAGGAGTTAGTTTACTGGTGAACTGAAAGCTAATCTCTCCTGATGGGATGAGAGGAGATGCATTTTCTGAGCAGTCTAAACATGATCTCAGTCAAGGCAATAAAGAAGAGAGGAAGTATAGCTCTAGATTTTTTTCTACTGGCCTCTCACCTTGGAGGAGAACTTGAGTTTTCTATAAAGTGAGACTTCATGTACATGGTCAAGTAAAACTCTTGGGAGTAGTGAGACCCCAGGTCCTGAATTTCTTCTAATCCCCTGATCTGAGTACCTACAGCTGCTCTGAGCATGAGACCTTCAGGAGTTCCTGATGGCAGGAGAGTGGTTTCTGGTGGGTTTGGCTGGGACGTGGCTATCTCTATATAATCTGCCCCTGAACACAACAAAGGGGCATTCTTGGGGAATTCAAGGATGACCCGTGTCGCTGTCTCTCTGTCTGTGTGTGTCTGTGTATTTTAACCTCCAGCCCCCTTTCCCGAAGCTCGCAAACTGGGTGCCAGTGCACAGAGCACAGACATGGGGGCGCGGTGCGCGGCATAAAACTGTACACACCACACAACACACACACACACACACACACACACACACACGAGGTGAAACAGAGAAAGAGGGAGCAATACATGAAGGAAAGGAAACAGGAAAAGATTTAACCTACTTCCTGTCTAGGTTATTTGTAGTGAATCTTTCTCTGGGGTTAGTCTGATACAGAAATGTCAAAAGCCCATGGCTGAAGAGCTTCTATCATGGGAAATAAATACTGCTATTGTCATTATTATTATTATCATTATTTTGCTAAGTGAACATGATGGGTCAGCCAAATTGTCTTCTAAATAACTGTGTTTATTCTTTATATTGGTACTGCTTTTATTTTGAGGCATAGAAGCTTCTTTTTAGGATTCAATGGTAACTGTATTTTTTTTTTTTTTTGGTTTTTCGAGACAGGGTTTCTCTGTGGTTTTGGAGCCTGTCCTGGAACTAGCTCTTGTAGAACAGGCTGGTCTCGAACTCACAGAGATCTGCCTGCCTCTGCCTCCCAAGTGCTGGGATTAAAGACGTGGACCACCACCGCCCAGCAGTAGAGATACATAAGTAAGCAAAGTGATTAGAATAATTGCTGAATTCTCAGCCAAAAATGAGACATCTATATCATCCCTCTGAGATGCAGAGACTAACACAGAAGAATGTAAGAAATGGAGGGAAGCTGAAGGTGGGAGGAATGGGGAAGAATGATGGCTTCTCACCATGACTTAGCTGCTTCAGTCCTGAACTCATGGTGGGTGCGATTACCCACACAGCATGGGGGCCCATCAAAATTCTGTTATGGGGGCTGAAATGGGCTCAGAGTCCCCGCCACCACTGAAGATTTGTAAGCAGATAATGGTTGATGAGAAAGGGAAAGACATTTTCTTCAATGGTATAGTTTCTGGTAGCTGGCCATGGTCCTGTAAAGAAATCTCCTGTGCTCTGTAAAAAGCCTTAGTGATAGAGCCAAGGGATCACACACCAAAACAGTCAATGAAGTAGAAAGGAGACTAGTGGATAAGAGAGGAGAGTGAGTGGGCGAATCAGGGCCTCAAAAGAGGTAATGAAAAAATGAATATGATCAGAATACATTATCTATATGTATGAAAATATACTGAACCCCATTATTATATATAATTAGTATGTGGTAATAGAAAAGTTAAGGAAAGCATTTCTAAATTTTCAAAACTATGATCTCAAATAATGTAGGAATTATGTTATATTGCAGAGACATTTTCAAGCTCTCTTCTTAACATCATCCCTTTCAATAGAAGAGACCATACAGGTTATTTCACTAAACTCTAAGAACAAAACTGTTATTTTTAGTTTCTGAGAATTATAAAAATAATCTCAAGAAGTTCAGGGTTGAGGAAAGGAATGGCTAGAGTCTTTTTACCAAACACGGTGTGAGCTGACATTGCCTGTAAGTCACCGCTGTGGGTTCTACAGCCCTTCGTTGGCAGGGCATCCCTCAGGTGGGCATCACCCTTCAGATCAGAGTGAAATGTGAGGAGCGTGGATGCTGTTGAGACTGCAGGCAAAGCTGACTTAGGCAGAGAGAAATGGGGAAGCAGGGCAAAACGTGATAGCAAGACAGTGTGTGCAGAGCCCACCGTCCCAGAATCACTGTGAGAATAAGTGAAGCCGGCTCTTCAGACACGGACCCTGGGAGCCTAGGAATCCTCCTTTTCCACAAACCTACTGCTGCCCTTGTTGAAGGCCTATCTGACAAATAAAATGCCAGAGGAAACTTGTCTCGTTTCTATTTTCAAACCATAAATAACCCTCGTTTCCTGGAAAAGATTGTCTAGACAGAGCTATTATCCCTAGAACAAGCCACAGACCTGGCCTTTAAGAACCTTACTTGAAGATGTAAGAAATGCCTAACCACTCAGACTTTTAGAACCTGGGGGGAAAACTGTCAGGCATTATCAATGGATGCTTGCTCTCTCGGGTCACATTCCTTAAGGCTGACTATTAAAGATGCCAGTTCTCATTGTGATAAAACACGTTCTCAAAAAGCCACGGGAAGGAAAAGTATAGTAAACAATACAGATCAAAATGAAACCATACAGAGCCACAGAAAGACCAAGTACTATATAAACTCACTCATGGATGGAAATCCAATACGACTTCAGCAAGCTGAATGGCAGTGGAGGATAGGATGGAGAATGTTGTTCAATGAGTACTAAAGATAAAGGTAGCTCTAACAATAGGGTAAGGATCAGCTTTTTAAAGACTGATTTAACTTATTGTGTTTTAGCTGTATAAATGTTAGTGGACTACATCCAGGCAGTATTCCGGAGTTCAGAAGGCATCAAATCCCTCAAAACTAGAGTTGCAGATAGTTGTAGGCTACCAAGTGGATGAGGGGAACTGAACCCAGATCCTCTGTAAGAGGAGCCCGTGCTCCTAAGCGTTGTGGTATCTCTCCACCCAATTTACTGTAGATTTAAAAATGCTAGGAAAAAGGGGTTTGATTGTTTTCAACACGAATGACAAATGTTTGAAGAAAAAACACATAAATGATTCTTTGGTGACTGATGTCATGATGAAGTCATGATGCAGATGATTCAAATGTTCTACAACATACACTTGTCAAATATCACAGGGTACCCCTTAAGTATGAGTAATTTTATCCTTTTATATGTCAGTTAAAAAATTGTTTTTAACAACAACAAAAGGAATCCTGTTTATCAGTGGTCAAGCTTGCTAAAGCTAAAACTGTGAAATTTCAACTTCAACTCCATCAAGGACTCCAGAGAGCAGATTAAAAAATTAGAGGTAGCATATGCAACAAGCTTCTCAGCTAAACAATAACCAGATAAACACACACAAGCACGCACGTACGCATGCACACACGCACATGTGCGCATGCATGCACAATACATTCATGCATACATATGTAAATAGAGACTGTACATGCATTTCCCTGCCAGCCAGATCTGAATAATCACACTGATACTGTATTAATTACAACACTGCTTGGCCTATTAGTTCGGGCTTCTTATTAACTAACTCTTACATCTTAAATTAACCCATTTCTATTAATCTGTGTATTGCCCATGAGGCTGTGGCTTACCAGAAAGGTTCCAGGCATCTGCCTCCTTCGGCAGCTACATGGTATCTCTTTGACTCTGCCTACTCTCTTGATATCTCTTCCAACCTGGCTATAGTCTATCCTGCCATAAGCCAAAATAGCTTCTTTATTGACAATGGTAATAAAACACATTTACAGCATACAGAGGGTAATCCCACATCATACATACACAAACACACATGCATATACACATGCTCACATGTGTACTCACACACATTGACAAACACACACACCAGAATGCACACACACACCAAAAAATATGTCCCTGAAAACAGTGAACTTGTTATTTTATGAGAAATAGGGATCTGATAAGACACAGGTGGACACTGATAATTTTTTGTATCTGTGGAGGTTTCCTTTGTTTCTGAGTATGTGGTCAATTTTCGAGAAGGTTCCATGAGCTGCAGAGAAGAAGGTATATTCTTTCCTATTTGGGTTGGAGTGATCTATAGATGTCTGTTAAGTCCATTTGCTTCATTACCTCCAACAATTCTCTTAATTCTCTATTAGGTTTCTGTCTGATTGACCTGTCCATTGGTGAGAGAGGTGTGTTGAAGTCTCCTACTACTAGTGTGTGTGGTTTGATGTCTGCCTTGAGTTTTAGTAATATTTCTTTTACATAAGTGGGTGCTTTTGTATTAGGGGCGTAGATATTCAGGATTGAGACTTCAACCTGATGAAATGTTCCTGTTAGGAGTATAAAGTGTCCATCTCTATCTCTTCTGATTGATTTTAGTTTGTAGTCAGTTTTGTTAGAAATTAGTATGGCCACACCTGCTTTTTTCTTAGGACCATTTGCTTGAAAAACCTTTTCCCAACCCTTTACTCTGAGTAGATGCCTGTCTTTGTGGTTGAGATGTGTTTCTCGTAAACAGCAGAATGTTGGATCCTGTTTTCGTATCCAATCTCTTAGCCTGTGCTTTTTTATAGGTGAATTGAGACCATTAATATTAAGTGATATTAATGACCAGTGGTTGTTTACTCCTGTTATTCTTATTGTTTTTGATAGTAGAGTTTGTGTGTCTCCCTTCTTTGAGTTGTGCTGGTGAAGGGTCGCTAGATGCCTGAGTTATTGTAGGCAGTGTTGGCTATATTGGATTCCTTGGGTTGTGATTTTCCTTCTATTACTTTCTGTAGTGCTGGATTTGTGGCTACGTATTGTTTAAATTTGTTCTTATTTTGGAATGTCTTGCTTTCTCCATTGATAGTGAACGATAGCTTGGCTGGGTATAGTAGTTTGGGTTTGCATTCATGGTCTCTAAGTTTCTGCAGTACCTCTAACCAGGACCTTCTGGCTTTCATGGTTTCCATAGAGAAGAAATAGGGAATCTGAAGTTGTGCTTACATTTATGATCTCGAGATCAGGAGGTTACCCTGATTTATTCAGGTGGATTAAATACAATCACAAGTGTTTTTATTAGATAGGCGAGAAAGTCAGAGTTGGTGGAGCAATGGAATAAGGTAAGTGCCTGAGAGCAGGCAACTCCTAAGTGCCAGAAAAGATAAAGAATGAGCTCTAGCTTGGACTTTCCAAAGAAAGCTTCATCTGATAAAAACCTTCTTTGAACTTTCAACTTGCAGAACTTGGGGAAAATTCAGATCTGCACGGTTTTAAGCCATGCTGTTTATAGCAGTTTGTTGGAGCATCAGCAAGAAGCTAGTACCATTGACAACACTTGACACCATTGACAACCCCTGACTTTAATCTCTTTTCTATTTTCTCCTTTACTATTTCCCCCATCAAAGAAAACAATGCAGTGACATTTTTGAAATAATATTTTTATTTTCTCTTCTGGTGGGGAGCTCTGTGAAATCTCGCTCATTCTCACTTGCCGTCATGTTATAGATAATTGCTTCTTTGAATTTCTAAATAGAATAGAATGGATATGTTTTCTATAGAAAGGGGAATCACTTACGATACTATGAGGCTGGCGATGTAGCTCAGTTGGTAGAGTGCTTGTCTAGCATGCACAAAGGCCCAGGTTCAGTTCCCAGCGCTGCATTAACCAGATGGGCCAGTAATTCCCATAATCTCTGTACTTAGGAGGTGGCAGCAGGAATGCCAGGAGTTCGAGATCATCCTGGGCTGCATAGGGAGTTCAGGACCATTCTGGGGCTCCATGAGATCCTGTCTCAAAAGCAAAACAAAACCCAGATAGCATTCTGGGGAGTTTGTACATATGACCCTGCCTCGAGTTCTCAGTCAAGGGTCCTGAGGGTCAAAGAAGCTACATTACTCATGTGAACTGAGCACCAAAGCTGGAGCCCAGGGCATGGGACTCAAACTTTCAACTCCTCCCTCTAAGACTATGTTACTGCTAAAGTGCTCACACAAAGTAATAAAAACACCAACGGTATAATCGGTCAAGATTTGGAAGAAATGGTCGTTTAGGAGGCAGGCTTCATACCCTGAAAGGATAAAGGTGAAGGGACAACTTGACTTTTGAAACCTTTTTGAAGGTGTCATCATGAACCCTCCCAACTGCTTCTTCTCTGGGGCAAAAACCAACCGACAGTGCATGTCTCCACTCTGATTTCTTTCGACTCTCCTTGTAGGGGTGTTTGCTTTTGGACTTTTTGCTACTGACATTTTTGTAAACGCCGGGCAAGTGGTCACTGGTCACCTCACACCCTACTTCCTGACAGTGTGCCAGCCAAACTATACCAGTACAGACTGCCGGGCACACCAACAGTTCATCAGCAACGGCAACATCTGCACCGGGGACCTGGAAGTGATTGAACAGGCGCGGAGGTCCTTCCCCTCCAAGCACGCTGCTCTGAGCATCTACTCCGCTTTATATGCCACGGTGAGTACGGGGGTCTGACTGTCTCCCCAAGTTGAGACTTGATAATCCCGCACTTACACCCTCCCAGTTTCTAGGTGGGACAACTACGGCCTCGTGAGTGCCGAAGAGCTGTGGCCAAGCTCCTGGCAGGGTGTGGGATTCTGCCACCACTGCCACAGTTTTAGCTGGTTCCCCAGCAGCATTCCTTCCTTGTGGCTACCTGTAGGTTTTCGAGTGTGGACTTGGGTGCGTGGCTGGCATCACAGTGCACGGGCCAGGATTAAACATATGTATCCTGCCCTCTTATAACTTTCTTTACTGCTTTGTTAGGAGCTGGAAAATTCTAGAATTTAAGACCCCAAACTTTGCCAGGCGATGGTGGTGCACGCCTTTAATCCCAGCACTTGGGAGGCAGAGGCAGGCGGATCTCTGTGAGTTCGAGACCAGCCTGGCTCCAGGACAGGCTCCAAAGCCACAGAGAAACCCTATCTCGAAAAACCAAAAAAAAAAAAAAAAAAAAAAAAAAAGACCCCAAACTTCACTTCTCACTTCTGCCCAGATAACATGACCTTTGACCATCTAGGGTCGTGACCTAGCAGGACAAAATTTATTTTTAATTATCAATAATAATAACAGTAGTAGTTATTAATATTATTATTGAGTATAGTATTATAAATAATATTACTAATTATTAAAATTGTTGTAATTAATTAATTAGCTCTCATCAGAGGAAAAGTGATGGGTTTTTTTTTCTTATTTTTCTATGTTTTAATTAAAGTCCATGTTGGAAATGTTATATTTTATCTTTGATCTAGCTTCCTTTGAACCCAGAACTCAGAAGCACGACTGTTGGCTTGAACACACACACAAGCCGATTCCACAGATCACTGGTGTGTTTTACCAGTGGAAGTAGTCATTGCTCAGAGAATCCCTTAGTGAGTCCCGGTGGAGCATGGAGAAAGAAGACAGAGCTGTCTCCTTTCAAACCACCCAGATATTCTGGGGTGACCTCATCTTACTCCCTCAGCCCCATCTGCAGGGGGCAGCATTCATTCTCCAGCCAGCCACTATGGGAGGCGCATTCTGGCTCTGTGCCGTTGAGTCCAGTCCTGTCATCACCTGGGCCTCAGCTGCAGATGTGCAGGCAGACATGAGACTAGTGTCCTGCTCTGGAATCGCACTGCACATCTGGACCACCTTGAGGTCCTCTTCCTCGAGGCTCGAGATAGGTGGTGCTGCTGGACCACAGCTCACCTCTGGTTTCCTAGTTAATCCTTTGGGATCTTCTCTATAGTAACTACATGTCAAAATAAATCCAGCTACCCGCACGTTAAGGAAGCACAAATACAGAGAATACAAATCTGCTGTCTCCAGCTTAAACGTCTTTCTTTCTTTCTTTCTTTCTTTCTTTCTTTCTTTCTTTCTTTCTTTCTTGCTTGCTTGCTTTCTTTCTTGCTTTCTTTCTTGCTTTCTTTCTTTCTTGCTTTCTTTCCAAAACAAAGGAGGGAAATAAGCCAGGAATCCTCTGGGGCACTTAGTGTGTTTTTTCATTTTCAGAATATGGATTTGTTTTTAAATGAGCTAGAGCATCATTTATATAAAGCCATGTGCTTCTGCCACCCGCTTTCATCTTTTGATCAGATTCAAGTCACCGCTGTGTGAAATTAATCTTGATAATGCCATTATACAAATAAGCCGGTGGCTTAAGCCAGTGTGTCATCTTCAAATGAGACCCAAACATCGGTGGCAGCAGGAAGAACCAAATACGGCAGGACGCACGGCACATGCAATGCAGGCATCATCCGAAGATTCAGTTATCAACCCGTTCAAATCAGGTTTCACACTCAGTTAGATAAACCCGGATACAACATTCCAACCGGGTCAACAATTTCTGTTGTGTGCTAAATCAGGCTTTCAGGATTACTCAAGACTGAGGGATATGCTAATTGCCAGGGCTTGACCTTTCCATGCTGCATAGAGGTACTGAAACACTACACTGTGCACATAAATATCTGTTGGAGGAAGCTCCAAAATAATCACACAGAAACTGTATTATTTAAATCACTGCTTGGCCCATTAGCTCTAGCTTCTTATTGGCTAGCTCTTACATATTCATTTAACCCATTTCTAGTCATCTGTGTATTGCCACATGGCTGTGGCTTACCAGGTAAAGTTCCATCTGGCTCCAGCAAGACTACATGGCTTCTCTCTAAATCTGCCTCCTTTCTCCCAGCATTCAGTTTAGTTTTCCCCCACCTAGCTCTGTTCCCCTATAGCTCTGTTTTAGGTTCAAAGTAGTTCCTTTATTAACCAATGATATTCATAGCATACAGAGGGGAATCTCACATCAAATATCTGCTATTGTTATGTGCCAAATAGGAAGAAAATGCCAATGAAAACATTATTCAACAGTTGCTTCCTAGGTACCAGTTAATATGGCAAAGGATACCAGGCAGGGGTCTGTGTTCTTAATGGTTAATATTTTTATGGGAAAGATCCATAAAAGATATACTTAGAAAGCAATATTTAAGCATTAAAAATCAAATTGAACAAATATATTTGCATTCAGCATTTTAAGTAACAATTCCCCCCATGGCAGGATACTACAGTATTTTATAATCTGTGTTATTTTGATCTACCTGATTTTTGTGTGGCTCACGCTCCTTTATCCCACCAGGATTCATGCTAGTATTGAAGCATCTTCCTATAAATTATCTTCTCATGTAACATTGTCAGTTGCATCTATGTGAATGTATGTGTGCTCAAGATAACCAACAGCCTATAGACTACAATCTTAAATATCAGCCTTTCCTTGTGCCTTTTTAGAGTCACTGAACTCACCGTATTTGATAAGAAATGAGAGTAGTCTATAGCCCCCAGACCCACATGGGAAGCTGAGGCAGGGTTGTAGCAAGTTTCAGACCAGGCTGGGCTGTGTAGAAGTCCATCCAAACATCCAAAAGGAAAACAGAGACATGGTGGGTCACTAGTGTCCTCTGCTGGTGCATTCCAGCAGTTACCGGAATGATGATGTCATTTGCCGGAAGCAGGTTTCTTCATTCCGGACATCAGGGGTGATAATGGCATTTGACAACAGCAGCCCACATTTCAAGTGGCAGTGAGCACATCTTTTATCTGGTTCAGGCCCCCTCCCTCTCTCACATATTGTGGCACACAGGAGAGTTGACTGTTTTAAAACGCTCTGAAGAAAACAGATGGATAGAACAGATCACAGTTGTCCCTGATGTGAGAGCCAGCTTCCAGAACAGCAGTGACCGGTACTCAGGATTGGGCCATTCAAAGTAGGTCCATCGGTCAGCAGGTGAACAATTTCATGGCATGGTCCCAAAGTCTGCAGACACCACTAGTACTGTGAGGAACAGCAAAGTGTATGGTGTGAAGGCTCTCATCTCCCTGATACCCTCTGCTACAATCTCGTTCAGTGAAAAGGTTTAATGGATACCCAGGATTTTAAATGGATTTTTAAACAGCAATCACACAATTCTCTGGTTCTTTTTACGTAAAAGTTGTGTGTTCTGACACCAGCCATTGTTCTTCGGCAATGCCTCCTGCCAATACAGCTTCTGTTCACACACTCACTACGATGTGAAAGTGACTAACGACCACATGTTCACTGTCGCTGCTGAACCGTTTCCTGTCTAATTAACTAGCTTCATGAAGCTGTCCAAGGAGACGTAGCTGCTAAGGTTCCCTTTGTCAATGCCCTGTTTCTGACCTGGCACCTGAGTGCCTTCATTCGTGTGGATGCAGCAGGACAAGGACTGCCTGCACCTCACTGGTCTCTCTCCTGCTGCAGATGTACATCACAAGCACAATCAAGACCAAGAGCAGTCGGCTGGCCAAGCCAGTGCTGTGTTTGGGGACCCTCTGTACAGCCTTCCTGACGGGTCTCAACCGGGTCTCAGAGTACCGGAACCACTGTTCCGATGTGATCGCTGGCTTCATCCTGGGCACCGCAGTAGCCCTGTTCCTGGTAGGTGGGCCTCCTTCTCTCCCTTCCATCCCTTTTATGTCCTCTAGGTATAGCCACAGTGCATTGAGTTTCCAAGATTCTAGTCTGAGTCATTGCTCCTCATGTCCCTGTCTTCAGAGCTGCAACTGTCCAGGGAATATGCATGCATTTCTGCAAGAACAGAATCAAAGTACCTTCCTTTGAGAGGTCTGACTGACCATGTGTATTGAGTGAAGGAGAATACTAGCCCCAAGAAAGAGGTCCGTGTTTTTCTTCAAGCTCTCAGCTTGGCCAGGAAGAGAAATAACACGGTACACGCTCAAATGAGTGTTCTAGTATTGACAGGCAGAGTCCAGGGCTCAGGAGCCACTTGTTTCTAGGCAAAGGACAGAGGGTGAAGGCCACTAGTAGGTCAGGCTCTCTCCAACAGCACTGAAAAAAAAGTGGACATGGACCCAGAACTGTCTTCGTGTACATGTATCTCCTCTCACAAATACGGAAATACGGAAAGCCTGCAGCTTTTAGAGGCCTCTTGGCATTTTATTTCAGCTAAGTGGCATTTGCATTTGACCTCCCTGAAGAATGTTAGCAAACATAGCTGCTGCCTCCGTGTCTTCACAGCCCTGAGGATGTTTTAGTTCTTCGAAGAGATGGACACCTATCTACATGCTCATCTGGAAAATCCCTTAATCTGTCTTGGCCTGGAAAACAAGAATCTGTGCTCATTTTTATCTTATTTTATCCAGTTTCACTGAAGTGTGGTAGGATATGGTGGTACACACTGTCCGATTTGATGACCTTGACATCTCTGTTGCTTTTTCTTTCCCCTTCATCTCGGGCAACTATAGAGGTTTAATTTGTTTTTCTACTTTTGGATTTCACATAAATAAAATCACATAATATGTATCTTCTGACATTTTACTTCCAAAATAATTTTTATACAGAGACACATTCATGTTGTAGAATGCAACAGTTCATTTCTTTCTATGGCTCTGTAATATTATATTTCTAGGACATACCAGAAGGGTGCAGTTTTGTTCTTGGGTTGGTTGTTTTAACAACGGGTCACCAGACAGATAAACTCACATACTCCACATAAAATAAAACCACTGTCAATACTAAGACCCTTCCCAAAGAAGAGAGGTCACTAAAATCCCCAGGGACCTTCCACCCATCCTATCCTGCCCTCTCTAGTCCAAGGCCCTTTAAGACTAGCATCACACGTACACTCATTTTATACCCATCTATTCCTGTGACTTAGCTCTTTTTTTTCTTTCTACTCTCACTAACAAAGAAATACACGTGTGACTATCCCAGCCTCTGTCTCAGATGACCAGCTGTTTTTCCTGAGAATGTTCACACACTTTTTTAGAACACGATCCATTGTCCCTCAGCATTCCCTCCATCAGCTCCCACCTTCTTTTTTATACTGGGAGAAGAGGAGAGGCTGGAGGGCAAATTCTCTAGGTGAAGTCAGAGGAAGCACTGGAGAGCTCCATGACGCTGGTAGCTCATTAGAGAGAAGCCCTGGGAAAGATTTTGAAAGAAAGCAGGAATTACATGTAACCTCAAGAGAACAGCATGTTTCCCGAGGGAGCTCGCTGGCACATAAACAAAGGCAGGCTCGGAAGAAGGGTCGAACGTCTTAACATCCAGCAACACTAGAGCGCACTATCCCCAGCCGAGAAGAAATGGCCTTGTAGACTGCCCACACAGTTGCATGGAGTCTTTGAGGGATGATGTCCATGAAAGCCTGTGGGCTGCTGGGTGCCATGTGCAGATTCTGCCTTAAGATTAGACTTGCTTTTTCTTAGTGGGTTGCAGTTTCTCCCTACCCCTCGGTTATTGTTTAGTCTGGTTTTGCTTCCAGTGGTTTGACAACTGTTGTCAGTTTTGCATCCATCTGTTGGATTTTACTTAAAAATCCAGATCTGCTTCTGAATTGCTGCCTGCTCACTTGCATGCATATCTCTACGCACACCTCAGAGACACACATCAATCTGGTAACAGGAAGGAGAGTGGAGCCAGAGGGAGGGTGGAAGTAACCAGAACAGATATCTGGGGAGAAGACAGAGAGAAGCCAAAATGGAGGATGTCGGCATAATCTTTGTACACCTTCCATACTGCTGCCAGGGTCTGTTTCCCATGAGGAATAACACAGGGAAAGAGGAAGGAAACTGTTACCTGAGCAATTACTGCACACCCTATACTACAAACACCTCAAATTGCATATTCCTACGGCACCCAGCAATAGTTTGTCTTCATTTCATTGCTCAGGAAATTGAGCCTCAAAATATATAAGGCTCTGACACCTTCACCTTCTACCATTTCCTAAGAGGCCAAAGTTTTAAGCCTGGCTGTAGTGTGAGGTGGAGGCGAGCCAGGTAAAAATGTTTATGTAAATGTTCTGTATGGTTTGAAAAATTACAGGAAAGATTTAACATTAGACATATAAACAAAGGTGCAGAATAACAAGAGAAATTATAGAAAGATGAAGATTAATTCAACATAGGCAGAGAAAATAGTAAAAAATTTATGACTCAGGTAGGAAGTAAGAAAAGTAGACAATCTTTCACAGGAAAGTTTTTAATGGAGAGATAGATAGATAGATAGACAGACAGACAGACAGACATTGCTTGTGAGCTGCTTAAGCCAAATAAATAATAACGACATAATTTGACTATGATCATTTTAGGCAGAAGTTAAACATCAGCCACTATGGGCTTAGTGCTTACTGTGTTTGATACTCAAGGAGCAAAATAGTCTACGTGATGGGATTTTGAGGGATTTAAACTCTACCTGTCCAAGCTGGAGAGACTAGTAGCAACTCACTTCTTACTGTTGGAAATGGTTGACTGGATAAACAAAAGTTAGACACAACCCCCAGGATACTGCCAGACACACAGAAACCCTTGTCCTATGTTTGCTGTGATTATGAAGTGCCTTACATTTATCACACTGTCAAATCTGTATAATTAAAGTTCCCAGTCCCATTTGGCAGCTGAAGGGGTGAGCTCTGTGGAGTGGGCTGGTTGTCCCCAGCCACCCGGTGAATTCGCCTCATCAGGACATGCAATGTGCTCAGCACACACTTCAAACCTCCCTTACTCTTGGTCTCCCATAGTTCCAAGAAAATACGCCACCTTCATGATGATATCAAGAACAGTGGCCTGCCACACTCAGAGATGACAAGACACCACCTGCTGGAGTCTGACCGTAATCTCTGCCCCGCCCCCTCATCCTACAGGTAATGTGGTTCACAACGTCCCACTGGAGTGTGACTCCAATTTCTCTTCTTCCCCATCTTACAGGGAATGTGTGTGGTTCATAACTTTAAAGGAACACAAGGCTCGCCTTCCAAACCCAAGCCTGAGGATCCCCGTGGCGTGCCCTTGATGGCTTTCCCAAGGATAGAGAGCCCTCTGGAAACCCTAAGTGCACAGGTATAGTAAAGTGACTTGAGCGAGCAAACCCATGACCTTGGCAGGTTGTCTGTTTAATCCTGAGGATGTGCTTAGTGTTGTTCAAATTAAACCCAAGCAGCTTTCGGGTACTTTGGCCTGTCATGTACAATCAACATTCATGAGATTTGAATTATTCATGGGAAGTCAGTGTGATTAAGAACTGAGTTGTTTCTTGTGCAGTTCCATTTCCCTTTGGGACAGAGTATAGGGGTCCAAATTTGGGGGGAATACAGAAGTTCCGGGTTCACAAATTCCTCTTGTAGCGTGACATAATGTTTGCATGGAGCATGTGCAGAATTCACATGTGCATTTATCTCACTTCACTTGCGAGGCCTATGGCCATGCCAACGCTAAGTAAATAGTGTTTACTGGCAAGCAGGACTGTTGAGGGAATGCCCACAGATAGATGGAAGGGCAGCTGTGTTTGGAAGGACAAAGATTGTGTTCCATCCGGTGACTAGTGACAAGCTAGAGGTCCAGAAGCTGTCCTGACAGCAATCACAGAGTCAACACAATAGCACTTTTTGGTTAGGTGTTCTCCAGCAAGCCCTTCATCCATGTGTGAAGTCTAAGCAGTCATTAGACACATGGCCTTAGCTCTCAAGAACTGTGATGACTGGGAAAAGTGGAATAAAGCTGTCACGGTGTGCTGTGCTGAATGAGGTGCACCCTGGGAAAACACGTTACGATAAATGCCTATTCTGAGAAGACAAGGAAAGCCGTGGAAAGAGCCATTAAAGAAGCCTAGACAGACAGCACTCAGGGCTTTTGCCATGGCAGTCCCAGGAACATCAAAAGGTATTCTTATGTGAACAACAGCATATAGAACAGGCATTAGCCAGTGCCCATGTCCTTGATAAGAACTGAAATACTGGAGTCAGCACTGTTAAACTACTTACCCCAGGCTACCCAGCTGGTGTGTGTGTGTGTGTGTGTGTGTGTGTGTGTGTGGCAATGAACAAATATTCTTAAATGAACAAGAGAACAGCATCTTTTAAAGTCTTTCTAAAACATTTCATTCGAACACCCTTCTTTTTAGGCATCTGGAATCCTACTAAACAAAACGTTTCTGTAATATTCTGCTCGTCTTGAAATATAAGGGGTAGCGCTGTACTTCCTGTTGGAATTATCAGCTATTTCTCACCAGTTAGATATTGACTATCACAAGCTCTTCTCTGTCTTTTGAGCTTTAATGAAGTCTAATTTCATTAGTAAGCTGGGAGGTGGAGGAAGCAATAAAACTCTTTCCCATTTTGAGAAATTATGTATTTTACCATTAAACCCAGCACCAAGCATGTTTGCCTTCTATTTCCTTATCTCCCATTTTAATAGTCTAATTAGAAATTAACATATGGGGAAAATATCTGATGCTCTCTTCAGACCTCTGCAGGCACCAGGTGCACATACAAATATATAGATAAACATTCGTACACATAAAAAAGTAGACTTAAAGAGAAATATTTGCCTGGTTGCACAGACAGATCAGTCTGAGTGTGCCTAGTGTCTCCTGAATATTCTGGTCTAAGAACATTGTCCTCCATCTGCCCATCCCAGTCAGGTTTCAGCTTCTGTCTGTGGCTTTTCTCTTTTCCTTCATGACTATTTGTATTTGACTAGAACAACAAATTCCTAGGACATATTAAGGTTTCACACTGAAAAGTGAAGTACCAGACCCTTTCAGATATGATTCTTCTCCATAGAAATAAAAGATACTTTAGTATCTACACCAAGAATAACAGTAAGATTATAAATAAATCCATTGTGTCCTGCAGGTTGGAGCAGAACTTCCCCCAAGCCTGCCTCTATGTGTCTATGTATGTGCCTCCTTGTCTAAACAGCATCTGAGGCCTCATGAATAACAAGCTTGGGAAGAAGGTCTTTCTGGGTCCATTACATGATGGCCCCTTACAATCAGACAGTGCTCTTTTGTATGTGTGTGCCTTGTGGAATTGGAAACCTGTAAGGATGTGGATTCTATGGCCCGTGTCTTATGTGCCCTGTTTCCTGACATTTACTAAGTGTAATACAAATGCTGGCTGGATGGAAGCAAGCCAAAACCAAAACATCAACTAAATCCCTCAGCCAAACAACCAACAGCCTCAAGTCAGACCAGAGCCACTAGCTCTGCGATTGTTATTTCCACGACAAATACAGATGTGAGCGAAGCAATGAGCAGAACTTCCACAGGTGAATCACAGTTAGGCTAGAGGAAACTGTGGGAGATGCTGGACGTGCGGCATGGTCCATGCCAAGGCTGGGAAATTGGAGAAGGCAAGCATTGCTTTTACTAGAAAATATTTCCACAGAGACGGGGAGATAATATCCTTTTGTTGTTGTTCAAGGAAGAGAAGTAGCAGACAGAGTCCTTTTCTCTTGTTCTCACATTACGCTACAAAGCAGCAGCTTCTTCTGTAAACTCTGGCCTCAGGTGTTGTACAGGAGTCTCTTGCCTGGATAGAACCCTGAAGACACTGATTTTGGAAGACTAGTTCAGGTTGAGAGTACAATTCCTGCAGCACCTTTTCAAACCCAAGCCTGAGAGAGGTAGATTTTGAAAGGGAAGTTTGCCTGAATGAAATATGAGGCTGTGTGTATGACTGATCTCCCAAGACTATGTCTCCACTGTCCTAAAACAAAGATCCAAAAATCCTCTAATAATGAAGTGAAAACCACAATTTCCTTAAGTATTTACCAATTCCATGGGACCATAGCTTAGGTATTTGAGTCTAAACAAATGACAAGACTTTGAAAACCACAAAAGCAAGTTTTGTGAACAAGATGTGACAGAATTACAAGGAAAAATACACACATCTGGAGTCATATACTACAGCTACTCCAGTTTCAGGAATAAGCAACAAAATGCAATAAGAATATAGATGTTTAATAATATTCATTTCATCATACATAAAATTTTCTTGAAAACACTTAAAATGTTTTCATATAAATACATAAAATAATCATGTATAAGATCAAAAAGCAAGTCTTAAGAAATTTGAAGGTCAGTGAGATGACTTAGGAGGATGACTGAGTTCTCTGGACTCACATGGTGGAAGGAGAGAACTATTTCCTAAAAGCTGTCCTCTGACTTTCACATGTGTGTGCTCACACATTTGTATACATGGGGACACACACACACACATACACATAAATAAAATTCAATTTAAAAATATGGAAAAAGGTATTTTAATGGTTCTTCATCATGTAGATCACATTCTCTATAAGTTAACTGAAGTTAACCCCTGTATCCACTGGGAAATATTATTTTTTCCCACAGAACTCATAACTCAAAGAATAGGTCATAAGGGAAAGTTTAGTTGGTATTCAGTATTTAAAATTTTTCAAAGGTATGGAATATAGCTGTCACTTTGAAATCTTGAAATACTTATGTTGAAACAGTAGAAGTGTTTTCATGAAGAAATGATTCTATTTTGGTTGGAAATGCTGAAGGAAGAGGTAACGGAAGTTGAGGGGTCTTAGAAGAATACACTAAGGAGAAATAATACTTTGGTGTTTTTTTTTTTTGTTTAGGTGGGTGTCATTATTTGTCTGACAGGCAACATGAAGTCAGTGGGTAGTGAGGGAAAGGGTCTAGGAAGAACTGGGGAGAGGGGAAAATATGGTCTAAATACATTATAAGGAAAGCTTAAAATATTAAAAAAAATTTTAAAAATCAAGAGATCGACAAGCTTGTTTGAAAGACACTTCAGGAATGGTGAGAGTTTGTGGAAGTCAAGTCAGCTCAGCTCTGACGTTCTACCTGTTGCTTGCTCTACAGAATCACTCGGCCTCCATGACCGAAGTAACCTGAGATGAATGAAGAGAAGCGGCTGTCTTTGGTTTCTTTCTTTTTTTTCTCAACAACCTTCCAGTTCAATACTTCAGAACACACAGTGACTCGGTCCAACTGTGAAGACAAGTATTATGTTTATCTAGTTAGAGGCTGATGTTTTTGTACATTTTTTTTGTATTAAAAAGTGATGTAGCTTGCCCTGATCTTTTTTTTTTTGTCAGCTTTAATATATTTATGCCAGAATTTTAAAACCAACAAAGTTTTCCTCTCGTTCAAGTGTGCATTGAAGAATCACATATATTCAATGGGTGGTGTTGTTTTGTGATATTTGTACACAAATCTTTTCTCAGTTTTATAGACAGAAATAAAGTGAGCGACCCACTTTTAACTTTTATTATCACAGTTGCCGCCTCCTCCAGAACCTCTGAATTTAAATGAGAGTTAAACTTTTGAGTGACAGGAAGGACCATGGTGGTTAATTATAAATTTCAAAATCAATCATGGGGGTGGGGGGGAATATTTGGAGAGAACAGCATGTTCTGTTCTGCTAATAGTTATTTGCGTTTCAAGTTAAAGTGACAGTGGTAGACTAGTGAAGATTCCTAGTTTACAAACTAATGACACAGATGCCAATATTGCCAGGGGTTGTTTTGGTTATATGACTCTTTCTTAGTTAATGCCCTTTGCCCACCAAAGGAACTCAAGGTCAAGGTCGGTCTGGAGTTCTGTGCTTGGGCGGGCAGGTGACCCTGTAGCCTTCGATCCAAAAGAGCAGCTAACACCAGCCTTCCCTGCCAACTCAACAGTTTTGTATTCTTACTGTATGGACTTTTTATGAAAAAGAATATTTTACAGTTTGCACAGTATTATTTTACAGAAAGGATATCAGAGCATCCACAGCGTAGTGCCCAGATCAACATCTTTACTTGGGAGCTTCTAACTGTTCCTGGGCTTTAACTGCATCCCGTTTTCTAGCATGGTGATAACGTGTCCCTCCTTTGAGAAGGAGTTCCCTATCTGTATCTATCAAAATGTTTTCTTGAGACATCCATGTCAACTCTTCTTAGCTTTTTTTTTGTACATATTTTTTTTCTAAATAGAAGAAAAAGTTATCATAAAATATATTCTGACTCATGTCCTTTGTTTGACCTTTGAGGAACCATGGAGTGACCCGCAAGGGTTTGCTTTTCATTTCATTGGCTGTGATTAAAATGAACCCTAATAGGAGCGTGACTGAATGGTCATTCGGAGAGAGAAGAGAAGTAGGGAGAGAGAGTGGATGGGGATGGGTATGCAGTGTGTGCATGCATATGTGTTTAGATGAAATGAAAGAAGTCTTTAATTTATTAATATATTCAAATGTACTTCCTGGATGCCCAGTGTGATACCTTAGTCTTCAGGCATGCCGTGGAACTTCTGAGTTTTCAATAAACACTTACTCTTCTTTGAGAAATGGAAGTTACCTCTGCTAAAACTTTCCTTGGTTCCATTTCCTCAACAGTTTCCCCAAACTCTCTTAGATACATTCATATATATATATATGAATGTATCTTCTATCTTCTAAGAAATGTCTTACTAAAGTTGGAAAAAAGAGTGAGTAGTTGGGCTCTGTTCATCCCTTATGCTAAACTACCTGCCCCACATCTATAATGCAATCGGTTGTTTTCAGTGCAACACACCCAGGGACGATACACAAAGCTAAAACACTGTGATATACATCAGTCCAAGCACTGTGGTCCAGCCCTGCCTAGTTCTTATTGCTATTATTTCTGTTATAGGAAGATGCCTCTGAACCAAGTTGAGTTCTTTTTGGTGTGATATGTCCACTTAGATGACCCATGAATAATAGCAATGGGTTAATTTAAGAAGGTATTAGAGTGAGCTAGAACTATGCATAAGCTAATAGGCCAAATACTATTGCAAATAGTATAGTTTCTGTGTGTTTATTACAGGACCGGGCAGCACGGAAACCTCCGCCAACATCTCTCCTCTCCTATGAGCTAAATGTAGTGCCATCCAGTGTCAGGATGACTCATTTTATTACTTTAGTAGTGCTTCTGACTACACTTACGCTGCTTCAGCGGCCTCACATTGATCATTATCCTCCATCTAGCTTGTGAGATTTCAGTGCTCAGGTTTAAACTTCTCTATTTGCATTTGCTGCCAAGGACAAAGCTCTCTGTGCAAATACAACAAGCAGTGACTATGGGCTAAGAGAAACACAAATTCTGCGGTGAATTTTTCTTCCTCTTTTTATGATGTAAAAATGGCTGAGAAAGTCAGGCTCACTGTAGAAGAGGATTGGAAAGAAACAAGACTAATAAAGTGTTTGATGTTGTACAACAATGAAACTCTTAACCGTAGTGATATTTTATTTGTATTTTAAACAAAGTTTGCCTGTAGATCAGAGCACAGAAGTAAGCCACTGGAGGTCAGGCAGTGGTGGCATACACCTTTAATCCCAGTATTTGGGAGTCACATGCCTTTAATCTGAGCATGAGAGAAGTGGAGACAGGAGTGATATGGTTGGGTGCAGAGAGGAACATAAGGCAGAAGAGACAGAAGCTCAGTGCAGTCTGAGGTTTGGTGGAGACACAGGCAGTCTGAAGCAGTCTGAGGACAAAGTCTTCCCTTAGGTCTGTACAATGGTAGAGGTAAAAGAACTCTCTAGTTGCTGGCTGCCCTTCGCTCTCATCTTCAGGCAAACTTTATTTGTTAAAATATAAATAATGTATCCCTACACTTAACCTCATGGACATCCATGCTTTGATGACATGCCCATTACAGTAATTGACACAGAAAACATTTTGTTAAAGTTTACCCAACAAATAGATACCAGATTTTTCACTGACTTGGCTGAAGAGAGACTGTGGTTTATTTGGAAATAAGGGGACATTTAATGGGGCCAAAAATAGCTTTAAAAAATTGACATGCTTAGATACAGAGGTAATAATGGCAAAGAATGTGCCCCAAGCAGTTATGACTTGCGAGTGTCCCCTTGGTGAGCTCTGAAGATCCTTTCACTAGGCTATGATGGGCAGGAAGGCTTGGCAGCTCCAGCATTTGGAGAAAACAAATATCCTTAATCTGCCCTTGAAAGAAGGGGTAGGTGTCATTGGAATGAGTTAGTAAGAACTATAATTGGTATTTAGGCTTTAAAAATTGACTTTATTCCCTATAACCACCTGCAAAAAGTGATATCTTAAAGGCAGACCCATCCAATACCCAGTTCTCCAAATTTATCTCAAGAACTGGGTCCCACTAATGCTGCAATAGTGAGGAAGTACAGAAAGACTAAAAATAAATAAATAAATAAATAAATAAATAAATAAATAATAAAATAAGAAAAATGAAGTTCTATGACCAAATTTGGCCTGACTCCTTTTTCAGATACTTTTTGAGAATCTAGAATAAAATTAAACCTTTGTTTACAGTAAATACATCTTAACTTTCCCTGCAGCCCTAGAGGCCTTGGGCTTTCCCTCGGCATCTGCAATCCCATCCAGCACATATGGAGAACCACCCTATGAGCTCATTCATGAAAAAAGATTTTTTTAGTAGCCCCTTGAGAGGTAACTTCAGAAGCCACCAATACTAGCGTATGTAGCTACTGTACAGAGACATAACGTGATTCTCTTTGGGAAGTCCACGATCTTAAGTATGTCTTACTTTCTTCCCAAGGTACCTCTCTTTTTGAACCTGTTCTAAAATTGATTTCAAATGTCTTCCAAAAGCTGATGAAATGGAACCATGGTCAAATGGGCTTGCTGTCAAGTCAGATGATCAGAGTTCAATTCTGGGAACCACATGGTAAAAGAGAATTGATTCCCAAGGGGACACCTCTGCACGTCTATCTTCACTTGTAAACACACACATAATACATTTTTAAGAGATTTTTAATACCCCCTCATTTCTGCTTCATACTGGCTCACCCTGAGCCAAGCATCCGGTTTCACTTGAGTGGAGTTTCCTAAAAGATAAAGGAAGTCCTCAGTGTACTTCCTGTGGTCACTGTCTGGATTAACGAGAGAACTGGACCACGAGAGTCAAAAAGCAGAGGTTTATTCAAGGTCTCTATGGCTGCAGGGTACCAACTGTCGGGCTGTGCCCAAGAGAAAGGAAATCAGTCCTGCCAAAAGGAGTCTGAGTTTTTATAGGGTGCTTTCAGATGGGAGTGTGGTGGTAGAGAGTTAAGGAGGAAAAGGAAACTTTAACAGGCAAAAGCGACTGCAGTAAGCAACATTTTATGGGTGTGGGGGGATTGCTCTTGCTGTTAAGACAGCAGGAGGCTGTGGTCAAGCTATTCTGCTCAAACTAGAGGGCAGCAGACTTCTGAGAAGTGTAGAATGATCAGTTTCTATTTTCCTGAAGGGGCTGGGTCCCACATCTTGATGCCCTGGTGACTCCATCTTAGGCCAGCCTAACAGCCATCATGCTGACATTACTATTCTTGCCCTAGTAAATACAAAACTATTCTGCTACTTACTGTCATGCTCTAGACTCCGTGACTATTTTGTAATGAACACCAAAACTTTTACTGATATCCTGCTTCTTGATCCAGGCTGGGCCAGCTTTGATCTGTGCCTTCAGACATATTTAATGAACATCTATTATACACTTAGAATTGTGCTAATAACTAGGGATATGCAGCAAAATAAGTAGACCAGCTGCTTTTTTTCATGGGTTTGAGTCAATGAAAGGAAAAAGAAGATACATGTAACAGGCAGGGGTGCTGGGGGTCATCTAGGGCATTTCCAAGCGTGTTTCCTTGGACAAAGAGCGGAACTTTAGGAAACAGAGAACCGAGCTATGTGAGAAATGCAAAAGCAACCACTTTATGTCTTCAGGATTGAAGAGGCTCTACAGCTGGGAGTCTAATAAAAAAGATGCTGGCTTGAGTATTTTATAAGGCCCCAGGGTTCCCCTCTTTTCTCTGTTGGTCCTCTTTGGATACCTACCCATGAGCCTTCTTGCCATGCTTTTCTTACAAGGACTTCTAGGAACAAAAAGCTGTCATCCCGGGCAGCCCAGTTACATTCCTCTTGTCTACCTGTGTCCCTCTAGCTCTTCTCCAACATCCCAATGCCTTTAATATAAAGTGACTTGAAGGGATATTTAAGTTGGATGGGAACACTGGGGCGTGAATGAAAGATAGAAGAGGCTGCAGTGACACATATATGCAGCTACTTAAAATAAATAAGGGATGATTAGATAGAGTGCATATATAAAAGAATATCAAGGGGTCAGAGAGATGGTTCACATCTACTTGTAGCCCTAGCTCCAGAAGGATCTGATGCCTCCTTCCTCCATGAAGACGAGCACTCATGTGACTATACCCACAGACACACAGAGAAACACATAAGTTAAAAAGTACATAAGTGAATCCAAGAACATGAAACCAAGAGAAAGCATATAAGCACGAAGCAACTTTATACACATGAAGACTTAAAGGAAAATTAATGATTATGGAATTTGTTAACTGGTTGTAAGAGACATTTGTTATGTCAGAGAGCATGGAGGTCTTCTTATTGTTCCAAACTTTGAAATATATCCTGCTGTAATAAGAAGTCATTAGTAAGCAAACGAATGCCACCATCAGACTTGTGTTTTTTAAACTTTTTTCAGGCTTGTGTTTTTAAAGTGTCCATTTGCATTGGTATATAGGATGACCGAAAGGAGTCAGAAAACAGAGGTGTAATGGCCAAGTAAGATACTGCTTTCTTTCTGAGGTTCATTTGTGAATTATGTGTATGTGTGCAGGTAGAGGGTGGGGGTATCTGCAGGTGGTTGCAGGTACCTGTGGTTTTGATATACCTGGCATGTGTGCTAGGAATCAAACTTGACCCTCTGTTAGAGCAGTGCCTGCTCTTCACTGCTGAGCCATCTCTCCAGCCACAGGATGCTACCCTTCTTGAGCAACGTGCGTGCCGTGACTTGAAGTAGGGTGGCAATAACCATAAAAAAAAAGGCAGCTCAGAAGAGTATGAAAAATTGCTGAGGAGGCCATTGAATATAGACTCAATAGAAAGCCTGAAGGCCAGTAGATATGGACTCAATAGAGCCTGAGGCCCATTGGATATGGATTCAATAGAGCTTAAGGCCTATTGGATATAGACTCAAGAGAGCCTGAGGCCCATTGGATATGGACTCAAGAGAGCCAAAGGCCCATTGGATATGGACTCAAGAGAGCCTGAGGCCCATTGGATATGGACTGAGTAGCACCATTGGAGATGGACTCAATAGAGCCCAAGGCCATTGGGTATTGCAGATGACAGTTATCAATAAACTTTTCTCCCTGGAGAGTGCTTCCAAATCTAACTTCCCTGGCTCACAGAAGCCTGGTGATGAGTGAAAAGCTGCAAAGAAAAGCAAGTCAGATTTGGATATACTGACAGGACATTAGCCCCAAACAGTTCTGCTTCCCCTGGAAGCTGAGAAACGCCACACGTGCTCCTCACTGTGGAGAAACGCCAAGAGAATAAGCATTACCCTCGCAAGATGGCTCCTCAGTGCTCAACATGGCTTCCTCACCTCAAGGTTTGATATGTTGACATCTATAGCATGCTACATGTACAGCCTTCCCAGGAAGCTGACTAAAACCATGGCAGAAAGATGAGGGGGGAGCACATTTCCTCCAGAGCTCCCCATGGTAAATAAAGTGCTAAAACAGACTAATTCACTGGGGCGGGGGGGGGGGTAGTTGCTAGCATCAAATTCGAAACCTATAAAAGCTGCTATTAAAGAGATCAAAATATAAACATTTTAAGATGTGCAAAGGTCCAGATTTTTTTTAAGGCTGTAGCAGTGGATAAGTGTCACAGCTATGGTTAAATAACTATTTACTCTTAAAGTACAGTAATGATCTGTAAATGAAGGAGTGTCATGGAGAATATAACTTTGCTTTGGAGGCAGAAAAACAAATGCAAGATACAATTTTCAGCTCTTTATTATGAAAAATGTGCAGGCATACATAAAGGCAAATAGAATATTATAACAGAGCTTATTCAAGACACCATCCAAAGTCTTTTGCAGTAATTTTGATTTTTTTCAATATTTCTGACTCCTATAATAATACCCACATACCAAAACTGGCCACTGCTGATTACTTCAATATAAGTCTCTAAATTTTTATGTAACCATAATAACCATCATCACGTAAAACAATGTCATAACAATTTCTTAGTGTCATTTCTTGATATCATTTAATATTAATTTATATTCAAATTACTCTAGGAAGACATGGGTCATATTCAAGTTATTCTATGGAGTAATGAAAAATAATGACTTAAATATATGAATTAGACAAAAAAGAGATATTTTCAACAACATAATGACCATAGTTAATAATAACATTCTTGTATATCAAAATCACAAAGAGAACAGATTCAGTACAAAAGCATCATCAGTATGTGAGGTGATATTTAAATTAGCCTGGTGTGATAATTCCTGAATAAATACATATTATTGGAACTCAAGGAGTGGCAGGTTTACAAAGAGAGCAGAAATAAAATTACCCTTCAGAAATGAACTACACTAGCAGAGAGGACAAGGGAGGCTTGCTTTTTAGTTCAAACCTGAAGAGGCACTTTACTAGAGAGGGCCAGCTCATGCTAACAGAGAGGTACCTTGTTATCGATGGGCAAGGTTCCATATAAATCCCCCAAACAAAGAGCCACCCCGGTTTTCCTAAGTTGTGAGGGACAGGTGGGAACTTTAATTCCATGTGATTTAATTCATGTAACATTTCATCATAGCCTATATGCTTAGTACCCAGTAGAGCCATATACCTCTCCTGCAGTTTTGGGGGTGAGGGACTGTGAGGCTTCAGTCTTCTTAATTGTCTGTTACAGAGGGGGGGGGTGTAGGAGCAGGGAGAGAGAGGAGCAGTGGGCAGGCCTGAGGCCACATAGTCTTTTTTAACTATCTGTTACAGAGGTCGGGAGGATAGAGGCAAGGAGTGTGAAGGCTTCAGTGAGTAGGGGCCTAATTTTTCCAGGCTGGGACTTGGTCTCTTTGCGTGAACAGAGACTTAAAGTGGCAGGCCATGATGTAAACATATACAACAAAACATCGCACTAATGTCACTGTTAGCTGTTAAACAAATGTTTAACTTATATCCCCCCTCCCCGCCCCCCGATTTCTTTTTGCAGTCACTCTGCTTAGGTAAAGGCCTTTTGGAGCATTTTTTAAAGTCTTCTATAGTCCTGGACTTACTTTTCCTAGCCTAACTTAGTGGTACCCATGAAATTAATTGCTGAAGTTCTAGAACAGTCGACCCACATAATAACTTGCAGTTTGGACTTGCTTACTCATGGTGATGATTAACTTGCTCTCCTGCCGCAATGCTGGCAAATGATCAAAGGCTTGATTAGGCTAGAGTTCAACATACTGTAAAGACCATGTAAAGACCATGATAGCAGTACCATCAATGCCCATGACTTCTTCCATGAAGTCCATCCTGTCAAACTGTCCCTTTTTACTGACCAATGTGAGTGGTGGGTCTGGGTAGGGCCTATTTAATCCTTCCATGGCAAAGTGACATTCCTCCTCTCCTGCCCCTTCCACACTGTGGCCTTTTGTACTTTGGTAAAACTGCCTTTGTGTCACAAAGGAACAGAAAGTAGAAATAAAAATAAAGAGAACAACACATATCAGAAGCAACAAACAACAACGAGGAAGAAAGAAAGAAAGAAAGAAAGAAAGATAGAGAGAGAGAGAGAGAGAGAGAGAGAGAGAGAGAGAGAGGAAGGAAGGAAGGAAGGAAGGAAGGAAGGAAGGAAGGAAGATAGGAACATGAACTAATTTAACTTAAAACATAATAAACTAACAAATACATTTTAAAAGATTTGACCAATAAGTGAATCAGAGTCACCATTTGAAAAGATAAGTAAGATAGGGAAATGTCTATGTAAGTCTGACTGGGAGGAAAAAGAAAACAGATAAATAGTAGCCTATGTAAAAATGAAATATGAAGAAAGAATGTTCTAGAGAATAAATGAAATTCTGTAGAAATATAAATAGTGGCATTGGCTCCAAAAGAAACCTGAGCATCCTTGTTAATCAAGGCAAGAATTTTATCTATTCAAACTAAATGAACATACAGAAGTAGTGACTGATGAACGAGACTCACCAGACCAGGAGAACGGAAGAGGAAAGCATCATGAAACTATAGAAAAACTCACTATGAGAACCAGAAGAGCTGACACTGATAGCTGAGAGCTATCTGCCAGACGCTGTTGTAATCAGACGTTTCTCTCCCGCCCCACCTGTTCCGAAATACCTGGTGACAGCTTCCCGAATAATTGACTTGGAGACATTACTTATAAATGCTCGGTTGATAGCTCAGGCTTATTACTAGCTAACTCCTTCATTTTAAGTTACCCCCCCCCATATTCTTCTTTATGCTCTTCCACTTAGTGGTACCTTTATTAGCATGACACACTCATCTCCTGCTTCCTTTGTACCTGGCAGGCGACTCCTGACTCCACCCTACTCCTTCCCATCATCCTTAAGTTGCTTGCCCTGCCTATACTTCCTGCCTGTCTGCAGGACAATCAAAATGTTATTAAACCAACTTGAGTGACAAATCTATGCAGTGCACAAGAAGATCCCATAGCACACTGCTCGAAAGGCCTTGTTTGCGTTAACTCACTCAGCTTCAATAAGTTTTGCAATGGCTCTTGATTAAATTTAATTGTATTCTTAATTTAAAGTAGTAATATATACCTAGAATAAAGAGAAGCATCCTACTTTTTTTTTAAAAAAAAGCTATCTACTTGATATCTACAGCAAGCATTATGCTTGACATGCTAGAATGTTCATTACAAGCAACAGAAATCCAACTTAAAACAGCTTAAGTTAGAATGTAGTAGAAAGAAGTTGGCAGTTTTAGAGACTTCATTTTGGATTGGAAATGCCTAGATCAAATGAATTCTTAACTGGATATATATGAACAGTGTTTATCAGCTTGCAAAAATATCATAATTTCTGAATACCAATATATTCCAATTTAATCTATAAAATTTCAAACGACATGCAAACCTATCAGAAACACCTCAGATGCACACGTGTCCTGGTCTTTTCTCTCATTTTCTTCCAGTTGAATGGGAATAAATGTGATGTAAGGAATACTGTTCCCCATCCCTACCCTCCAATCCCTAACTGATGCTATTATCCTCACACAAATTCCACCCTCTTCTCCGACTCACTTCCTGACCCCTACCTGGGCATGGTCACACCCTTTGCTTAGAGTTTGCTTCCAGATGGAGAAAGGTGTTGCCTGAAGAACTTCTGGATCTCCCTCCATGAGTGTTCCTGGGCTGCTGCATGAGCAATGGTATCTCCTCCCCAAAGAAATGGGTTAGCCGACTCAAGGGTCCAGGATGCAAAGCAACAGGGAGAATAGGGTGGCTCTATGAGGTGACCTGCTCCAGGGTATGCCAGCATTCTTCCATTGCTTCTCCCATGGCTCTGCAGCTGGTCCATAGCCCCTTGTGCATATGCCTTGCTATCCAAACATTCGTCATTCTCTCCTACAATGAAGAGGATCCACCCTCGGGCTTTTTCCACAGGAAGTATACTCTGTGGGTTCAACCTATTTATGGAGTAATCTATAAAGGAACGTAATTGCATAGCCCCTGAAGCATGAATTTGGATGTGCTCCAGAACCCATTGGCTGGGTGGCATAACAAGATCCCGATACCTTAGGGGAATGTGTAAGATGGCATTGGGCCCATTGATACAGACAGTGGCAACCACCTGTTTCAGATAGCAGGCCATGGCCAGCCCGATCTCTGCACCTTTGCACACGGAGATCACACCAATTCCTGGTTGTTGGATCTTGAACACAAAGCAAAAAGAAATCAGGTTACATGTTGTCCTCTCGAAAGAAGCTCTCCTGAAGGAAGGCCGGCCAGTCAAAACAATAAAATTCTGGCACTTGGGTTTTTTAACTAGTGAGATCCAGAGACTACTACCTATAATAACATCTATTCAGAGCTTATCATTTTGTGGAAGCAATTGTATCACTTACCTTGGAATAATCAAAATAAAACCTCATCAGAGTTCTAGAGATAGGGGGTTGTGGCACAGTCCTATAATCTCAATAACAGGGAAACTGAAATAAGAGATTTTTGAGTTCCAATCCTGCCTAGGCTACATGGGGAGACTTTGACATAAGATAAATAAACATTTTCACACCTGGAAAAGTAAGAGTCTGGGTCCCTTGCTCTCTAGGCCCTAGCCCCAGTGCCCCACCCCTACCCACTGAAGCCTCAAAGACCTGGAAGCAGCCTCCCCACACCCCAACCACTCCCATGATATCTGTGACCACCAGAGCCTTGACCCCACCTACACCTGAAGGAGTCCCAGAGTTACATCAGTGACATTCAGAAGCCCACCTGCACCCACTGAAGGGGGAAATGGATAGAAGACATTCAATAACATAAAGAGCAATATTGCGCCAACAGGAACTAGTGGTTCTACAGTAGCAAGACCCAAATATCCCAACAAAGGTGAAGCAGAAGAAAGTGACCTTAAAAATAATTTTATGAAGATGATAGAGGCTCTTTAAAAGGAAATGAAAAATTCCCTTAAAGAAGTGGAGGAAAAGAAAAGCAAAAAATTAGAAGAAATCAAGAAATCCTGCAAAGGAAGCAAAGAAAAAAAAAACAACAAAGAAAATGGTTTAAGACTTGAAAACTGAAATAGAGGCAATTGAAAAAAAAAAAAACCACACAAGGTGTGAGAATTCTGGAAATGTAAAATCTGGGTAAACAATCAGGAACTACAGATGCAAGTATACCCAACAGAATACAAGAGATGGAAGAGAGAATTTTAGGTGTTGAAGAAATATTTTAGGTGTAGAGGAAATATATTCACCTGTCAAAGAAAATGTTAAATCCAACAAATTCTTAACACAAAATATCCAAGAAAACTGGGACACCATAAAAAGACCAAACTTAAGAATAACAGGGATAGAAGAATAAGAAGTCCAGCTCAAAGACACAGAAAATATATTCAACAAAATCATAGAAGAAAATTTTCTCAACCTAAAGAAGGACACACCTATGGAAGTCCAAGAAGCTTACAGAAAATACACTGGACCAAAAAAGTCTCCTCACCACATAATAATCAAAACACAAAACATACAGAATAAAGAAAGAATATTGACAGCTGCAAAGGAAAAAAATCAATTAACATATAAAGGCAGACATATCAGAATTGTGTCTGACTTCTCAATAGAAACTCTGAAAGCCAGAAGGTCCTAGATAGATGTTCTGCAGACACTAAAAGACCACAGATGCCAGCCCAGACTACTATATCTATATCCAGAAAAACTTTCAATCAGAAGAGACAGAGAAAACAAGATATTCTATGACAAAACCAGATTTAAACAATATCTATCCACAAATTTAGCCTTACAGAAAGTGCTAGAAAAAAAACCTCCAACCCAAGGAAGTTAGCTACAACTTTAAAAACACAAGCAATAGATAATCCTACAGGAGCAAAACCCAAAGAAGGGAAACACATGCACAATACCAATAACAACAATAAAACTCAGAATAACAGAAACTAACAATCACTGCCCATTAATATCTCTTAATATCAACGGTCTCAATTCATCTATAGAAAAAAAGGCTGACAGAATGGATACAAAAACAAGATCCATCCTTCTGCTGCATGAAAGAAACACACCTCAACTTCAAAGTCAGATATTACCTCAGAGTAAAGGGTTGGGAAAAAATTTTATAATCAAATGGACCTAAGAAACAAGCTGGTATAACTATCCTAATATACAACAAAATATACTTCAAAATAAAATTAATCAAAAGAGATAAAGAAGGACAACTTATAAACATCACAGGGAAAACTCCATCAAGATGTAGTCTCAGTTCTTAATATTTATGCCGTGAATATAATGTCACCCACATTTGTAAAAGAAGCATTACTAAAGCTTAAATCACACATTAAACCCCACACACTAGTATTGAGAGACCTCAATAACTCTCTCTCACCACTGGAAATAAAGGAACTAACAGAAGTTATAACTCAAATGGGTTTAACAGACATCTATAGAACATCCCCCCCAACAACAAAAGAATATGCCTTCTTCTCAGCAACTCATGGAACCTTCTCTAAAATTGACCACATGCTCAGTAACAAAGCAAATACCAACAGATACAAAAAAAAAATTGGAATAACCCCCTGTATTTTATTGGATCACCATGGCTTAAAGTTAGAATTCAACAACAACACTAATTGCAGAAAGTCCACAAACTCGTGGAAATTGAACAATACTCAAATGAATTATCCCTGGGTCAAGGAAGAAATAAGGAAAGAAATTAAAGAATTCCTAAAATTCAACTAAAATGAATGCATAACATACTCAAACTTATGGAACACTTTGAAAGCAGTGGTAAAAGGAGGTTCATAACACTAAGTGCCTACATAAAGAACTGGAGAACTCTCACACTAGTGATTCAACAGGATACCTGAAAATTCTAGAACAAAAACTCCAAGAGAAGAAGGAGGAGGAGGAGGAGGAGGAGGAGGAGGAGGAGGAGGAGGAGGAGGAGGAGGAGGAGGAGGAGGAGGAGGAAGAGAAACAAGAAAGAAGAAGAAGAAGAAGAAGAAGAAGAAGAAGAAGAAGAAGAAGAAGAAGAAGAAGAAGAAGAAGAAGAAGAAGAAGAAGAGGAAAGAGCAGCACTGCTGTTACAGATGTTGAGATGTCCTAATCTGAAAAGTATGGAGCCATAGTGTTTCAGGTCTGGAGTTTTCAGACTTTGAAATATTTGCACAGACTCTATTGGCAGATAAGCTTCACTGTTGAAATCTAAAATCCACACAGTAGTCCAAAATAACTTTTTGAGGTTTGTGTTGATGTTCAAATGTTTTAAATTTCATATTTGATTCTTAAGTTAAGAATGCTCAACCTTGGTATATAGGCTATGAAGCGTCTATGGAATGTTAGATGGGATGGTGCATATCCAATATTACTAGTGAGTGTAGTGATTAATAGTCACTGAACAAACGCAAGGGTAAGAGCTGTGCCTTTATTATTTTACCTTTATTCGCTTGGACAGATGTATCTAATATTTGAGTGAACATTGTTTATCTACAAAATGATAGATAATATTAAATTAGGTAGTATCTCAAATCTCAATTCTGTGGATACCATATGGTCCATACCAAATGAAGAGACATTTCTGTGTCTCTTCAGTCACTAGCACAAATATCAATACTTTGGCACCTTTCCAAGTGAACTAAGTCACAATTCCATTGGTATTTATTTCCTAAGAAAAGGTAGGTTATGAGGTGTACTCGTCTGTCTTCAAATTTGAATGTGTATAAGAAACACAAAATGCTGACTATTAATTAGGGAATGGAATTTTGCCTTTCTATCAGCTCTCGGGTGATGCTGAGGCCACTGGACCATGGCCCCCATTTCATTGCTGCAGAGATATTTAACCATGTCTTCTAAAAGGACCCCCTCCTTTCCAAATTTCTCTCCTGAGCCTAGCTCCTGTCATTGGTTAGTTACTTTTGTCCACCCACTCCCAGCTCTTAAAATAACTGAAGAGCTGGGTCAGGAAATCGGGTTATTGCACCAAGTCAGTTCTGCTGCTTAATTACGTTGTTCTCTTCTTGGGCTTCAACTCCCGTACTGAACTCCTGCATTAGTCTGAGTCTCAGATCCTTTCGTGTAACCCCTGCCAGCATCATATCACGTAGAGACCATCACTGATGTGTGAAAACGTCAACTTCAGGGTTCAGCATCGGTGGCAGATAGAACACTGAAGAGCCACTTACGAACGTATTACAAGAGCTTTAAATGTAACACGTCTTGGCTTTTTCCACTGAAGAGAATCACAATATGGGCTCTGTGTATCTATTGTCTTCTGTGTGCCAGTAAACAGGAATTACTAATCAGCCCGACTCTCCTATCATTCTTAAAATGTAATCTGTGCGCTGCCCAAGGCTGTACTGATTAGACCAGACACTTGTGGGTTTGTCTAATCCTATGATTTTATGAGATGAATCAAAAAGTATTTTAACTACCTTGGGATGAGCTAGTAGGAAATCAGCAGCTTCTTCAAAATACTCCAAGTCGGTCTCCAGCAGTTTGTCAGGCAGGCCTTCATAGGCAAAGTACGCTAAAGCCAGCACTGCAAAGCCACGGGAAGCCAAAAGACTGGCGCGGAATTCAATTAGACCTCCAATAATCCCGAACAAGTCAATAATTCCTGGGAAAGGACCTTCTCCTGGGAGAAAAAAGGAACAAGAAAATGGGATCAAAAGAGAGTTAAGTACGGCAGGGAAAACAAAGACATGAGCTGCATACAGGCACACATTGGTGCTGGTACACACTCTCATACAAGCTGATACATGCACACACACACACACACACACACATCCACATGAGAGTGCATGTTTAATTCATCTGAATTGTTATTTCTAGTGCAGCTTCTGAAACTGGGGTTGCAGATCCGTATGGATCCATATAAGTGAGTGTGGGAGAAATTTGACAATAGGAAATGATTTGAACATTCAGTGGCCAAAATTTAACTCAAAATAAAAAATGAGAAGTGGTCCCAAGGCATTTCTGCTGATGCCTGCCAGACTTCACTTTTCCCTGGTTCTGAAGGAACAGCAGGCACACCTCTCTACGTGTGCTGGAATAGCACTGATCCCAGATAGCTGCGGCCTCAAACGTCGGGACTCAGAGTCAAGTTGATTTGCTGTGTGTTAGGAACCACGGTGTTTTTACGACACACGCAGGGTTTTGTTCATATAGATGCCTAGTGGCTTAGTGACAGAAAACAAGGACTTTTAATGTGTCCCTCTTGCCATTCTTCAGCTTGTGTCAAATTACAATATTCCGATTGTATATTGTTGGAATGTCTAATTTTGAAAATTGCTCTTTGACTTACTATCTTGAGTTTCATAAAAACTTATTAAATGAACTTTGATTTAGAATGAGGATAAATTATGACAAGTTTTTAAATGCATTAAGCATACCATACCTATGCCATTCTGCATATTTATGTGAAGCAGATTTCTTAGCATTGACAACTATGAAAACAAAAATATTAGGTAGTCCTGGAAAACAATGAAGATAATCTAACCATGCTCTATATTCTCATATATTCAACCAAAGTTTAATTCTAGGTAAGCCCATTCATCCCATCAATGCGCAAATTTGCTTTCTTGTTTAATAGATGATAAAATCATGTGTACACCAAAGAACTGTTTTCAAAATCATTTTCTATGCTTTATTATTGGTAACTGTCTGTTTTCTACACCTATTTCATATATTTATATACCCAGGGTCATGCTAAAATTACTACAGTAAGGATTTTTGGAGCCCATTCCCTATGGAAGGATACCTTGCTCAGCCTAGATGCAGGGGGGCGGGGAGGGGGGCCTGTTTCTGCCTCAGTGTGATCTGACAGACTTTGCTGCCTCCTGAGAGCATGGTGAGTAATATGGGGGAAAGGTGAAGGGAGTGGGAGGAGGGGAGCGAGGGGGAACTGGGATTGGTATGTAAAATAAAAAAATAAAATGAAATTCACTACAGCAAAAAAAGAGGTCACAAGTAGAAAAAAAATATATCTTCTATAACAATGAAGATTATTCTTACCTGGAGGGAGAAAAAGGGCTCCGCGTATGCGACCTTCTCGGATCTCCTTCCGCTGAACCCCAGTGCCTACAAACCAGCGCTGCACTATCTGACTGGCCTTGGGTCTAATTGTGGCTGAATCTTCCAAGGCAACAGAGTCATACAGGTCCAGAGTGATACAAAATGGGCTGTTCATCACCTCTTTCTTCATCAGTCGCTGGAAAGGCCGTTTGGGCTTCAGAGACCAAAAGAGGCCCATTGGATGAACTCCTACATAGTCACCCCCCAAGGCCGCTGCCCGCTCCAGGTCCACCTCGCCAGCCTCATTGGCCCTGTAGAAGGCTCTGGATTGGAACAGATTCCCCTTCTCATCCTTCAGTGTTGCCTTGATGGTCACTAACTGCAGTGGAGGCAGACCAGTTGCTAGGATGGACACGGGCTCATCTGCAAGCGCATTTGAGGGAGTGACGATGAGCTGGATCATTGGCAAGCTGGTGAGTGGACCACGCGGTGCTTTGTCACTGCTGTGAGAGACGAAACTGGGTTGGAGACTTAAAGACCAAGGAAAGACCGACGCAAGGCTGTCTGAGTCTGATCAAATAAAACTTCGAAGAACTTTAGTATAAAATGTGTAGAACTGGGAGGAAAGGGGAGAGGAAAAGAGGGGAGGAGAGGAAGAAAGGGGAGGAGAGGAACAGAGAGGAAACACTGGTTGTATGTTACATTGGTGGATTGAGCTAAATGGCCTGGTGAAATCTGGTAAGTAATGGGGAGCAAAACAGTGATTCAAACGAGATATGACCCCTGAGATTCATATCTTGGCTATTACAACACTGTAGTTTTGTGGTTTGGAAAACACTGGACATTAATACTGTGAAAGTGTTCCTACCGTGGCGTGTTTGTGAGGTGTTAAGGGAGGTGGCACATGGGATACAGCTCCAAAACAGTACATCTCTCCAGCCCATTCCAGTCTAAATTAATCAAATAATAAGTAATCTATCACAGTGGTGATGTAACTAGGGCCACCGAGTCCCCTTTAAAGGTCCCTGGTTTTCCTGGTAAAAGAATTTTAAATGAACACAGAATTGGAGTCAGAAGGAGGAAGAGCGTCTTTGAAAGGAGACTGAATATAGCAAGATAGAAAATTAGACTTTTAAAATCACACTTATTTACTCTGTGTGTGTGTGTGTGTGTGTGTGTGTGTGTGTGTGTGTGTGTGCTTGCACGTGCATGCCTGGGTGCATATGTGGTCAGAGGACAAACCATGGGAGCCAGTTTTCTCCTTCCATCTCAGGGACCATACTCAGATTATCAGACTTGAAGGCAAGCACTCTTAACCTACTGAGTCATCTTGCTGCCTGGGAAGTTACACTTTCCAATAAAATAAAATTAAAAACATCTTGGCAAGACTAAAGGAAAAAGAGGAAGAGGTCTCTTCAGAGATCTGTCCCTGCTAGGTGAACGTTTCTTTCCCACAATTGCCAGTTCCCAAGTAATCACTCAGTGTCTTAATATTGACTATAAATGCTCGGCTAATAACCCAGGCTTGTTACTAGCTAACTCTTAAATTTAAATTAACCCGCGTTTCTTTTTTTTTTTTTTTTTTTTTTTTTTTTTTTTTTTTTTTTTTTTTGGTTTTTCGAGACAGGGTTTCTCTGTAGTTTTGGAGCCTGTCCTGGAACTAGCTCTCGTAGACCAGGCTAGTCTCGAACTCACAGAGATTCACCTGCCTCTACCTCCCGAGTGCTAGGATTAAAGGCGTGCGCCACCACCACCCGGCTAACCCGCATTTCTTATCTACTCTCTGCCACAGGGCTCATGGCTTGTTACCTCATTTTCTACACGTCGTGCTTCCTGAGCGTCACGATGGCAACTCCTCAGTCTGCCCTTCTTCCTGCCAGCATTCTCCTAGTCTGGCTCTCCTGCCCAACTTTATTCTGTTCAGCTATTTGCCAAGCAACTTCTTTATTAAACCAATCAGAGTGACATATTCATGCAGTTTAATGATTATTCCATAATGATTAGTTCTTGCAGGTTTAATTGGAAAAGTATGAAATTGTCCTCTTTCCAAAAATGACCCAGACCTTGGGCATGAAACCAGTGTTCCACCCCTTAGGACTAACTAAGAGAGAAAATATTTACCTCAGTATTGTTTGGTTTATAGTCAAACATAATGAAGCATACCTGCAGTCCCACTCTTTGAGAGGTAGAGGCAGGAGGATCGACACAAGTTTGAGATCAGCCTGGGCTACATAGCAAGTTCCAGGCTAGGTTGAGTGGTCACATAGTAAGTAAGACCTTGGTTTTTCTCTCTGTGTCTCTGTCTCTGTCTGTCTGTCTTTCTGTCTGTCTGTCTGTCTCTCTCTCTAATACACACACACACACACACAAATGTATATGTGTATATGTATATACACATAATTTGGTTGTCTTAGGGTTTCTATGCTGTGAAGAGACATCGTGACCATGGCAACTCTTATAAAAGAAAACATTTAGCTGGGGCCGGTAGACAGTTTCAGAATTTTAGTCCATTATCATCATGGTGGTACATAGTGACATGCAGGCAGACATGGTACTAGAGAAGGAACTGAGAGTTCTACATCTTGATCCTCAGGCAACAGGAAGTGAACTGTGTACCATACTGAACATAACTTGAGTGAAGGGAACCTTAAAGCCCACCCCACAATGACACATTTCCTCCAAGGCCATACCTACTGCAACAAAGCCACACCTCCTAATAGTATCAGCCCGGATTTACGTCTTTCTAACTAGAGAACAGGAGAGGTTTGACTGGTTGTTGATTTAATATTTTACTTTGATTCTGAGAGCTGACTATTTTACCTACAGAGCCACAAAACATAGAGTTTTCTAATTTCATTGTTTTTTTTTTTTTTTTAGGATGCCCTGAAAAATATCAAGTGGCATGCTAAACATAGTGCACAGTATATCTACTGGAAAGTTTATATTTCAAACTGCTCTGATCACATCCCTCAATAATAAGCAAGCAAATTTACTGGAAGAAAAGCAAAGCTCCCTTTATTTTTGCTCAATGCCTATTCTTTGCTATTTTGAAATGGAATAATTCCTCTTCCGATAAAGCCCTGGAGAAATGGTTCTCATTTAGAAATTTGTACAGGTAAATATAAAAGGAAAGAGACGCAAGGAGATGGGTCTCAGAAGGCTATAGTCTGTTGATGTCTATCTTAGAGATATAGCTGTTGTGTCTCAGCTATTGAGTGTTGATATTTTTTCTTTTAATTTTTTTCTGGAGACACTTTAATACTTTAATTTACTGATTCTGACTTACCAGGAATTACATATAATGGCCAGTGTTCTCCTAAGACCACATTTCTACCTTTTACACTGAGGTAAGTGGGAGGACTTAAATTATAGTGAAACGTTATATGTAGACGTTGTCCTAAGAAGAACTACGTGGCTTTGAAATAAGCAAACGTGTGAAATAAACAGAGAAGGGCTTGTCGATCAGCCAACTGAGTATGCAGATGAATGGTGTCTCAGGTTTTCCCACCAGCAAAGAATGCAAAGGTTCATGTGACTGGTAACCCTATAATCATAACACCTGGAACGCGAGCTAAACAAAGGCACCTTCACAGTGGGTAAGGCATAGTGTATGTCGGTAAAGATGTGGTAGGAATTCAAGCCAATGTTCTAGGGTTTGTCTTTCTGAAAACGATTATCAGTTTGGCAGACCTAACATATAATCCAGGTCTATTTATTGTTCTTTCATTACTTAACACCCTCTTAGAGATTCAACAGGCACACAAAAACATCCGGGATTAAAATGCAAATACACACACACACACACACACACACACTAATACTTTATACACTTCAGATTCAACTAAGGGTCTGAAGAATGTTAGTCTTTCAAAAATATCACTAGGGTTTCTGCAGGGGCTTTTAATATGAGTGTAGGGAGGCAGGGACACATATTCATCTGATTGTGATGCTGGCATTCACAATGATGGACAGTGTCTAAGTAGCCCTGTTAGTGATTTCTCTATAGGTCTCTCATCTGTCGGGGTCCGATGCTAGCACAGAGCCTCAATTATTTCTCCCGACCATACCCCAACATAAACTATCTCTCTGGACTGGCATGGAGGTATGGAAATAAACACATGGTTTCATCGGGAGGGAGATTCTCAGAGATAGCTTATGATATCCTGAGTTCACACCCTGAAAATTTTCTCTCGTTTATTCCCCAAACAATCTTTATACCAAAACTTAACTTAGGGGACATACATTAGCATTCTGTCTCCTAGGTAACCAAGTGTATGGCTTTCAGTCCCATCCACAACTACCTGTCTGTTGTGTACGCTAGCTGTCACGTAGGTTTGAATCAGCATCTCTATCAGGCGTCCTCCAAATGACAATGGAAGGAGCAAACATTCTGACTTGTTGTTAGGTTAGTGAGAGCCTGTCTGGAAGTTTACGAGATCCTTCTCAGGTGTGGCCTATGGCTTGATAGCCTGGCTGCCATACCATGTGGAGATACGGGCCTGCAATCCACTCTCTCTTATTAATTTTAATAAAGACTGTGCTTCTGCAATAGGACAGAACTATCATGCCTGGCTTGGGCAAAGACCTCTTCATTTACCCAAATTTTCCCATCTTTGGAACAGGCATTCATATATGCAAGCTCCTATCTTAGGCATCTGAGGAGAAGCTTCAAACCCATCATTGACTGCTGATCTTTGTGAAGAAAAGATATTAATGGAGAAAGATACTCTTGGGCCCTGTATCTCAGAGCCATACTTTCTTGTCAGGATAAATTATAATGCTTTATGAATAATTACGCTCCCAAAGGCTACAGTCTCCTATTTACAGGAGAAGAGAATCACCTGGGTTGACAATGCTTCTTCAGTTAGTTTAGCGCAGCTCTTAAATCTTTTACGTTGTATCAAAATCTAAAATTCTTAACATATGTATTAACTCCCAACATTTATAGGGTGTGTCAAACTTTTTTCAGCAGTTGACAGGCCAATACCATAATTCTCAGCATTGTTGTCAATACCAACATTTCCAAATCTCTTTAGGTCAGTACCATGATTCTCAGGGTTGTTGGTCACTACCAACTTTTCTCAACATCTTATATACAGTTAGAAATATTATCATTATTAGGTCACCACAACAATGAATCAATAATTAAACATGTCATAATTTTCTTAAATCCACATTAACCAAAAGACAAAAAAAAAAGCTTTTCTGATAGGTAAGAGAACAATGATATTGTTATTATTAAATACCAGTTTCTGTCTCTGAGCAGCAGTTAAACTTTTACCCTTCTTAAGTGAAGAGGGGTTTTAGTCACTTCTTATTTTGAGTCTTTCTTTCCCCTGAGGGGAAAACTTAGGTCTTAGTTCTTAGGTTCATTATTTAACCAAAATGAATTCTGTGTCCCAGTAATTAAAAACACTCAAATATTCAGCCTGCATCTTAGTTCCAAAACAAACAGGATTCAAGCTGCAGAAAATTGTCATCATTGCGGTCTGTGTGTTTCCCAAGTGTCTGGAAGCAGCTCAGCATCTGTTCCTCAGTGCAGGGTGGCACCCTGCAGTGTGGAGTGGTGGTAGCAGGTCCAGTGATCAGGCACTCCTCTCTGTTGGGGCGAGGAAGACTGGATTACGAATTCTTCTCCAACTCCTTTCTCCAACTCCTCTATGGGGCATTTGCAGCTGTGATGTCATCAGGTCTGCCACTTCTTTACTGTATATATAGTCATATTATTCAGCTTTTATTTTCTTTCTGTGAAAAAAGAACATAAACACATCTTCGACCCCACACATAGGCCGGGTCTTTTTATAATTCACTGCGAGGGCTTTTTTATCTTGCCTTAGCAAAGGTCACCTTGGTGTCATCATGTCAGATATGTCTGTAGCACATCTGTCTGCAACGTTTATAAGTTGCTTTTAAGGAGCCATTTCACACTCCACAGTTCTTTTTATTATTAACCATATATGCAGTTCTTCCATTGGAAAAGCCATTTGTAAAAATTTTACATAACATCCTTTAAGGGATCTTTAGCTATAACATTAGCAAAATATAGTTGTGCAAATTGCAGCGACAATCTTCTGGGAAAGGTTTTTTTTTTTTTTTTGACCTTTGAATTGAGCAAATACAATTGCCCAAGAATCACTATCTTAAAATTATTAATTAATCTATTGATTAGTATAAGAAACATTGATCACAGTTACTATTCTGTTAAACTATCTCTTAGATCCCATCCTGCTCTTTTGTATTAGACAAGCTACTGTTTTAAATTAAGAGTTTAATATCCTAACTGGCAAAAATGAGAAGATGCAGCTGTAAAAAGCATTCTGTTTTTCATAAAACTGCAATAGAATAAGTTTTGTACTTAATACACACATTTGTTATAGCAGAATCATAATTAATATACTGTACTTGCAGATTATTGTATACTCTACCCATCGGTCTATACTTTATCTGCTTGAGTACCTGTCTGTCAGCTTCTATAAGATCTCTATTGGAAATTGGCTCATTGCTCCCTTTAAGAATCTTATTTTGTAGCTCAATATCTTCTAATAAGGATATTATAACTAAGGCTTTAACCATTAAATACATAATTAAAAGTTTGTAACTATCCTCCTCGTAAGTTGAAAGTGTGCCTAGCTGATAGGAAAATGGAAAAAGAAAACACATTCAACTAATGATCCTGGCCTAATTAGACATCAACATGTAGAAAAATGAAAATAGATCCATATTTATCTCTCTCTATATATAGTTTATTCTATTAACTGAAATCCCATTTAATCAAAGACCTCAACATAAAGCTAACCGCATTGAATGTCACAGAAGAAAAATTTAGAAGTAAACACTTGAATGCATTGACACATCTCAAACACAGCCTCAGTGGCACAGACATTAAGAGAAACAGTAAATGAGATCTCCTGAACTGAGAAGCTTCTGTATAGCAAAGGAAATAATCAACAAGACATAATATCAGCCTATAGGATGGGAATATATCTTTGCTAACCATTAATCCACTCCAAAAACATACAAAAAACTCAGGAAGTTAGTCATCAAAAGAACAATTAATCCAATAAAAATATATGTTACAGACCTAAACTGAAAACTCTCAATAGATGAACTTAAAATGACTGAAAGAGACTCAAAAATGCTCTAATATAACCTTCTTAGCCACTAGAGAAATGCAAATCAAAAGAACTCTGAGATTCTACCTTATCCCTGTAAGAATAACCAAGATTAAAAACACTGCGTACAATTCATGCTTAAGAGAATGTGGGAAAAAGTAAAAAAAAAAAATCCATCACTGCTGGTGGAAGTGTAAACTGTCACAGCTACTTTGAACACTAGTATGGTGAATTCTCAGAATCAGGCAACAAACTACTTTAAAACTCAGCAATACCTCTTTTGGGCCTATATACAACAGATACTCAACCATACCATAAGGACACGTGCTCAATCATGTTCACAGCAGAATTACTTTATCATAGCCAGAATCTGAAAACAACCCAAAATACACCTCTTCTACACATATGATAAATGAGATATATCATTCTATACAATAGCCATAAGTACCATAAAATATCTTTGAATAACTCTAATCACACAAATGGAAAAACCTGTATGATAAGAACTTTAAATCTTTGAAGAAAGAAATTTAAGCCATCAGAAAATGGAAAGATCTTCTATAAAGCCAAAATAGCAAGTCTCACTGAAAGCAATCAATAGATTCAATGTAAATGCCCATTAAAATTATAACAAAATTCTTTACAGACCTTGAAAGAACAATCCACAACTTTATAAGAAAAAATTAAAAACTCAAGATAGCCTAAACAATCAAGGAACTTCTGACCGCATCACAATCTCCAACTTTAAAACTTTACTACAGAACCACAGTACTGAAATCAATTCACCTTGGCTACAAATTCACATGCCTACAAACAGCAGATTTTTGACAAAGAAGCAAAATTGTGAAGTGGAAAAGAAACATATTTAACCTTTTTATTTACTTTTAATTGACCTGAAGCTGCAGGTCTCAGAGGCTACCTTACTTTAGACCTGTCTTTCAGCTTCCAGTTGAAGCTGCGCCACACGGCAGGGGGTAGGGCACAGTCTCTGTCTCCCAGCCAGCCATTTTAATCTCTGGCGGGCAGATTTTTAACGATCTATTTTATTTTAACTTGTAAATATAAAATTCAGAGAATTCCTGAATCCTCTCCTCTGTTCTACTAACTGACTCTGAGCTACTGACTGTGTGAGGTTAAATTTGTTGTCTAAACTTACTCTGTCTCCTGGTTGCCTTTTACCTGCGGTTGGGTTAGATTCAGCTAGCTTCTGTGCACGTGTGGCTCCTCAATCTCAGTGGTAATTTCTTAATACAATGCTTTTTTAAAACGTGATTTAAAATTTCAATATTTATAGCAATAGAAAGTGCCAGCGTACAGCTAATTGACAGTGCATAAAAAAATCATTTCAAGAATGCAAATTTCTCCCTAATTTTCAATTATACAAATAAAGTTGGTTCAGTCCCTTAGTTCAGTCCACAGAGTTAAGAAGAATTTACTGGAAGTGAATAGAGAGGGAAAGGCAAAATTTTCCAACCTAGTGTCTCTTTGTACATCTAGTGTTCACTAACCATCAAAAGCCTCTATCTTGCGTGCAAAATAAGAATGGACTCAATCAATTGAACATTGTGCTTTTATGTACAGTTGTATGCAGATGAGTGTGGGCCCATATTTCTACATGGTGTGACAACCAAGCTATCAAGACATAGGCCACACCTGAGAAGGGTCACGTCAACTTTCAGACAGGCTGTCACTAGCCTAACAAAAGGTCAGGATGTTTTGACTAGTATTTATTGAGCTTTTTAATATCATATCTTGTGGTATTTGTATTTTTTAAACTGATCAATAAGGTAATATTGAAGATGAATTTAATGTGGAAGAGAAGTGTAGAAATCAGGGTCAATTCTCTTAAAATTATTGATGAGGAATTACTACAATCTTAGATACTTCTCATAATGCCACACTTCTAAAATTCTGTCCTTACAAAGAACCCACTTCTTGGCATTGCAGTAGCTGTCATGTAATTTGTCCTATCCCATTTTGGATAGGTCCATTAAACAGTTCTAAGCGCTATAACAAATTTTCAAAGAAAGCATGGTTTTATGAACTCGAAAACTGACATCTTACCTCGTGCCATTTGACCCGATGCATAAACTTCATTTTCCCCAAACAGGAAAAGAAATTTGAGGCCAGTGATATGGCTCAGTAGGTAAAGACACCTGCCTCCAGCCGAAGCTAACTGAGTTCCGTCCCCAGACCCATGTGGCCAAAGGAGAGAACTATGGCACCTACATGTATACAATCACTACAGCACATACATATATGCGTGCAATTTGACTCATACAAGTATACATACACAAAAAAACCTGTAACTTCAAGATTACTAAAGGAATAGAGACATGATAGTTCATTCCTCCTCTCCTTTTCCTTTTTCTATGCTTTCTGATGTTTAATGTATGATTTTCTTTATCTTATTATAATGTGTTTAGTTCAGTATACTCCCTGGTGGCATTGGGCAGAATAGAAAATGTGTGATAATTAAATTATAGTTCACAGACTTATACACACACAAAATGCCATGCCTTTTCTACTTTTCTAGATTAAAATGATTTCCCTTTGATGCCTTTGTTCCTCTGGGTGGCAAAAAATGTAACTGCAGAATTTAAAGTACTTTTGTTTTTTCTTGGACCCTAGGGAAGTTTCCTCTGACTTCTCCAGTGCTAAACCTTGTACCCAGGTAATGCTTTCTTCTAAGCCTGATTTGCAAATATGCTGAGTTGAGATACCTACCAGGAAGACATGCATGTAATATAAGTCTGTAAATAGAGTCCAGGACTGGATGGAATACAAGAACTGTGTGAACTAAAAGCTGCCTGTCCAGTATAATGGCGTTTACATACACTGCATTACAAAAGTAAACGAACAACAAAAACGCCGCTAAGCATGCGGGTGCACACCTGTAGTTTCAGCAGCTCTGGAGACGAAAGAGAAGGATCACACTAACCCAAGAGTTTGTGGGTAGCTAGCTCAAACAGCTAGTAAGGCTCAGCATCAAATAACAGCCGAGTATCAACCAACAATATACGCCCACATGTGTCTTCAACAGTGCATATTCCCCCACGAAGTTTCCTGCAACTCAAAAGCTGGGGAAAAGTTTCGCCTTCCTATTTCTGGTGTGTCGTATTTGTCTGAGGCAACAGACATAGTTTAGCTTCCCTGGGCAAGAAAGAAAATTGCAAATGCTAAAATTTGAGGGTGGACAATCAAGACCTTTAATTAATAGCATTAGTGTTACGTGGAAGTTGACGTTACTCTTTCAAATAAAAAGCCTCAAAACTTTCTCCTTCTGACATCTTTGATTAATCTGTATGAATTTTCTTATATTCTATTTTCATAATCTGATTTTCAATGAGATCCTGCCTAATTTATATATGTATGTAAATATGAATTATCTATATTAAAACCTTGAAATTTACAACTAACTTAGTGTACTTAACAGTTTAACCAACCATCTCATTACAGACTTAACCATGCAATAGAATAAATATAAATCCTTATCTATTAATAATAAAGTAAAAATATATATATTTATCTGTTTCTACCCTTTATGTTCTAAGTACAATATTAATTCATTAAAAACATATGAAATTAAAACTTAGTTCCTCACTTACAGTTGCCCATTTTAACTGCTCAATAACAAATATAGTTTAGTGGCTACTATATTAGACAATGTAAACAAAGACACTTCCGTCATCATGACTTCTCCTTTGGACAGCACTGCTCCAGAGTTTATAAATGCCTCAAGTGCAGAAATTATGCCTTATTTAGCATTGCATCCATTCCTAGCCCAGTGCCTGGAACAAAGCTGTTAATAAATGTTTAATGGATCACATTGAAAAATGAATATTAAAAAGGAGGAACATTTCTCAAAGAGAATCTGGCTTTATAAAGAGCCAAACAGAATTTTTATAAGATGCTTTTGAAGATGGGATCAATTTTCTAAGTGTTCTGAATCATTTGCCCCAGAAGGCAGACATGGGTCTTTCATTGTAGCAACGAAATATGGACAGAGAGGTTAAAGGACATGCAGTGATAACCTCCCCTGCCTTGTGGCTGGGGAAAAGCCTTCCACTGCATGGACGCAGAAGAATTTGAAGCCGAACATGAAAGCCTGCGTGTGGAGCTGATCCCCGATCTCAAAATGAAAGCCCAGGCTCCCAAGGTTAAGAGGCTAAAGTCTGTAATTTGGGACCACTGTTGCTTTAAGAAAGAAGGAAAGGAAAGGAAGGAAGGAAGGAAGGAAGGAAGGAAGGAAGGAAGGAAGGAAGGAAGGAAGGAAGGAAGGAAGGAAGGAAGACCATTTTTTACTTACATACCAATCCCAGTTCTCTCTCTCCCTCCCCTCCTCCTGTTTCCCCCACCTTTCCCTCACTTCACCCCTCAACTTCTCAGAGAGGGTGAGACCCCCCCATGGGGAGTCAACAAAGTCTGTCACATCACTTGAGGCAGGACCAAAGCCCTCTTCCCTGTATCTAGACTGAGCAAGGTATCTCTCCATAGGGAATAGGATCCACAAAGTCAGTTCTTGCAGTAGGGATAAATACTGGTTCCACTGCCAGTGATCCCACAAACTACCCAAGCCACACAACTGCCACCCACCACAGAAGTCCTAGTTTGGTCCTATGCAGGCTCCCCAGTTGTCAGTCCAGAGTTAGTGAGCTCCCAGTAGCTCAAGTCAACTATTTCTGTGGGTTTCCCCATCATGGTCTTAACCCTTTTGCTCATATGATTGCTTCTCCCTCTCTCTTGGACTTGATTCCAGGAGCTCAGCCCAGTCCTTAGCTGTGGATCTCTGCATCTGCTTCCATCAGTTACTGAATGAAGGTTTTATGATGACAATTAAGGAAGTCATCAATCTGATAGCAGGGGGAAGGGCAATTAAGGCACCCCCTCCACTATTGGAGTCACTGTTACTCGATAGGAAATACAGCCAAGATTTAACAAACAATGAAAGAAAACAAAGCATCTCTGACTGCACGCCATCCTTCACTCCAGGTACGTTTTTTCCAAGCACTCACGCACTAAATTCCAGGATAAAAAAACAATCTCTCAAAAAGCCAATTAACAATCTCTTCATGCATTTATATTTATTACATTCTAATTCTTGCCTTCAAATTGTGCATTTTGCCTCATAGACATTACTAAAAACTTAAATCTGCATTTCTGACTAACAAACCACCTACTATGGTGATTTCTATCTAGATCCTCAGAGAATCTGCTGCCAGGTGTAATTAGAGAAACACACTTAGCAGAACATCAGCCAGCTTTTCTAGCTCCCTGCATAAAAATGTCTCCTACTAGAAAACAAACAAACAAACATACAAACCTGTCCTCCCAGCAGGCCCAGTGAGTTCAGAGGCACAGCGTTGGGCAGGATGGCTTGTCCTTCAGGAACAACCAAGGAGCCCGGCAGAGATACCTGGAGCTGCAAATGTCTATCATTCAGAGCACTGCAACCTGTTAGTGAAGGTCACAGATGCCTCCAGGGAAGACATCAGCAGCTCCTGTTGATCAGGTCCCCAGAGTCAAAGCTGAGCGAGCTCTCTTCTTGGCTACCTTTCAACTGAGGTGTTCCAAAATGGAGGTTGATATTTCAAACCTTTTTTTCTTGGCTCCTCCTCTCATCTCCTGGCCCTGGCCTTTTTGCTTTTGTTTTTGATTTTTCTCTTCTATGGCAATAATCTCGTAAGCAGGATTTCCCCTTTCCATCTTTGCAGTGGTACGAGTCAGAGAAAAAAAAGGTTTATATGAGGAGTGTGTTTCTTAAAATCACTGCTAGGGCCCACACCTGCAAGCTATGACTTGGCTGGTCTGGGCTAAGGCCCTGGAAAATTTACAATACACTATAGCAGAGCATGACAAATTCCTCCAAGTTCACAACTTACAGATCTAGGAAAGTAACTTGCATAGTTTCCAATAGCAACTGCTTTAAAGAACATGGTGCTTTGAAAGTTAAGTTTCTTCTGTATTAGGATTATATAATAGCCATGGAGTTTCCCACAAATATGTTCATTTTATGTTTCTCTGAGGCAACATTACATTTCCCAGACTGCCTTGCAGCTGTATAGAGCAAGGTAACCAAGAACCTGTGTCAAAGGTGCCTTGGTCCTTTGGGGCTACCAGACCCCAAAGGTCTAACAAAATACCTTTGCATGGGTAATGTGTAAATAATAGAAAATTATTTCTCACCATTCTGGAATCTCAGAAGTCCAAGACCTGTAAGGGCTCATGAGGCATCTGATGGAGGCAGGCTCTCTGCTCCATAAGTGGCATCTTATCACTGTATCCTCATCAAAATGACGTTCAGAGGCATCATTCTACCAGCATTCTGGCCACAGAGAAAGGTCCTTTCTTAAAGTTGTCCCCACAGCGCTCTTTTGTCACCCTTCACTAGAATCATTTTGAATGTCTTTGTTATGACAGCTTATTTCGAAAATTCTTCCAGTCTATAAACTTTGTGCAGTTCCAGCTACTTTCTCTTCTTCCGGTTTAGTTCCAGTATTCTTTCCGACTGAAGAGGTTCCAGTTTCTATCCCTGGTTTGGCTCCTGGAATGCAATGCCCTGGAAAAGAGCATTTATCAACAATGCAAACGTACAGCTCCTGGTTGTGAAGACTAAGAAGTCCAAGATCGCGGTGCTGGCAGACCCAGTAGCTGGTGAGGAAGCCTCTCTGCTACCGACACAGATAGCACCTTGTCTGCCGCTCAGGCAAAGCGGCTCCTTTCGTCGTTATTTGTCCGGACATTAATTGTACCGTGTCCACAGAGTCTTCGTGATTTAATCACTTACTGAAAAGCCCACTCTTGCTTCCAACAGCTTACCAGAATAGTGTATTGGTTGTTTTCTCTCATTAGCCTGATTCCCACATAAAATTGATATTACTGTTCTTTTAGCCTTGAAATCATTTGGAGCAGTACAGTGAAAAAGATCAACTTTATTTAAATACTTAAAATGATCACTTCTTCAAGAACACTGAAACTAAGTTTAGATTTTTAAAAATTTACATTAGTATCTTTACTGTCTTAAGGGCAAAATCCAGTAAACACATAGTGCCTTCAATTCTGCCACTTTGCACGGTGAATGAGGCAGGTGGATGCGTGTGGGCAGGACACTGTGCTGTGGTGGCAGGGGAGCAGATTTTTCTTCTGTAGAGACGGTAACTGGGGATTTTTCTGCCAAGCTGCAGCCTCTCCTTGGTCCTCTCAGGCTGTAGACCTGAACTCAACCCCCATAACCCAGAATGCACTTCACAGAGAGGGCAGCTCCTTAGTCTAAATAAGACAAGTATCATGGCCCAATCTCTTAACCATTAATGTGGTGGCTAGGTTTCAACATCAGAATTTTAGGGAGACACCAATATTTACGCACTTGCATATTTAATGTCTAAGCTTTGGGACCTTGGATAAAAGTGTAAATTAAGATTAGTGCACAATATTATAAATGTAAAATTAATAAACCAAGAGAATGAGCAATTCAATAAAATACATTTTATAATGCTACTTGAAATATACCTTTATAAGAGAAAAGTATATTCATAAAATTAAAATATTTCTAAGCCCTAGAAGTCAGCAAATGTAAGAATAACTTATTGGTATTATCGTACCATATAACTGTATGTGCTTTTACCTGGTCAGTGTGAAGCTTGAAGCTGAAATGCTTCCTGAAGCTTCATGTGCTGGAGGCTTGGTTGCCAGCTGTAATGTTAATATTATCAACTTGATAGGAACTAAAATTATCTAGAAAACAACCCCCAGCCATGTCTGTGATAGATAGAGTTCATAGACTGAGTTGAGACAGACAGAGCCACCCTACTGGGGGTGGCCCCTTCTATGGACTGGACTTGGGGCCCGGATGAAAACCAGAAAACAAGCAGATTACCAGCAATAATCTCCCTCTGCTTCCTGACTATAGACATAGCATGACCTGTTCTTCCAGCTCCTGAGCCTGTGACTCCTACCTTGGTGGACCGCATCCTTAAACCATGAGTCAAGATCAAATCAAAATTAAGTTGCTTTGTCAAGTATTTTGTCACGGTAAAAAAAGGTAGCCCATACAAAAATTGGTGTTGAGTAGTGGGGCCACTACTCTAACAAAATGACCTTGTAGTATGACCGCGTGGCTTTTGGAACTCACTAGCAGGAGGAATGCAGTAGAGTTTAGAACTGTGGCTTAGAAATCCCTAGAATGCTTTACCCAGAGCTCACTGGACTGTCTGGTGGGGTTTTGGAAGGCCAGGTTGACACTGCATACTATGGAAGTCTTGCCCGTGACATTTCAGAAAAGATGTGGTTTGGATTGTGGTAGTCTGAATGTAATTGGCCCTCGTGAGTTCATAGGGAGTGCCATTGCTCTGAGGTGTGGCTTTGTTAAAGCATGTGTAGCCTTGTTGGAAGAAGTGTGTCACTGTGGGGATGGGCTTTGAGGTCTCCTTTGCTCTAGCTTCCCTCGGTGTGCTAATCAGGTCACTTCCTGTTGCCTACGGGGATAAAGATGGAGCTCCTTCTCCACTCTCCGTCCCATGTCTGCCTGAACATAGTAACAATAGACTAAACCTTTGAAGCTTTAAGTCACCCGACTAAATGCTTAGTCACGGTGTCTCTTTATAGCGATAGAAACCTAAGACAGAAGCTGGTACCAGGGACTGGGCTATTGCTGTAATATGTCTGACCATGCCTGCGCCTGAAGGAATACAGACCTTGGGAGTGTGGAAAAGAAAGCAGTTGAATGCTTTAAGTGCTGCTTAATGGGCCACCCTAGTAGGACCAGGGAAGGCATGGTGCTGAGTGTGATTTGATGAGCTATGGGGGCCTTGCTCAAGAGGTTTCAGAGGAGAAGAACATTAATGTGTAGCCTAGACATCATCCTTGTGATATTTTGGTGAAGAATGTGGCTGCTTTTTGTCGTTGTTCAAAAAGTCTGCCCGTAGTTAAAGTGAAAAGTGTTAGATTAATTACATTGGCAGAGGAATTTTTTTTTAATTAGGCATTTTGAGATTTTTTAAAAATCATTTTCTTAATCTTTCTCATTTTATGTACCAATCCCTGTTCCTACTCCCTAGCCTCCTCCAGCTTCCCACATCTTCCCTCCACTACCACCCCCAATCACTCCTCAGAAAAGGGTAAGGCTCGCACATCACTTTGAGGAAGGACTAAAGCCCTCCTCTCATATCTAGGCTGAGCAAGGTATCCATCCAAAGAGAATGGGCTCAAAAACGCCAGTTCAAGCACTAGTTAAATCCTGGTCCCACTGCCAGTGGCCCCACAGTCTGCCCCAGGCACACAACTGTCACCCACATTCAGAGGGTCTAGTTTGGTCCTATGCAGGTTCCCCAGCTGTCAGTCCAGAGTCATTGAGTTCCCACTGGCTCAGGTCAGCTGTTTCTGTGGGTATCTCCATCATGGGCTTGACCCCTTTGCTTATATTATCGCTCCTTCCTCTCTTGGACTGGACTCTGGGAGCTCAACCCAGAGCTTAGCTGTGGATCTCTGCATCTGCTTCCATGAGGTGCTGGATGTTGGTTCTATGATGACAGTTAAGATAGTCATTAACCTGATCACAGGGGAAGGCCAATTCAGGCACCCTCTCCACTGTTGCTTAGGGTCTTAGCTGGGGTCATCCTTGTGGATTCCTGGAAATTTCCCTAGTGCCAGGTTTTTCACTAGCCTCATAATGGCTCCCTCAATCAAGATATCGCTTTCCTTGCTCTCCTTCTCTGTCTTTCGCCCATCTCAACCATTCCATTCCCTCATATTCTCCCCCCCTCATCTTCTGGCCTCCCTTCCTCCCACATGCTCCCAATTTTCCCAGGAGATCTTATCTATTTCCCCTTCCCAGGGGGATCCAATTATGTCTCCTAGGGTTCTCCTTGTTATCTAGCTTCTCTGGGGCCGTGGACCACAGGCTGGTTATTCTTTGTTTTATATCTAATATCCACTTATGAGTGAGTACATGTCACGTTTTGCCTTTCTGGTCTGGGTTACCAGCAGAGGCAATCTTGAAACAGCCTAGTATAGACTCTATCACGTGGTTATTAGGGGCAACTCTAATGAAGATTTATAATGAAAAGGAACAGGTTGAGCAAGGAAAAATATCTGAGGAGAAAAGTAACACCAGAAAGTGGAATTGAGCTAAATCCTATATTCAAGGAGATTCCATTAAGAAATGGAATAAAGGGAGTAGTGGCCTCAGGGCAAGATTCCACCCAGCTAAATTTCCAACTTGTGAAAAGGAACTAAAGGAAGTTTAGAGCGGGGCGTAGTGGTGCCCGCCTTTAATCCCAGTACTGGACAGGCAAGTGCCAACTTTGTCTACAGACCAAGTTCCAGAACAGCCAAGCTTAGGCAGTGACGGAAACCATTGAAAACAGAAAGCTGGAGAAGACGTAATTGAATGAAGAGACCATGTTCCACCCCCAGCAAGCAGCAGAACTTCGCAGCTTCGGCAACATAGTTCTGGCTTTGGAGTCCAGGATAGAAGAAAGGACTTAAAGAATATTCCTCCATGACTAACGAAAGCTGCTGAGGTAAAGCATGTGTCAGGGGTCCCTGAATGGAGGCCCAGAGAAATCATTGTATGAAGCTGTGTGACTGAAGACAGGGTTGCCTTTTAGACCCCGTGTTAGAGACGCTAGAGTTGTAAGATACCTGCTTAGGAGAGCTGCTATCAGGAAGTGGAACTAGCCCAAAACAAAGAAGTGTGTTGCTGTCAACAAAGCTGAAAGGAGTTGGAGATCTGAAGAGGGTTTTGACATCAGACACGGAGACGCAGAATCTAGGGTTTGCCAAGCCAGAATGGTAATGTATATTCTGTGCCATTGTATCTTGAAAGTATGTGATCTGTTTCTTAATTTTTATTTTATAGTGGCTTACAGAGATTGAATTTCGCATTATGATGTTGTTACAAGCTCACAGGGGTCAGGGAGTGGAAGGTGGTTGTTCGAATGCAGTAGAAACCCTAACTAAGACAGGCGTGCATCAAAAACTCATGTGTTGAAAGCTTGGGCCCCAACTGTCAGCACTGCTAACAGGTGACTTGATCATGGGAATGTGAACCTCATCAAAAAAAAATTAATCCAGTGATGAGTTTATACTCAACGAGCTATTAAGAGAAACAGTCTCTTTGAAGAAAGTAGGTCCCGGGTCATGCCTTTGAATTTCAAAGGGACATTGAGTTCCTGGCCTCTCATGTCTGCAAGGGCATGAGCCAGCTGCCTCCATCACATGTTCCCGGGCATCATATTCTATTGAGCCACCAAATGACCCAATGACACAGTGACCAGTGACCATAAATTAAAATCTCTGAAATTGTCAGCCAAATATATCTGTTCTCTATCGCTTGTTTGTTGAGTTATCCTGTCACATTTGAGTTCATCTGACCAACATTAAGTACAAACCTGAACAAGGAGAGAAAATAAAAATGAACAATTGATACTAGTGGTGACCATATCTTGTTATCCAGAGGGCTACTAGATTACATTCTAGTAATTATGAAAGGAGAAAACTAATGATAATTTATTTAAGAGAAATCCCTTAGAATATAACTTAGGGGTATACACACCAGAAAATAAAAATGCCAACATTATACATTATAAGCAGAGACTTCATCAGTATAGCCCCAAACTGGGAGTAAGAAAACTTCACCTGCCATGGTGGTCTTACACACCACGCTGTTGGAAGTATCCATCATTGCAATTACCGGGTTATTAGAATCAAGTTGAGGTATTCTGATTAACCACATGTGTGAAAAGTGAGAGGGTGTTCCACCTGACACAGATAATATATTTTTTGTTTGTTTGTTTGCTTTATCTAAACAGGAGAAAGCATCCCAAGGCAGACAAAAATAAAAGAATTCAGGCAGATACACGAGAAGTGTCCTCATCTTTCTGCTATTCTAATTCTTCACTGGTTCCCCACCATGCTTCAAAAAATGATCCGAAGTGTAATCGTACATAGTTATCTTCACCCTATGAACCACCAGTTAATAACCTTCCACTCCCCTCCATTGCAATTTAGTAGCTCAGGAATATTTGTGCCATGGTTTGTCTTCTAGAGACGCCTAATGGTCATTTGGAATACTCTAGAAATTATGCCCCGTGAGCCTGCAGCTATTTTCTTCTCTGCCCATGGATGAACAGTGATTTCTATGTGCAATACTTGAAAAGCTTTAGATAAAATTACTATTTTCGACACAAAACTATTAAACGTAAATTTTAATGTGCAGGATTAAAAGTTTAATTGGCATTCAGACATCATCTTCATTACACATGTTCCTTATTATCACAGGAGAATGCACATACTGACAGACAGAAGACATAGATGAAAAAGTTGAGATTATTCACAGCATAGTCCTTTACAGAAACAAAACAAAGATGTTGACCCCGTACTCTAGAGGCTGAAGTCCTCATCACGCTTGCTTCTCTTATCGGCATAGAAGTAGATCTCAGATTGCTCCCTTCTTGTTACAGGGGGTGCGGAAACGTTGCAAAGGTTTGGAGGTAACAGTGATGCATTAATATTCGTTAAAATTGTTTGTAAATCGATTCATTGCGCCTGTATACAGTCAATCGTTCACAATGCATTAAAACACCTGTCTCTTGATTTCCAGTATCAATAAGGATGATCTAAGTATCTATAGTGTGAGTTTTAAGAAATTACTGAATAACAATAATTCTTTTAATGGTTCTTTTTGTAAAGCATAGTATTCTGCGGCTTATCCTTGCTAATTATTATTACAGAAAATTGCTATCGTGATGAAAACTTTAGGAGAGTTGGGTCTAAGACTTCATTTATACAGATGTAGGACTCTCACTTCATGGCATTTCATTACATGGGAAATATTTTTTTCCCGTCCAAAGTCAAGATAATATCACTCTCAGCCCTCCTGCATTTTCTTGTGATACCTTCCTTTGTCATCTAGGGAGAGATCCTAGGGAAACCGAGAAGTGCTGGTCAGGAGATAAACAGCTCTACTTCCCAGGAATCCCATCGAGTCCACTCAGAGCTGGCTGCTCACATCTGGGAGGAGATGTTCCCTGAGAAATTTCTGTATCTCCTTCCAAGAATGCTCCTGTGCGGCCGCGTGTTGGACAGCCTCTCCCCCCCAGTAGATGCTTGGAATCACATAGGGGATCCTTGAGGCAGAGCACAAGGGGGCGTAGGGAGGCTCAATCAGGTGACCCGCCCCCGGGTAGGACAGCAGGGTCCAGTTCTTCTTCCCACTCCTTATCAGCTGGGCTGTGGCTTGATGGGCATGGACTTTGCTGTTGAGGTTTTTATCGTCTTCTCCCACCACAAAAAGGAAATGTCCCTGCGCCTTTTCAATGGGAAAACAATATTTGCTATCCTTATCTGCAGTTTCCTCATAGGCTCGATAAAACTCTGCGAATCCGAAGGCATTGGTGATGACATATTCTATATTGCATGGTACGGGATGGTTGACCTGACCGTGATATACATGTGGATCACTAGTAACAAAGTTGGGCCCATTGATAAGTACAGTGGCTTTTATTTGTTTTAGGTTAATAGCCATCGAGAGTCCAATTTCTGCTCCTCTGCATACAGAGACGACGCCAACACCTGGGCCCAAGACCTAAAAACAATAATAATGAGATGTTATTCTTTCATTAGGAAATAATCAAGAACTTCAACAAAGAATAGTAACGGGCTAGTTTAAAAAAAAATAAAAGTTAAAGAACCCACCCAGATGAGTACATATCTAGTAGTTGGAGTTCTGGAACACGGTTTGTTTATTTAACTGAGCGTTACTATAGATATATTGGATTCAACATTATGCCTGGTTCTGAGTTTAAAATATCTTCAAGAAATATTATGCCAGGACTAGAAATACAGGTCTGTGGCCGAGCCCTTCCCTAGCATGCAGTAGTCTCCACAGGACAAACAAACAAGAATAACAAGACGGGTGTAGTCAGGAAAACAAACAAAGTGAATGTGTTATTGTAAATAGCATTGGTCAGGGAACAGGCAATGAGTGAGTTGCCTTACGGAGGAGTTGAGTTTCCTCCAGAAAGAGGAAAGAGTGAAAAGAAGCTAGGGCAGCACATGGAGCTTGACTGGAAAGCGTTGATCTCAGAAGGAGATTTCAGAAAAGCTTGTCACAATACACTTTCTATTGTCACTCATCAAACACGCCCAGCAAAGGAGTAATGTTTTATAAGGCAATGAAAAGGCAGGAGACGAGGTCCGTGGAGAGACCTAGATTATTAGAATATCACACATTCTCTCACAATGTATACAGACAGACCAGCAGGATCAAAGAGTCTCGGAAGAAATGGGCTGTAAATTGAATGTTCACACATTAAAAACGGAGGCAATAAAGAGTAATATGCTGAGTGATTGAAGCGTGCTAGCTAACCATAAAAGACATCTCTTCACAATTTTAAAGCTAACATGACCTTGATTTTTGTGTGGCAAAGCAATGTATCCACTCTCAGAGGATGCATTTTGATGAGTCTGAGCTCATTGTCTTTTGCTACATATCTACTTAGTCTTTGTTGTAAGGCCAGTATGGTCTCCTTGTGGATTTATTTTCTTCTCATGAAAAATAACACAGAATCAAGAGATCAAAGTCTGTGTTCTTGACAATTTTTCCGATCTTAAGACACCGATGCTGATCAATGCCTAAAACACAGCTATCTTGTGCCCTGGAGGACAGGACCAGAGAATTGCTGATCAGGAACTCTGTGTGTTCCAGAGAAGTGACTGGTGGTGGACTAAATGTCAGCTGTCGGTTTGTTTTTTTCTCGTGGTCTAGAACTCTGGGGATAGATGACTTAGACTTTGGTTCTGGAAAACACATTCACAAGTTGTTCATAGATGTAAATACATACAATTTCTGGGACTGTGGAGGTAGCTCAGTCAGGAGAGGGCTTGCCCTGGAAGGATGAGGGCGGACATTAGCTATGCTCCCAGAACCTGTGGAAAATTGTCAGACATGCTCGCTTGCTTGTACTCTGAGTCCTATGGTGATGTACACAAGAGGACCCTAGGCTCACGAGTCAGACAGCTTATCCTGATAGGGAATCTGCGAGCCTCTGTGAGAGTCCTGTTTCCAAACCAAGGTGAATGGCTCCTGAAGAACAATGCCTAAGGCTGACCTTTGTCCACCACAAACATGTACAGACACACACACACACACACCAATGCACACACACATGAGCCATCACATCCTCCCCATACAGAAACCTGTACACAAATATCCCTCTCTAGTATATGCATGTATATATACATGTATATACACATATGTAAATATACATTTATACACACACAGAGGGTGGGAGGGGAATCTTAGCCACTAGTTACAAATGGAACGTACAAACCAGAAAGAGTAAAAGACAACTGTTCTTTGTAGCAAAGAAGACAGCCTCGGAGGACTCAAGTTTCGAAATCAAGGCAAGTCATTCAGCATTGCAGTTAACCTAACACTGGGATGTATTCACACAATGAGCCTAAAATTACCTTAGGATGTCTCAGGAGAAACTCTGCACCTTCTTCAAAATACTCTAGATCTACCTTATCCAGGTAAGAGGGCAGGTCATCATAGCCCCAGTAAGCCAGAGCCAAGGCCGCAAAGCCGTGACTGGCCAGAAGACTGGCCCGGAATTCGATCAGTCCACCAGTGCTCCCAAACAAGTCAATAATCCCTGGGAAAGGGCCTTCGCCTGGAAAAGAACAACGTAAAACAGGTCACATATGAAAATAAGGGGGAAAGACAACGTGAATATAAAGCCAACAGGCAGAACTAAATCTTGGGATTAATACACAAATTCTCTAATGAAACATCCAAATGTTCAGCCTTGTATCTGAAGCAAAAATAAGGTCTTCTTAATATATAATGAAACATAACTTCTAAGTATTTTATTATAAACTATGAGCACTGACATCTTTAATTCCTGAAGCCTAGAGGAGGGGCTATTCCCATCGTTTTTGAGTAAAGAAAATCAGGGGAAAAAAATTGCCAGGACTTCTTAACCAAACAAGGGTTCACAAACAAGCTTTAGGAAATCTATGAAGGTTCTAAAATTAGATGAAAAATACTCTGTTTATATGTGTTTTCCTGTGAGAAATGCTCCTGGTTGGTGAAGGCTATCCAAAGGCTACCTGGGAGACGTAGAACCTTTAAGAAGGGGATCCAGTTGGAAAGCTTCATGTCCTTGAGGGTGAGCCCTCACAAGGTCTAGCTAGACAAAGATTCTCTCTTTGTAAGTGGATTACAAAGCTCGAAGATGCCTTTATTGGTTGCTCTGGCTGACACGTCTTGTAAGAGCTGCAGCTCAGTAGCTCAGTCCCTAGGCACTTGCCTCTAACATGTCTAAGTCTCAGGGCTCATCCCAGGCACTAGGAAACAAAAGATGGTAAACACCCTACTCTGTTACAATCTGCTAACCACTAACTGACGAAAGAGTTGATCAAACCTCCCATGACATCAGAGGGACATGAGGAGCTCTTTCTTTTTATATTAATTTCTACTGCGTGTAGCCTAGCGTACAGAGAAAGAAGAGGGATGTCAGGGCGTCAGTCCACGGTCACTCTGTGTTGACAGCGCGCTTCTACAGTGAACCAGAGCCCACCCACAGTGGTTGTCACAAACTGTCCCTGCCGTGAAAATTGGCTTCAGAAAAGGAAGACTGGCCATGTCCATTTAAAAGCTGGCATCACGTGAAGGGGCACTGGTGAGTTTTTAAATGGCTGTGCTTCCTTTAGTGTGAGAAATGAGAAGACACAATATATCTTGGTTTAGAAATGAGCATGCAAGTTCATTAATAAAGATCAAGTTGCGTCTTCTGATGAGTGGGGAGGAAGGGAACAATGAAGGACCTGAAATCTTTCCACACCTAATTCAAGCTCTTTGTGATCAAACATATCTCATCGCTCCTTTGTGACCCAGCAGATCATGTGATGCAAGAGACTCTACATATCCAATATGGTAAATAAGTAGTAAAACATCAATACTAAAACCGAATGTTAGCGTGATATAGCCCCTAAAACCTGCTGTGTGGGAATCGTTAGTCAGCCAGGCTCTAATGAACTACACTTAACCTACATTCAGCCAATCAGAAACCTCCCAATGCTAGAACTCCACAATATACAGTCATAATCTCAAACAAGCTTCAGAATGGTGGAAATGAAACTTGAATTAGAGCAGAATACCACCCAATTCTATTCTGAGCCTAAATTAACCCGGATTCTCAGGTAGGACAGTGAGAGCTGTATAATACCCTTCTCCCAGCTAAATTTCTAGCCGCACGAGGCATCTGACGACTGTCAGAGTGACTCTACTCACCTGGGGGCAGAAAGAGGGCTCCCCGGAGGCGGCCTTCCTTCACCGGGATCCTTGTGACACCAGGTGCCACGTACCATCTTTCCAAAGTCAGGCTATCCATCGGCGGACTGACAACAATACCTTTTATTGGAAAGTGTGGCTCGGAAAGTTCTATGTGGACCTGGTAGGGGATATTCACATCTTTTTTCGCCAGGCGACTCAACAGCTTTTCTGGTTTCAGGGACCAAAACAGACCCATGGGGTGGACACCCATATAGTCTCCTCCAAGTGAGGGATCACGCTCCAGGTCCACCTGCCCCGTTTCACTGGCCTTGTAGTAGGCCTTTGAAACAAACATATTCTCCTTCTCGTCTTTCAGGGATGCCTGGAGGCACACCACCTGAAAAGGTGCCAGGCCTGTGACTTGGATGTGCACAGGCTCATCAACAAGTGCGCTAAGAGGAGCGGCCATCAACTTGGCCATTTTTGCAGTGACAACCTCGAACAATTCTTCAGGAGTATCTTCACCAAAAACCTCAAAACAGAAAGAGACAGAAATGAAACACAGTGGTAATCAGGTTAGTGGATGACAGAAAGGAACAAGAGGCAGATCTCTTCGGATTCAGTTTTACCCCAGCATTGATTTGTGGCAAATACACTGTGATCATTTTGTAATCAACAGCTTTCTGGAAGAGAGATTTCGACAGATTTCTAGAAGCTAGAGAGCATGTGGGTAGGGGCTAGAAGTTCAAGCGGCACTCCAACTTTGTATGAATATCGGGACATGAAGGAGGATAACTCAATCTCATTGTACACAAGTCTGGGAAAACCAGGATTGAGAAGTGAGGTCGAAAACACACTGATTGACTGAACAGCTTCCTGTGTAGAATAGGTAATCTATTCCTAATCTCTTCCATGGGAACATGTGTGTTCTGTCTAAGAGAAAAAAAGATAACAACTGTCACTTTGATTTGGGGACTTAGACAGTCCTAAAACAAAATTAGAAGCATATAAGACCTTCAAGTGTCCAGAAGTCTTGCTGAAATGTGTATCTGCTTGCCCTTAAGTGTTGACACAAGAGTGACCACTCCTCCCAAGAACCGAAACTCTCATCAGATTTTTATCTATTCCCTTGGTTGTTCTGCTGTCTTCATTTGAACTCATTTTGCTGAGAATGCCACCGATCTGAATGAATCAAATCCAGCATGTGACAAAAATAGCTACTCTTAGGAGGCGAGAAAATGTCCCTCCTACTCTGCTATTCATTTAGGATAAAATGACAAAGAGGAACCCCGCAGAGAGAAATGAGAATAAGAGAAAAGGGGGTGTCCTTTTGATGATGGAACTCTGAGGAACTCCCCTTTCAGAGCATGCCTCCACTCATCCATGTCTACAGAGAAGCAAAGGTCCCTATGCCGAGGAAGCCAGGAGTATTACCGCAGAGCCAAGCAAGTCCTAGTGACCCTTTTCCCAGACCTCTAATCAGAAGGTTTCGTTTTAAAAGGCGACCAAATGACTGTTAAAGTCAAAGATCCTCGCAAGGAGTTCATGAGCACTGAGAATCCAGGCTCTTCTGATGAGAAAAGGCTTCAACCCACCATCGAAAATTGGTGAAGTCAGTGTGTGCGCTTGACTCAGTAAGTGTGCCACAGGTCCCAGAGCCAACACACACTTGGCTCAGATCAGAGTGATCAGTCCCAAATCCCAACAGAACACGGCCAAGCTCTTTTATTATATTTATTGTGTGTGTGAGTGTGAGTGTGTGTGTGTGTGTGTGTGTGTGTGAGAGAGAGAGAGAGAGAGAGAGAGAGAGAGAGAGAGAGAGAGAGAGAGAACTGACGGGAGTCAACTTTCTTCTTTCAGAGACAAAGCTCAGCTTGTCAGTTTTGGCAGCAAGTGATTTTCCCCACTGAGCAATATCACTGGCCCTCTCTCTTTTTTTTTTAGATATTATTTTTATACAATACATCCAGGACCCTTTTTTATTATTATACATAAAAGTTTAAAAACTCATGATTACAAGAGGTAAGAACCACTATTATAGAAAGAGAAGTAGTCAGATGTTGGACTCATCAGACAGCAAATAGAAAGGAGCCCACAGACATAAGAACAGCTCAAACTAAACTATGCAGAGAAAAATCAAGATGAAAGATTAGAGCACTTGAGACATGGATACGTTTTAATATATATGGCTTACTATACAGTATAAATTCTCTAACAATTGGCACCTTAGAAAGACATATTAGAGATAGGCACAGGGAGGAATGCTCACAACGACTAGGGCTGAAATTCCCTCAGTTCATTGAAAAGCACCGTGCCGCAGTCACAAGAAATGTAATAAACACAGGGATGAAACCAGCAAAAGCCCAGCTGTCATTGTAGTCAAACTGGTAACACACACAGCAAGTGTTAATATAGCCAGAGAAAAGTGGCAATGTTACAGAGGAAAGGAACAAACACAGACTAACAATCAGGAGACAACACACCCTCGGTGCTCAAAAGGAAAGAGAAATAAATAAATAAATAAATAAATAAAGCGAAATGTCTGAAACCCCTCACCTAACAAATATACACATCAAAAGGCAAAAGACAGACATTTCCAGAGTGAAAAGGAGAAAATGTACCTGTAGTAAATTATATTTCAAGAAATACACTATGTAAGGGATGTTATTCCACACAGACAACTTAATGCCTCTGAGAAATGAGGAGCAAGAATGCTTTATTATCTGGGTAATTATAAAAGCCCTTTTCAAAATGTCATCCCTTAATTTTATCTGTGTGTGTGTGTGTGAGAGAGAGAGAGAGGGAGAGAGAAAGAGAGAGAGAGAAAGAGAGCTTAAAGTAGTTTAAAGTTTATTAACTGTTCAAAAATAAAAGTAACTGTTTTATGAAGTTTATATAAAAATATGGCAAATAGGTAGAAATATGATAAGTATGTTTCTTATATCACTGGGCTTCAAATAATATAGGGTTTTCTGCAGAAAGATAATGATAATTTATAGTATCTATCAAGAGCCCAGGAGCTAGAAGAGAATAGATATGAGAGCTGCCAGACACCAGAGGGATTTCCTTAAAGAACAGTGACATAGAAAAGGTACAGGCAGTAAATCACTTACAGTGGTGGAGCAGCAATGAGCTGAAAGGGAGAGGCGTTCAGGGTCAGCACAGATGCACAGGCCTTCCCGCCGGCTCTCAATCCAAAGCTCCAACAACTTAGGAGTTTAACTAATGCAGCCCATCCAGTCAGAGCTGGGGAATGTGTCTTTATAGCTCACTCCTCAACCTGGCCTAAGTTGGCTGAAAAGAGAGAGGTGCCTAAGAAGACCTTGGAACTTGAACTTTGGATAGATGCCTGAGATAAAGACGCCTAAAAATAAAAGCGGCGGGGCCGCTACTGTGGAAAGGCCCCAAGCTTGTCTTGCACAGCACCTGTCCTCTGAAACCATCTCCTTTGCTGGGATGTGGTGGTGAGCTCGCGGGCAGCAAGCACTAGGGAGACTGAGGCAGGAGTGAAGTTAAAGGCAGCCTGGGCTACATAGGGAGATCCTGTCTCAGAAAAACAACAACAAAAGGAGATGGTCTGTGTAGGACGGTGTGTTATTTCAAATGGAAGTCTCGAAGGCAAGGGAATATAATCATCTGAGATTCACTCGTGCATGTGTCCTGGAGTCAATACAGAGCTGGAGACACCGCTTCCGGAGCCTGTTTGTGTTTCCTCAAATCACAGTTGGAAGGGCAAGAGACAGAAGCAGCTGGAAGCTATTATTTCAGTCGTTTCATATGTGTCAGAGAAGGCATACGCCTCCATTAGAATTCAAGTGGGGAGGAGAGAGACTTTTTTGAGAGTAAAGTAAATATCAATGGGAGAAAGGAGGAAGGGATGGAATATGCGTATGCACTTTTGTGTAGCGAGCTTTCTTAGACTGTCGGTAATGCTCGGCCTTAGTTTAGGCTTCTCCTACTAGCTCTTGTAACTCATTTTAGCCTGTTCCTCTTCGCCTGTTTTGTTTTTCGAGACAGGGTTTCTCTGTAGCTTTGGAGCCTGTCCTAGAACTAACTCTTGTAGACCAGGCTGGCCTCGAACTCACAGAGATCCACCTGCCTCTGCCTCCCGAGTGCTGAGATTAAAAGCGTGTGCCGCCACTGCCCGGCTCTTCACCTGTTTTGCCTCAGAGCTTTTTACCTTTCTTTCATTCTATATGCCCTACTTTCCTGCTTCCTCCTTGTCTGGCTAGCAGGTGCCTGGCTAGCTGGCCCTGGGCATCTCCCTCTCTTTCTCTCTCATTCTCTTCTCTCAAGCCTAGATTCCTCCTCCTTCTTCTTCTCTCTGGCTGCCAGCCCCGCCTATCCCTCCTCTCCTTAGCTATTGGCTGTTCAGCTTATAATTAGAGCAATCAGGTGCCTTCGGCAAGCAAGATGAAATAGCAACAATCTTTGCAGAGGTAAACAAATGCAGGACAAACAAACGCAGCACACTTTTACATAGTTAAAGTAAGATTCCATAACACTTCTGCAATCCTTTGGGAATAAAATTTGCCACAGCAGGAACAGAGGAGCAAGGGAGCAAATGATAAATCAGACGAATGGAAAACAGTGACCAAGATGGGAAATTTCAACACAATCATATTTAAAATTGCATTATGGGGCTGAAGAGATGGGTCCATGGTCAGGAACATTGGCTGTTCTTCCAGGGAAAGAGTCTAAGTACTCACGTGATGACTCCCAACTATCTGTAGTTCCAGTTCCAGAGAATCTGATGCCCTTTCTGGCATCTGCAGCACCAGGTACACAGGTGGTGCACAGGCGCACATGCAGGCAAACACCCATACACATAAAATAAAAACAAAATGAGAAAAATAGGGTGGTTGAGGGTATGTGTGATGGCTCTTCTTGGTTGTCATCTTGACTACATCTGGAATAAACTATAATCCAGAAATAGAGGGTACACCTGTGAAATATTTTTTTGGCTTGGTTTGAAGTGGTTAAATCCACTTCTACTCAGGACCTTTGAGATAGGAGTCACATACCTTTAATTGGGATCTTGAGGCAGAAAGATACACACCTATAATTCAAATTTTGAGGTGGGAAGACACACCTTTACTCTGGGTCATACTTCTACTGGAAGTCTATGTAACGACATAGAAGGAAGTTTTTGCTCTTTGCCTGCTAGCTCTTAACCTTGATAAAACATCCGTTCCTTCACTGGCGTTAGAGCTCACTTCTTCAGGATCCCAGCTCATATTGAAGACCAGCTGAGACGTTCCAGCCTGTGGACTAAGAAACTACAGGATTCACAGACTTTCCATTCACAGCCATTCATTGTTGAATTAGCTGGACTGCAGCTGTAAGTCATTCCAATGAATTCCATATTACTCTGCCTAAAATTGGAGGGGAGTTTGATTTGTGCCTTACCTGGGCATTCTCCAAAAGCTCATTTTGATTTAACAACACAACTCAAGAGTAATTCATTTATTTTGAGGGCTTCAGGGATGAACTGCTGTGGAAGGATCTTTGTACACTATAAATATGCATTGCTTTCATTGCTAATAAAAAGTTGATCAGCTGGTAGCTGGTCAAGAAGAGATTGAGCGAGACATCCTGACACAGAATTCTGGGAGGAATAAGGGTGGGGTCAGAGAGGTGTGAGCCAGATGGAGAGGGAGCAGAGGGAGCAGGAGATGAACGTGCCATGCTAATAAAGCTACTGCCATGTGGCAGAGTGTAAATAAGAAATGTGGGCTAATTTAAGAGCTAGTTAATAGTAGTGACTATCAGGGAACTGGCTGGTGGGAGAGAAATGTCTGTCTACAATGAAAGGTTCACTAAGGGTGATTCCTTTACTCATGCACAGCAGTGAGGCAGAGAGGTGTGAATAAATGTCTCCTTACAGTATCCCAGAATTTAAATACATAAGATCATGCAGGAATGAAGAATGTTGTCAGGAAGAGAATCCATACCTCCAACCCTGCCAGACTGATCAATAAGACATTTCCCAGTGAGTGGCTGGAATATTAGGTACAGTCCTAATGTGGAATTACTTCTCTGCATGAGCACCATCCACTATTCTTCTCTTAGATTTCACTTGTTGGCCATCGTATCCAAGCAGGAGAAACTGGTTCATTTTAATTCAGTTTTTACTTGTTTTTTTTTTAATATTTATTCTTATTCTAATGATGGCTGACTATAATCCACTACCAGGAAGCGTTCCCAAGTTGCATAGTCATTCATGAGGTTTCCACTTCAAGTATTTTCATTATAATTCTAACACATTATCATCTTAATCTTAAAAGAAAAAATCCCTCCTCCTCCACCCTCTCTTCTCGGTTTCTTGAGACAGGTTTTCTCTGTGTAGCCCTAGCTGTCCTGGGACTTGTTTTGTAAACCAGTCTGGTTCTGAACTCACAGAGATTAAATAAAACATTAATAGCATAGTTTAGTGTTCCAGACTGGAATTTTTTCTAGAAAAAAATTATACACACACACACACACACACACTAGAAAAGTGTTAAAAAGAGGGAGAATTACTCGTGGAGATTCAGATAGCATAAAGGGGAGAGAAATGTCTGCTGATAGTCTTTCATGTCCCTCAAAAATATCCAGAGATCACGGGTCCCAGATGACACCTTTCTAAGCAAATCTGAAAAAGCACTGCACTACCAGCATCTCTGGGAACTTCGGAGCTCTTCAAGATTATGGAAGGAGCAAAATGAGGATTTGATCTTAGAAACCACTAAATGCCAAACACTGGAGGGGAAAAAAAATCTGAGTTGAGATTTTTAACATATTTACAAACAACTCAAAACAGCTTTGATTACAAATCAACCAATGTTCCTTTTCTCACTTCTAGGAGTAAAGAAAAGGGCACAATCCCAGTTGCCCAAGACCAGAGCCCCAAATGTTTTTGACATTACAGTTTACATTGGGTCAGAGAGAGCAAAGGGCATCAGCTTAACCGCTGCTCCCGGTCCTGATCTGGTTACCTATTAATGCAGTTGTAGGGAACCTAGCCCCCTTTCCCTCCTTCCTTTCTGCTTTGTTTGGGAGTTTTGTTTTGTTTTTAGATGGTATGTTTCGTGTAAAACATATTATACACAATATATTTATGTCTATACATATATGGTTGTACACGACAGCTGCACATGCACCAGGGTTTGTAAAAGTTCAGAGGACAATGACCTAAGGTTCTCAGGCTTGGTGACAAGTGCTGTTACCTGCTGAACCATCTTCCTGACCTCTTGTTTGTTTAAAACTCCTCTGCCACTATTTGATCTTATCTGACCACTACTTTAAAAACAAAAAGTCAATGCAGCTACTGCAGAACTGTGATCTCGTGAAACATTTCTTTCCAGGCCTGAGTTCAATACTACAAAACTAAAGTAGTAAGTCAATTATGGGATAGAGTGTTTGCTGTGCAACCAGGAAGACTGTGGTTTGGATTCCTAGATATATATATGTGTGTAAGTACACCCACACACACAAACACATACCCATAGAATAACACAAAAATACAGAAAATACAATTTTTCTATTGGTAGTATATTAGAATATTACATTATCTGTATACTGGTGAGTTTTTTTTCTTCTCGTTTTTGATGTATTTTTTATTTTCTAAAGTGTGATTACTGCAGAAAGCAGTTTCCATGTTAAAACAAAACTCAGCAAGAGGAGTCTCATGTCACTTGAAACTTTAAACATGTAGTTTATGTAAGACCACTTACGTTGAATTGCTAATGATTTTATTAGGTTTTATGCAAACACACTGAGCCCATACATTCAACTAAGTAAAACTGGTTACCTTATACCCTTTGCATATCCTAAGTTTTTTAAAATAGAAAGCTTTCGTGTATGTCTGGCTATCTCAGTAAACAAACCAACCTGTTCCCTTTGGAACCTTAAGGTCACTATTCTTGAAACCCTGTAATGAGGTACGTGTAAACCAATGACACCCTCCAGAGCTACTGACAGATATGCAGAACTGTTCTCCAGAAAGGTGCATCACTGCCAGCTTAATGTCATTTCATGACCCTGAGACCATGCTACTTCTAAGCACTGCAGAGATGAGGAAGCTTTCAATCACTCCAGACAGCAACATGATCCCCAAGTGACCCATTCACTTAGGTACTATGACCAGCAGTGCTCTGGGGTGTGGAGGAGCAGCTTCTTTCTTAACAGTAACATGAAGTGTATGTTGCAGTCGTAGCCATGAGGGTTTCCATACTGACTTCACACCTCTTCCAGGATTACTGTATGGGAACCATGATAATCAAATTCTGTACGTCAAACCCAAATGTTTCCATGCTGAATCTCATTCTCAGAAAACAGGAGCTGTTATGTCTAAACTTCAGGGCTCCAGTCACCAATACTTTGAAAGCAATTCACAACATAATGCCCTTGCTGTGTACTTAGTAATTATTAAAGGCTGTGACATTTTTAGACACTGTCCTGTGGCAGGGTATGCACCCGTGTGCACAGAGCAGGCCAGAGCAGGACCTGCCTCTCTCTACTGTTCTCCACCTAATTGCCTTGAGGTAAGGTGTCTTACTGAATGGGAACCTCACTTTTTTGACTAGTGGGCCACCCAGCTCTAGGTATTCACCTGTCTCCACTCTCTAATCGGGAAGTACAGGCACATGTAACCATGTTCAGCTTTTGTATAGGTACCAGGATTTAAACCTAGCTCTTCAGGCTTACAGGTCAAGCCATCTCCTCCACCTCAACTATTTTTTCCCAGTGAATCTGCTGAAATTTATATTTGCAATTAATGATGATGATTATTTCTTCTTCAAGGAAGTTCCCAAATAAAAGAGAACAAGCAATTTCCTATGCTTAAAATCTTCCTATAACAATATTTTATATAATATTTACATTCAGATCTATCTGGCAATCTATTTAAACAATCTCTACAAACTAAGTACATCAAAGTACAAAGATCTGCCAATCTAATAACTAGTTATAGATACCCTAAGGCCACCTTTAAGGTTATAGAAAAGATGGTTTGAGATATGCTTCATTTTGAGAATATGCAATATAGAATCTGGTAATAACTTTAAAACTTAATAGTTGTGAGATGGTCTTTTTTTTCAGTTCTATTACTCATTTTAAGAAAATAATAGATACAATGAAGTAAATTTCAAGAAGTAAAGACAACAGACTTTAATGAATCTGCTTTAATCCAAGAGGTGAACCCAGAATACAGTGTACTTTCTTTCATCTTTAATCATGGACTAAGCACAGTGAAACATCCTATATATAGCAGACGTTCCGTTAACTATCTAACACACTTCCTCATTTGCATATCCATAACAATCCCACACCTATGAGCTTTAGTAAGATTAGAATATTTTATTGCAACTACTACTTTATCCATATAGCGGACAAAGAAACATCTGAACTTGAGATGCCCTCCTATCTTAAACATCAGAATAGAAACATTACATAAATTACCAAAACTTGATTTTATTGGGGGCTGGGGGAATAGCCTTAGCAAATGTGAAAATGTTTTCTTTGTTGATTCTCCATGAAGAAAAAAGATGTATTCTTCTATAGGAAAAAACAAAAAAGTAAAGGGAGGTTTGAGAAGAGTTCTGAAGGGTAACACTTCACAAGGTTTGTCGGCCACCTCAGTGAGGAGAGTACAACATCTCAATGCAGTCAACTGCTGACCTGCTCAGTAACCCCAACTGATTTTCAAATTGGGAGGCAAATTACCAGCAACGAGTTCATCAAATTTAGATCTGTCTTGAACTGATGGAACATTATAGAAGTCAAGAACGTCTCCGACCCTGCACATCTGGTGAAGCCTGGAGTTAGGCACTGCATGGCCCAAGTCATCAGCTAAACGTGCCAAGAGTCTGAACTTCACATGACCATCATCCAGGGAGATGTCTTGCCAATTACTAGGAAGAGATGAACCAAGAACTTCTTTAAGACAGGATTCCAAGCGACTCTGGAGATCATCGGGAGGTGTATACACTCGGCTTCGTAAGGGCGGACACACCAAAACAGGTTCTGTCTTCACTTCTTCCACCGCCTCAGCCACCACTGGCTCCTTCTCCTTTCTGGAATGATCAAAAGCAAACATGTGAATCTTTGGCTGGTGATCTTAATGAAGCTAATAAACATTGGACTGAATCTTGCCTTGCAATCAAAATCAAATATTCTGTACTTGAGACTTTCTGAGCAAGTGGAGAGCAGAAAAGATAGAATGGTCACCTACCATCAGACACATACAGTTGAATCAATTTTTAGAAAAGAAAACGAAAGTTTAGCATATATTTTACATACTTGTAAGAATTCTAAAAATAAGTAAAGAACAAAGATAAAGCAAACTGTTCTATCTAGGAGCCTTAATCTTCTGTCTCAGTTTGGTTTCTATTGCTGTGATAAAACACCATGACGAAAAGCAACTTGCAGAGGGAAGGGTCTATTTTATCTTATAGTTCCGTATCACAGTTCATCACTGAGGGATGTCAGAGCAGGAACTCAAAGTAGGAAGTAGGAACCTGGAGGCAAGAACTGATACAGAGGCCCCGAAGGGCTGCTGCTCACTGCATTGCTTCCATGGTTCACCCAGAACTACCTGCCCACGGGTGGCACCACCCACTGTGAGATGGATCCTCCCACAATTTTCCATCAAGAAAATGTACCAGAGGCTAATCTGGTAGGGACATTTTCTCACTTGAGGCTCCTTCTTTCAAATGACTCTAAAACTTGTATCAATCTGACATAAAACTAGTCAACATAGCCTCCAAGAGCTATCCCTAAATTTACCTCCCACCAATTTCTTATATACATTACAGGCCTATACAAACTAAACTATATTCTGTTTTCCAAACACACTTCCACTTTCCTGACACTTGTTAGCTCAGGTTATATATCCTTTTGATATATCTTTACTTATGGAAATTATGCTTACCCTGTAAGTCCTAAGAACTTTAACCTGACACCCTAATCAAATGTTAAGTCCCCTTGATCTTCACAGCAGTCTACACTGCCCACTGTATCCCATCCTATACAAGTTTCAATTTTGATTATACACTACCTCACTTACAAGATCTGAACTTCTCAGTCCCAAATATCTTCTCATTTTTTTATTGGACAGTTCCTTGCCGTGTGTGAGGGGGCCATTCTACTAAGCAGTTACAATCCTAGGGACATGTAGCTCTAATCAAGTAAGAGTAGAAAGCTAAAGCCAGTCAACAGCAAATAAGGGACTGAAGAAAAACAAAACAGCAAAAAATCCCAAATAAAGATTGGAATCCAGTATCTCCATGTGATAAAACATTCAAAAAAGAACTCATGTCAGCCCTCTGACATTAGGTCTCCCTAAAATGGGAAGAAGAAATACTTTCAAATTCATTTTATAAAACCAGGATAGTAAAGCCAGACAAAGACAGCACAAGAAAACTACAAGTCAATCTCTCTGATGAACAGAGATGTAATAATCTTCAATAAAATAGAAGCAAACCATATTCAGTAACACCTAAAAGAAGACTATACCGACTAAATAGGACACTTGCTTGTACTGCAAAGTCTGTTCAATATACACAAATCAATAATATATGCCACAGTAACAAAATCAAATAATCATCTCCAAAGCAGAAAAGGTGTCTGACACAAAGCCTAACCTCCATCCACGATCAAAGCTCTAAACAAAATAGGTAGAATCTACCACAAGCTGATAAATATAATTTAGAAGCCCATAGATAAAATCATAATGGGGAGAGGGAGAACTATTAACAATACAGTTTTCTGAGGCACAAGCAAGGGTGCTCAGTCTCAGACATTTTTGGGGGGAGTCCTTCCTATGTACACTGGCCATGAACTCATCATTCTCCTGCCTCAACCTCTGCAAACACTATAACATCATACTAGAAGACCTAAGAGCCTCGAGAAAAGAAAAAGAAATATAAAGCAACCAAGTTACAAAGAAATAAATTTGTCTCTGCAGACGACAAAAGTCTCTTAGAAGAAAACCTCAGATTGTGCAACACATACAAGAAATTGCTAAAACTAATAAACCAACCCAGTAAAGTTGCAGGATACAAAATTAACATTTAAAAAAAAGTTAGTACTTTGGGGCTGGAGAGATGACTCAGTGTTATGAGAACTTGCTGCTGCAGCCCAGCATCCACACCAGCTTGCTAGCTCACAGCTACCTGTAACTCCAATCCCAGGGGATCTGATGCCCTCTTCTGGCCTCAAAGGGAATGATTCATACATACACATATGTACATAAATAAAATAAACCCTCAATAAAATCAATAGTTTCTTTAGAGAAATAATAAATTATTTCAAAAGAAAATCAAGAAATCAAGTTCGTTTACAATAGCAGGGAATAAAAGAAAATATTCAGGAAAAAAAATAACCAAATTGGTTAAAGATCATCTGCACACCGGAAACTGTAAAACACTGATGAAAGAAACAGAAAACACACATAAATGAAAAGACATCCCATGTTTGTGGACTGAAGAATCAGTTTTTTTATACTATTTTATCAATATTGTTAATATGTCTGCACTACTTAACATATTTAACCCAATTTCTAAAAAAAAAAAAAAAGAATCAAATGACATTTTTCAAAGCTATATTGAGCAACCTTAAATCATGAATAGCTGTAGCAATCTTGAGTATGAATAACCTGGAAGAAATCATACCTTACGGTTTAAAATTCTACCCAGAACTATGGTGCTTGACAATAAATAAACAGCAGTGATCTTTGTGTTTTCATTTGATGGAATTAGCCTGACTGCAGAAATCTCTTCTCTATGTATATTTACATCAGTACATCTATTTACACCTTACAGAACAGGTAACTGAAAATGAACATCAACGGCTCCCCTCTTACAAGATCAAAGATTTGATCTAATTAACCACTGTACCTTTAATATCTACCATATAGCAGACACTAAAATATTTGCTGAGTGAATAACAGAAACATGAACTGGGGACATTTGACACGAACCAAATGAGAGCTATTAAAGCCACGAGGTGATGACTCAAAATCCGAACCTACGATATTTGTTGTCCCTGAGGTCCCAGCGGTTAAGTTTCCATGCCCTAAATGTTACCTAGATCAGAGATGGACCCTACATGATGCAGTGGGGGAAAACTATAGGTAAGCAGGGAGTCTACAGCCACCGTGCGCGTGCACCTCTTCGGTGGTCCTCAGGTCCCTCGCGAGTCACAGTGCTGCGGCGTGGAAAAGAGACTTGGAGAAATGGAAGGCGTTTACAAACTATTTGTTGTATGTATCGATGAAATAGGAGAGGCGGGCGGAAGAGCGCAGGGGGAGGGACCGCTAGCGAGCACGGTGGTGGGGGAGAGACGCACAACGTTGTGCGGGAGCCTTTATTTCTGATTTTGCTAAACACATACACCCCCGCCAAGGAGCGTGGCTTACTGAGGACCTAGGTTCACATGTTAGGTTGATCCGTCCAGTGTGCCTTTGACACGTGGTTGCTGCTGCTGCTGCTTACTAAGGAAAGGAAGGAGCGAGGAAAAAGTGTTCCCATTAGGAGAGGCTCTGCCTGTCGCGGAAACGCGGGCCGAAGCTTTGCGCTCGGACCCCTCCTCCACGCTGACTTCTGCAGGCTAAGGACCAGCGTCCCATCTTAACCCTCTGAGCTCGTCCCTCAGCTTCTGGCGACTTTCGTGGGACGGAACCCATTGAGAAACCCTCAGCTTTACCTGGATCGAGACCAAAAGTCCCTACGTGCAGCCAAGGCACCGTTCCACAGCCAGCCTCTGCTAGCAAACCGATACACACACAGCGCCGCCATCTTCGACAGGCGTCCTCCCTGACACACCCGATCAGCCAATCAGATGCGAGCTTACTGCAGCGGTCCCCGTGGTGACCTATTCCGGTGCACACCGGGAAACGTAGTCCAGTTGCCATTTGCGGAAGAAGGCGGTGGCGCGCTGTCGGTGCATATTGGGAGTTGTAGTTGGAGAGGTTCCGTGACCGTTCCGGGTGACGCCTTCTGGTTCAGGGGGTGGTCTGTTGTAGCACTGTAGACTGTGAGGTGGAGAAATTGGCAACAAGGAGACTACAGCGAGGCCTGAAAGACTGTACAGTCGGGCAGGAGACGTGGCTCGGAGTTGCAGCCAGGCGCAATGTCTGATAAGCCACTAGGAACGTGACCGCTCCGAGACCGATGCAGGACCTCACCGGACACATCGAGTGAGCCTCGTCTTGGCGGGGCCTAATTTCCAGCGGTCGGCTAGGCCTCACCGGAGCCCCATTGCTGTGGCTGCTATTCTGGAACGAGGAGATGGCGACCCCGAGCCCACTGCTGGAGCCAAAGGTGAGCTGCGCCTTCCAGAGCTCTCCGTTATTTCGCCGCTCCCGAAGATGACCAGGCCGCGCATCACCTCGTCCCCAGTCCCCATCTGCTGGCAGCCAGCTCTAAGGGAGGACCCCAGCCAACCGCCCGTGTACCCCTTCCTTCAGGGTGCAGTTAGTTCACTTGCAAACTGTCCACGGGCTCTTTTTTTTTTTTTTTTTTTTTTCCGAGACAGGGTTTCCCTGTGGTTTTGGAGCCTGTCCTGGTACTAGCTCTTGTAGACCAGGCTGGTCTCGAACTCACAGAGATCCGCCTGCCTCCGCCTCCCAAGTGCTGGGATTAAAGGCGTGCGCCACCACCGCCCGGCCCCACGGGCTCTTTTTTATTTTTCTTCCAAGAGCAATGTGATAAGTCGGCTGGAGAAAATTAAGACTGCCCCAAGTTAGTTCTCATTTGTGAATTTCCCAGGCGAGGCCCTTTTTTTTTTTTTTTTTCCCTCTCCTCTGTCTTGTGCAGCTGGCATGATGTCCGAACTCAAGGTGGATGCTTAGGGACCTAATGGACTTGAGTTGAATTGGGTCACAAGCTGGTGTGGGTAGACCATTAGAGAGGGACAGTGAGGTGAGAGAAGTTTGGAGAGGTCTGGAGGCTGTTAACTAAAATTAAAATAGTAGTGCCATTACTGTGTAAGATCTAAACCCGGAAGGGCCTTCAGTTTGGAAGGCTCGGGTTCAGATCAGTTCCTTTCCAGTCTGAGGGTGCCTGGCTGTACCTGTCAGTTCTAAGAATTGTCACCTTTTGATGCTCTTGCTTGCTTTGTCTTCCTAGTGAATGGGACCATGGTAAGTGATAGCTTCTCCCACTTGCATTGGTAGAATTGGCCTTGAGACAACCGGAACTGACCACCGAAATCACTGTTTCGGCAGTTGCTGACATTTGAGGGCGTGGCTATGTTTCTTCACCCAGGAGGAGTGGGATTATCGGGATCCAGCACGGAGGAACCTGTATAGAGATGTCGTGATGGACAGTTATGGAAACCTGCTCTCGCTCGGTAAGACTGTGTTGTTTCTCTAACACATCTAACAAGTCGCTAACACTCATGGTCAGAACGCTTCAGCCGGTATTACTAATGTCAATACTGTTTCCTTCCAGAATTCTGATTCAGCTTTCTCAGCCCTTAATGATTTCCATGACTCTCTTATCCCTAGCTTCTTTGTAACCCAAATGCAAGGTTTCCTAGCTTCCTGATCTCACTCCGGTGTTGCTGTGTGCATTTCTTCCTGGTCTGTCTCCTCCCGCCCCTTTTCACCGCCTTCTGGAGCCTGGGTTTCTTCACATAGTGTTCCTTACCCCTCCTGGCCTACACTGAAACCTGGCACAGCCCCAAGGACACCACTTCTCCGGCAGGCCTCGAGTGGGGGCTGCTCGTTCCTCCTCCCTGTTGCTTTGTCTCAAGGCTGGAAGACCAAAGTTAATTGTTCTCCCAGCTCTTCAGTGCCGCTCGCTCCCGAAGCGTCTTCGGCCTCCCAGTCACGTCCCCTGTGTCACCAGTCTTGCGCTGCCCATTCTGTTCCTTACTATCATCATCTGTTAACTTGTGTTTCTTGGCGGGGTTGGTGGGGAGAGGAGGCTTTTAGTCTTTGCTTAACCCAGTCAGTAAGTGAGCCCCCGTGGATCTCAGTCACATAGAGTCCAGGCATCCTGCTTTTCATGCTTAGGAAGTGTTCACAGCATTGATCCTGGTCATAACTGTTATAACAATTATGTAATAGTGTGTCTGAAAACACACTTTTCTGTTCTCTGACTCCTTATATCAGTAACAGTTGTGGACGATAACTAAATAAAGAGGTGAAGCAGGCTTGCTTCCTGCCCCGGTGGAGCTTAACGGTAGCTTGTCTTGCCATCTCTCCTTCCCCTTTCCACCTACACCTATTCATTCTTGATGTCCTTCCTGCCTCTGGGTGTGTTTGTATCTTCCCTGTGGTTTTGGCCCCTTCCTGACTTGGGAAGGTCTCTTCTAATCAGCAGCATGTTGTCTGGCCACTTTGATATTATGCTATATTTATTATGCAAATTTCAAATCTTATATATATTAGAAGATCTGTCCCTTTCGCCCCCTTCTACCTAATACCCAAGCACCGCAGGAAAATTTCTCTCACTAAAGAATCCGTGTCCTATAAGTATCTAGTGAGGGGGCGTGTTTGTTTTGAGACAGGACCTCACTGTGTAGCTCTGTTGATCTGGAACTCACTTTATAGACAAGGCTGGCCTGGAGGTCACGGAGCTCCACCCACCTCTGCTTCCTATGTGCTGGGAATTTCTAAGGGATTAAAGGCATGCAACATCACACCCACCATAGTGTGTATGTGTGTCTCCTAATTTACATTGGGTTTATATCGCAACAACTTTTTTTGTATGTGATAAGCTTCTTTTCCTATTAATTTTAGTTGCAATTTCAAAACCTAAAATTTCCCCATCACTCTGTGGGCTTCACCTTCTATTTCACAGGCAAAATAGAGTTCAGTGACATGAATTCTTAGCTCCTGTGCCCCTCGTCTACACACCCTTAAAACAGCTTCCATCTTTTCACTAGAAACTGAGCGGTAGTCTCAGTTCTTGGTTCGTTGCTACTTAAAGAAATTGGGAGGATGTTTCTGGGGGTCAAGCCTAGGGCCTTGATTATGCTAAGCAGCCTTTCTGCCAGTGAGGTGCATCCCCAGCATGTTGCCCTTCGTAACCTCTGTTCTTATGATAGGCTTACATCATGGTCTGCCCAGTTTGGGGAAAAAGAAGTTTAAGTGAACCAGTGGTTTCTTCTTGTTGTTCCCAGTGATTTAATGTGTCTTTTCCCACCAGGGTTTTATAAATTCATGTATATATTGCACATTTTTATCTTTTGATATCTGAATTTTGTCTTGGCTCCTCAGTCCCCTTAAGTTGTTCTCCAGGGATTTATTAACAACCTCATTGCCAGATACAGGAGATTCTTTGTACCTTATTTTAGCCCTTTTTGAGTCTTTATGACTTCTTTATTGTTTTGTTTTGAGACAGGTTTTGCTTCATAGCGCAGGCTGGCTTCAAATTCTCAATCTTCCTGCTTCGACCACCCAAATTGCTGGGATTTCAGGCTTACCACACTACACATGGTTTGCTTGAAACTCTTTAGTGCTTCTCCTTGTTTGCTTGTGTTCCTTCCTAACTCCGCCCTTTGCTCGGAGGACCTAACCTGTGCTAGGCCATTAGCTGCTGATATGGGATGCTAAATCTCACCTAAGAAATGTTGTGTGGCATCTGACTACCTCGTATGGAAATCCTAGCTCTTCCATTGCCAGATTTGACTGTGGGGGAAATCATTTTATTTTTCTTCACAAAACAGAAATGGTAATGACATGTTTCTATTACTGGGCTAGTATATTGGTAAAGTACTTCAAATGCTGACTAGCAGCTAATAAAAATAGTGAAAGTATTGATTGATTTTTTTTTTTTTTTTTTTTTTTTTTGTCACCTCTGTTGAACTCCAGATCGACAGTTTTCTTCTTTTGGAAACAATGTAGGTTATGTCTGACATGTTTCAGACAATCCGTTGAGATCTGGGGGATCTTCTCTGCCCAGTTTAGTACCCCTCTTTACTGCCTTGCCTTCCACCTCTGTCCATCTGCAAATCTTTCTCTATGTCAGTTCTCATTACACTGGCCAGCATTGAGGACAGCACTCTCTTTCTCAATGGATGCCTTCAGTGCCTACTATAAAGCCGAGCGTGAATGGTCATGTTTCTGAGTAAGTTACATGTTAATTTAAAAACTCTCTCTCTTAGGTAATTATTGCCTCGTGCTAAAGTAGGTGCTGACCGCCAAGGTGATTTTGTATGTTTAAAACTGCTAATGGTTCTGCCACACTAGAGCTTCACAAATTCAGCCTCTAGATGGCACCCGCCGCCGTATGCCATGGTGTGCCTGGCTCACTGCTAGCTGAGCTCCATGGAGGGTATCAGAAGGGTACCTGGCTGACAGAACAGGGCAGTGCTCTGTTCTCATATATGGAAATACACACACTGGCAAAGGTAGAGCAGCGAGTCCTTTGGTGATCTTATGCTTGCAGGCTTTCTTCTTTATTTAATCTTAAATATTTCACTGTTCATAGTTTCTCCTGCCACTGTCTGTTCATGCTCTTCAACAGACCCCACTTCCGTTCCCTTGACCAGTGCTCCCTTACCCAGAGACCGCTGTGATGCTGCTGGTCCAATGCAGTGTTCTCCTCCGTCCCATCTGTCTTCCCAAACAGCGCTTTCCCCCTTTTACATCAACTTTTTCACGTTGGTTTTTCTTTAAAATCTTAGTAACTACATTGATGATACAGCTGATAGCTATTGACTCAGTGGATCTTGTCAGAACTGAGAAGCATTGAGCCTACAAAACCTTGAACTCTGACCGTGTTTTCCCCCTCTGGCCCTGTTCTCTCCCCAGTTAATGTATTCATTCAGTTAACAGTTACTAAATGCTGCACTACGCCTACGAATTCCAGTCCTTCCCCATTCTCCCATTTTGTTAACCGAGAAAACTGACCATTTTATAATTTCTTTAGATAGTAAAGTTATCAACTGTGGCCAACAGATCAAATCTGTCCCACAGCCTGTTTTCATAAAGCAATTTTTATTTAAAGAGACGAACCATTCCTTGATGTAATATCTATAATACTTCTGAGCTGCAGTGGCAGGAACCATTTAGCTGGAGTGTCTGGTCCTTTACTAAAATACTGTCACAACTACAGGTCTAAAGTTGATGTACTTTCATGTTACGCTCAGCAGATATCTTCGCAGCTATCATATCATTAGCCTTATTTAATGCTAGTCCAATCCAGGAAGAAACTTCTTTCAACAGGGCCACATCTATGATAGAATATATAGGCATCATTATAGCTGATCAGAATAATACTGAAAAGAGAAGTTGACTCAGTCTCAAAAAGTTAAGGAATTGTAGCCTGGATAGTATAAACACTGTTATTTATCTATCTTTTTTCTTTCTTTTCTCTTTTTTGTTTTTTGTTTTTTGTTTTCGAGACAGGGTTTCTCTCTTTTTAATGAGAGCTGTTTCATGCTAATCTGTATGCCCTTCATCACACACAACCTAAGCAATTTTTCTCTTCTTAATTTTTGTTTTTTATTTTCATGTGTATAGGTGTTTTGCCATGAGTGTCAGATTCCCTGGAACTAGAGCTACAGACAGTTGTGAGCTACCATGTGAGTGATGGGATTTGAACCTGGGTCCTCTGGAAGAGATGTCAGTGCTCTTAACCACTGAGCCATCTCTCCAGCCTCTATTTATCTAGTTCTATAGACTAGGAAATCCAAGCTCAAGGTGCTGATAAACTGAATTCTTTATAGAGATCCTCTTCAGCGAAAATGACTGCCTTCTTTGTCCTCATGTGACATGGGGAGGAGGATGTGTGTCTTTGTTCTCACAAGGACCCTGTATTCTGTTCTGAAGACCCCACTCCCTGATCTCATCTAAACCTGTCTTTTTTACGAGAACCCCCTTCTGGTCGCTGGCAGTGGGACCAAGATCTATCCCTGGTGCATGAACTAGCTTTTCAGAGCCAATTCCCTATGGTAGGATGCCATACTCTGCCTTAATGCAGGGAGAGGGGTTTGGTTCTACCTCAACTTAATCTGCCAGGCTTTGTTGCCTCCCCATGAGAGGCCTTACCCTCTGGGAGGAGTGGACAGGAGGTGAGCTGGCAGGGATGTGTAGGGGGCAGGAGTGGTGGAGATGGGAAGGAGAACTGTGGTGGAATATAAATGAAATTAAAAAATAAATACATAAAAATTTAAGACTTCAAAGTGCATAATATTGTTTATAGGCCACATTTACATTAGTATATGTTCTAATAATGGTTTTGGTGTTTACATTGTGGGCAGATTCCAAAATCATCACAGTAATTTTTTTGTCTTTGTGTGTGTACCTTGGTACTAAGATTACATTCACTTTTATTTCTATAAATAAAGATTATATTTTCATATGAGAGAGAGAGAAAACCCTCTTCCAAATCTTTTTTTTTTAAGATTTATTTATTATGTATACAACTTTCTGCCTCCATTTATACCCACACACCAGAGGAGGGCGCCAGATCTCTTTACAGATGGTTTGGAGCCACCATGTGGTTGCTGGGAATTGAACTCAGGACCTCTGGAAGAGCAGACAGTGCTCTTAACCACTGAGCCATCTCTCCAGCCCCCCTCTTCCCAATCTTAACACATTAACACAGTGGGGTTTAGGATTGCAACAGAGAGGGTACAACATTCAGTCCATATAACTTTTTTCTGTATCTTTTCCTTGGCCAACTAGTCTTTCTTCCTCTGTCCACGTGTTTCTGTTCTTTTTAACCGCTGTTTTCGCAGGTTGCAATTCTAGTTGCATTCATTTTAACTAGCTTTTCCGTTTCTGGGTTTCTAGAGAGGCCCACTTTGAGTCAGCTTGCCTGTGGGAGATAATTTAATTGTGAGCACAGGATGGGAAGACATAGAGGCATGACATATAATCTCATCAGTACAGGTAGCCTCAAACTACAGTAGTTTTCCTGCTTCAGTGTCTTTGGGTGTTAGGATTATAGGAGTATGCTGCTATCCCTTTTTCTAATCTTGTACCTTTTTAATTACATTTTTTCCTAAGTTTATTTTTTGCTACTACTCTAAAGATCCATCTTTCACTTTTCTATAGTATTTACTAGCACCTAGTAAATAGACTACATTTTTCATTTTTTTCCACCAACTATGAATATAGTTTATTTCATTCTTATGAATAGATATCCCAATTCTTTATTCTAGGTGCTGCTATTTACTTAACTTGTAATCATTATTAGTATTTTCTCTCCAGTTTCACTTAACGTCATTTCATTTGGCAGTATTTTGTGTCTGACCTTTGAATCCTAGCTCAGAACTTAATATTTAGTGTGCTTTAGATAGTCGGGAAATTCTGGTTAATAAACTGTAGAATCTCAGGCTCTTTGTCTTTCATCCTCCTAGGTTCCTCTTATGTGTTCTTTTCTCTCAACTATTTGTCTACTCATATCCCAATAATGCTTTCCCATCCTAAGTTTCCTGAACTTACTATTTTCTTGCCATGGTATTCTTTCTTTGATAGTCACACTGCTTTAAAAACTAAACAACAGTAAATAAATCAGATAACTAATGTTAACTAATACTAAACCAAGAATAGTGACACACATCTCTACTCCCATCTACAAAGAATGCTGAAATAGAATCTCATGTGCCCAGGATTTCAAGGCCAGTCTAGACAATATATCTTGCCTCTTTGTAAGATTATCTGATAAATATGTATTATGAATTAATTTTAAAACTGAAGTAGTGGACTGGGTAGTGGCAAGCCTTTAATCAAGTGGGAAACAAAGGCAGGTGGATTTCTGTGAGTTTGAGGTCAGCCTGGTATACAGAGCTAGTTCTAGGACAGCTAGGGCTGTTACACAGAGAAACCTGTTTCAAAAAACAAACAGATGAAAAACAAACAAACAAAAAAACAAAAATGGAAATAGTAAAAGATAAAAGAAAACACACATTAATTAGTATGTTTACTAATTAGTAGGTTGGTTTATCTTTGTGACCTTGTTTTTCTAATAATTTCTCTTTGCCATGAAAGAGCTTGCCTGATAATTATATTTTTTATTTATAAATATTTCAGATGTTTTAAACAGAAATAAAGGTGAAGAGCCAACTGTGAAAGAAGAAATTGAGGAAGGCATAGAACCACCAGGTGTAATAGTAACAAGAATCAAAAGTGAAATTGACCAGGATCCTATAGGTAGAGAAACGTTTGAACTTGTTGGTAAGCTAGATAAACAAAGAGGGATCTTCTTATGGGAAATACCACGTGAATCTCTGACCCAGGAACAGAAAAAGTGCAGAGGACACGCTAATGTTCGAAAGAGACCAAACTCGGAAGAGAAGTGTCATAAATGTGAAGAGTGTGGAAAGGGTTTTGTCCGCAAGGCGCATTTCATTCAGCATCAGAGGGTCCATACTGGTGAGAAGCCTTTCCAGTGCACCGAGTGTGGGAAGAGCTTCAGCCGGAGTTCCTTTGTTATCGAACACCAGAGAATCCACACGGGGGAAAGGCCCTATGAATGCAGTTACTGTGGGAAAACCTTTAGCGTCAGCTCCACTCTTATCAGACACCAGAGAATCCACACCGGAGAGAGGCCTTACCAGTGTAGTCAGTGTAAACAGAGCTTCAGCCAGAGAAGGAGCCTTGTTAAACATCAGAGGATCCACACAGGCGAGAAACCCCATAAATGCAATGACTGTGGAAAAGCTTTCAGTTGGAAATCACACCTTATTGAGCACCAGCGAACACACACTGGTGAGAAACCCTATCACTGTACCAAATGCAAAAAAAGTTTCAGCCGGAACTCACTGCTCGTGGAACACCAGAGAATCCATACTGGAGAACGGCCTCATAAGTGTGCTGACTGCGGGAAAGCTTTTAGATTAAGTACATACCTTATACAACACCAAAAAATACACACTGGGGAGAAGCCTTTTCTTTGTATTGAATGTGGGAAAAGTTTCAGTCGGAGCTCATTTCTTATTGAACATCAGAGAATCCATACTGGTGAGCGTCCTTACCAATGCAAAGAGTGCGGGAAGAGCTTCAGTCAGCTTTGCAACCTTACTCGTCATCAGAGAATCCACACAGGAGATAAACCCCACAAGTGTGCGGAATGTGGAAAAGCCTTCAGCAGAAGCTCAGGACTAATTCAGCATCAGAGAATACATATCAGGGAAAAGACTTCTCCATACAGTGAGGCTAAGGAAAGTTTTGATCCAACCGGCAGTCTTGATGCACAGCAGGACGCCTACCCCAAGGAAAAGTCTTACAAATGTGAGGAGTGTGGGAAAACCTTCAGTGTCAGCGCACATCTGGTACAGCATCAGAGGATCCACACGGGTGAGAAGCCCTACCTGTGCACTGTCTGTGGGAAAAGCTTTAGCCGGAGCTCGTTCCTCATCGAGCATCAGAGAATCCACACTGGTGAGAGGCCTTACTTGTGCAGGCAGTGTGGCAAAAGTTTCAGTCAGCTTTGTAATCTTATCCGACATCAGGGTGTTCACACCGGTAATAAACCCCACAAATGTGAGGAATGTGGGAAAGCCTTCAGCAGGAACTCGGGTCTCATTCAGCACCAGAGAATCCACACAGGAGAGAAACCTTACAGGTGTGAGCAGTGTGACAAAAGCTTTAGTCAACAGCGCAGCCTCGCCAACCACCAGAAGATCCACAGAGAGGTGAGAGCCCAGGAAGTCTACGAGTGTGATGCTTGTGGTGAAGCCTTTCATTGTCAGCTGTCTCTAATTCAGCATCAAAAGTTGCATATTCTGTGGATGCAGTAAAATTAGAGACACTTGGATGCCCAAACCTGAGACTAGCTACCGAAGTGCAGTTTTAGTATGGCTCCAGTGTGGGTCAGATATAGTGAGAAAACAATTTTTCCTTGGCCTTGTGCAAATAGTTTCTAAAGATCCTATGAATAGTGGACAGTGCCTGTGGAAAACTGACTTAACAATTACTCTTGGTTTTGTACCCTCAGAGATTTGTTGGTCTGTCTAAACCTAACCTTTTAGGTGAGTTGACTGGACAAATCATAAATGTTCTGAAGGACCAAGTGAATTAATGCAAGGGAACTAGGAACAACTGATAGAAAGCTTTAAATAATTCAGAAAGTCTTGTGTCCCCATCTCCTAGAGTTACCCTTCAGTTCTACAAGTCAAACCTCAGTGAGTAAGCAAATGTAATTTGGGAAAGTCCAGGTATGTTCAAAGTCACTATACACTCTTTATCGTTGTCTAAAAAAGTTGTGTGGAAAATTAGTTGTGAAAAGTGGAAACTCCCTTGCTTCCCTGGGTGATAAAATGAGTGAGTGAATCAAGTTATGAAGGTCTTTGTAGGCAATTAAACCAATAAAGTTGTTACCAAGGAGTCTTTGGGAGTCTTCCCCTGATCCCCAAAAAGGGCCCCAAAAGATAGATCACTGGTTTATTTTGTGCTGTGCCATCTGTGAAACCTGTTTGTAATACTATATCAATATAAATTTATTCCTGCATAATCGGGAACATGTGAAAGTGTACATATTTTGATTACCAAGAATTGGACATAAAAAAGACCTAAAGTATATGCTAAAAAATTTAGATATTTTGGTAGTTTTTTAGGTTTTATGGTAGATTTGCATCCAAGTTTTAAATCTTCATTCTTGATTCTAGGTCTTTTTTTAGTTAAAACTTATATGCTTATTAATTTATGTATCTTAATCATTAAAACCTATTTGGGTTTTAGCTTTGTGTTTTCAGTTGCTTTAGGGTAATATCAGCCCTAATAGATTTCCATGTTTTGAAAATCAGAGTGGAAGGTTTGAAGGAAATTCCTATTCTCTCTGTGACGCATTAGCATTTTTCTGGAGTACTTTAACATAAGATTAAATCTGGGTACTTCAATACCTGAGTATAGAGTTCTAAATCATCAGAACCCTGACCCTAACGCTGGTAATTTAAGCAAATGTTTTTCTACATACCATTGTCTTAATTAGGGTTTCTATTGCTGCCATAAAACACCATGACCAGAAAGCAAGATGGGGAAGAAAGGGTTTATTTGGTCTGCATTTCCACATTGCTGTTTATCACTGAAGGAAGTCAGGACAAGAACTCAAACAGAGCAGGATCCTGCAGGCAGGAGCTGGATGCAGAGGCCATGGAAGTGTCCTCCATACTGACTTGCTGCCTATGGCTTGCTCAGCCTGCTTTTATATAGAACCCAGGGCCACCAGCCCAGGGATAGCACCACCCACAGGGGCTGGGCCCTCCCCCACTGATCACTAAGTGAGACGTGCCTTACTCATTGACGGCACTTCTTGAATTGAAGCTTCTTCCTCTTTGATGACTCAAGCTTGTGTGGAGTTGACACACAAAGCCAGCCAGTACAACTGATCCCTTGTCAGACTTGACACACAAGCACATCACTATTAAGCAACAACCCTTCCTTTCTTATTCACCCCCAAGGTCTCACATAAACAAGACAAATAACTTTCAAAGTCCCACAGTCTTTACAAATTCAAATACATTAAAATTTCATCCCTTTAAAATATCCAATCTTTTTTAAAACTTCAGAGTCTTTTAAAATTCAAAGTCTCTCAACTGTGGGCTCCAGTAAAATATGTTCATGCAAGAGGGAAAAATCAGGGCACAGTCACAATCTGAACTAAGCAAAACCAAGCTCCAGTGGTATAAATAGTTCAATGTCCAGTTATCTGGGATTCACTCCTGATCTAGACTCCTTCACAGGTCTTGGGTCACTTCTCGGGCTCTGCCCTTTGCAGCACACACAGCTTGTCTTCTAGGCTCCTGCTGACCCCCCACACACTGCTGCTGTTCTTACTGGTCTTTCCTTGGTACTGGCTCTCCCAAATACTGGGGTTCCTTGCTGCAGCTGGGCTGCACTTTCACCAGTAGCCTCTCATATGCTCTTTTCGTGGGGCCAGCCCTCAATTTCTTTTGCCTGAGCCCTTCAGTCCTGGGCCTTCAACTGCTACTGAAGCTGCACCTTCACCAGTGACCTTTCCTGTCCTCTCACAGTGCCAAGCCTCAGCTGCTCCTCATGACCCCTTCATGCCTTCAAAACCAGCACCACCTGGGTGATGCTTGTACATTACCAAGTGCTGCTGCCAACACAAGGTACAAGCTTGGCTGCTTCTGGAACACGGCTTCTCTGCATTCTCAGGAAACACTTCCCAGAAGATTCCACCTTGATGTTTGTCTCTTCCTAATTACTGCTAATTTCTCCGCTCCAGCTGGCCAACATCGAGTATTCCAGCAAAGCCAAGTTTTGCTTCAGTAGTTCTGGTATCACAGCTGATTCTTCAGCCCCAGCTAACCAGAACCATAGAATTTTAATTCAAAATAGCAAATGGCCCTGATAGAGTCTTTAAACTTCCCACTGAAACTTTGCAAGCCAGGCCTCCATCCTCTACACTGCTCTCAACATTCTTTATCTTCCAAGCTCCTAAAGAACATCCCACTTCACACTCAATGGTTCTTCTAGCCTAACGTTCTAAAATCTTTCCACATTACTCCCTAAAGTGGTCAGGTCTCTCACAGATAAATAACCCCACATTTGGTACCAAAATCTCTATTAGGATTCTCTGGAGTCACAGAAATTATGGAAGAATTCTCTCTACATGGAGAGTATATATATGACTTACAGGCTGCAGTCCAATGGCTAGCTGTGCCTGGAAAGTTCTACAATCTAGTACTTTCTCAGTCCCATGAGGTTGGGTGTCTCAGCTGGTTCTCTGTAAATGCTGGAATCCCAAGGAAAGAGGCTCCAATGCCAGTGAAGGAATGGATAGGCCGACAAGGTGAGAACAAGCAGGTGAAGAACGCACAAAGGCTTCCTGCCATCGTCTTTAGATAGGCTTCCTGCAGAAGGTATGGCCCAGATTAAAGGTGTGCCTCCCCACCTCAAGAACCAGATTAAAGACATGTGCCTTCCACCTCGATATCAGGATCAAAGGCCCATGTCTTCCAGCCTCAAGATTGAGTCAAAGGCTTGTTGTCTTGCTGCTTTAAGAGCCAGATAACAACTGTGCCCTCCATTTCTGGATTGCAGTTTATTACAGATATTGTCAAATTGACAACCAAAAATAGCCATCAAAACCACACGTTCAAAAATTTATTCTCAAGCATCCTTCTAGCCTCAAACTCTGTGTATGTTCATGTTGAGACTTATATATACAAATATTGTGTTTACATAAGTGTTGAGACTGTATATATGTGGTAATATGTCTGTACATTCTGTTATATTTTCTGTACATTCTGTTGTTATATTGTCACTCTACAGTTATAAATTTTTTTTTGTCCTGACTTTCTTCAGTGATGATACAGTTATAAATTTTGAAACTATTTTTGTAAAACTAATTCAGCATGTCAGATGCTTTAGCAGATAAAGGTCTTTGCTCCCAAGACACGATTTTCCTGATGTACAGAAAGAATGACTGCGTTTTGTCCTCTGACTTCCACATTTCCACATGGCAGCCACACAATCTCAAACACAAAGTAATTTTTAAAACCACCCTACTCATTAAGCTGTGAACCCTGAAGTCCAACTACCAGGAGGAGTCGCCCCAAGAGACCATCTCTCACACCACAGTTAATGTAAAAGCATGAAGATTTTATTAATTCTGTCATGACAAGGTCTTTCAGCATTTGAGAATCCAGAAAGACCCCGAATGGCTGGTACAGGCTGCTTTTAAAGTAAAAAGCCACAGAAACAATGGGGGGAGTCTGGGGAGTTCTTCAACTATTATGATTGGCTTATTCAAAGGACTATTACCAATAATTGGCTGGAGAGTGATTGTCAGATGATGTAAGAGGAAACATTTGAGGGTCACTTGCCCCTTTCCCAGGGACTGAGTCAAAACATCTGTGGACATCTGTGAGTTATCTTGTCCCAATTTCAGGAACAGAGCTCTGTTTGGAGAACACTCACAAGGACTCAGGGAGATGGAAAGTTCCCAACATTTTTAGTATGTGCATGTGTAGTTGTTAGGTCCTTGGTTCCCAGGGGAGGGGGGACACTACTGCTGAAAGGCCTCAGCTTAAAGTTCTACAAAGCTACACCTGCCCTACATCTTTTCAGTCTATTTTATACCAATGGTTCCTAGGGCAAGATCTCAACTAATGATGAGGCTCCTTAGAACACCTTAATTTTTTAATACTTATTTATTTATTTATTTTGAGACGGGGGTTTCTCTGTAACTTTGGAGCCTGTCCTGGAACTAGCTCTTAACCAAGTATGGTTTCACTAAAGCTTAGATAAGATAATCTGTTCTGGGGACAACAATTCTTTATCCTAATTCCTTGAGACCATGTGTTTACAAAGTCAGATCTTTTCAGATTTTATGGAGAAAATGTAATGTTAGCACCATTTATTACATAACTGCTCAGGGCCTTGACCATGCTCAGACACATTAATATCTTTATTGCACCAATCATCACAGACAGCCTCAGACCTGTTGACATGTTTATTCTCTCAACAATACACACACATATCATAGATGAAAACATCACATACACACACGCACACACACACACACACACACACACACACACACGAAAACAAGCCATGTCCATGGGCCCATAGTTAGTGGTAAAGCCAGCCTTTGAATGTGAGGGTGTCTGTTGCTGTGCTAAAACAGAGTGACCATAAACAACTTGGGGAGGAAAAGGTTCCTTTCATCTTACAACTTACACACCATCATGACAGGAAGTCAGGACAAGAACTCAAGCAGGGACCTGGAAGCAGGAACTGAAACAGGCACCATGGAGGAATCCAGCATGTGGATTTGCTCCCCCATAGCTTGCTCAGCCTGTTTTTAGCACCTAGGACCACCTGCCCAGGGGGTGGTACCGCCCATAGTGAGTTGGGGCCTCCCACATCAATCACTAATTAAGAAAATGCCCCACAGGCTTGCCTACAGGCCAATCTAATGGAGTCGTTTTTCTCAATTGAGGTTCCCTCTTCTCAAATGATTCTAGTTCAGGCCAAGTTGACATAAAATAGCCTGTGCACTAAATTCAAAATCTGTGCTCCCTTCAAAGAGGAGTTTTCAAACTATAGTAGCCTAAGTCTCCCTAGCTGGATTTGAGACCTTGGATGGTTTATTAGGGCACTGGAACTCAGCTTGCTCCTCTTGCTGTGAGACCCCTCAAGGCTAAATCAGGTGAACCTGCAGTCCATTTTTGGCCTGGCTTAATGCCTTCCCCCTTGATATCTGTAAGTTTTGAAAACTTATTCTCTTTGTCACACACAGTATGCTTGTTAGAAATAGTCTCAGTATCTTGTTTTTGAAAAGCATACTGTAGGCTCATATTTGAAACAGTTTTCTCTCACAAGAAGAAAAGGGTCCTTAGATTGCTAATGGTTGAAGGTCTTTCAGTTTCTTTCCCATAATTACAGCTTCTGTACCTCACTTAAATGCTACCACCTCCTGTATTATACCAAGCACCTAGCTGGCCTCTCCTCCCCACTGACTATGCCCCAGTAAGTAGCTTCTGAGCTTTCTTTACTGCATAGGCTTGTTTGACCTGAGGGTATCATTTTCCTTTAACACATACTTTCTTTTAGTTTCTTTCTGTTTATTGTCAGATTTTATTTCAGTATCTACTAATATTTGGTGATCAGGAAGACAGTAGGAACTGAAGTGAAAGTCATGTAATAAATAGTTCCCTTCAGAATTCAGGAAATGAATGCAAATAAGATTTCAATGAGAAGTATAGCCCTTTAATACAAAGGTGTATCAGACAGCAGCTAGGGAAAGTACTGTATAAAAAATCCTCTCTCCCAGGAAAATGTAAACTGATCTTGACCAAAGATAAAAGCCTGATTATAATAAGTCCATCCTTAGCCATTAACAGCATCTAAAAGGTTTGTTTCTAGCATGGATCCAGGCAGTTTTTAGGCAAGAAGAGATCTGTCCGCACAAGGTGCTACTTACAAGCTTTGAGGGCAGTGGCATATGGGAGTACTAAAGTTCCTTCTTATTTCATTAAAACCAGCACTATTGTAATGTTCCAAGTGGCAATTTCTAACTTGAGAAGAACAACGGAAATATTTGAAAATTCTAATGCAAAGAAGTTGAATGGAAAGCAGTCCCTTCTAAAAAAAAAAAAAAAATACCTAGTTCCTGGAATGTAAATCCAAATTCAAACCGTCTACCAATGTGACTTCCACCCCCTCCTCTACCATTTAATCCCTCTTTGTCATGCTTTGTCACAGATTTATAACACCTCAGCTACTTGTTTGAATTTTCTTCCTGCCTCTTTATTCTCTGGATCTTTATCTGGATACCACTGTAGTGTCGTTTGTCAGTGTGACGTCCTGATATCCTCCAGTGAGCCATACCTCTGCACGCCAAGAATGACACTAGGAACCTACTGTGTTTTCCCAGATTGGAATAAAGTCTAGACCCTGAGGTCTGTGCTCCTCACCTGCTCTACTGAGATAAACTGAAAGAGAAGTTTATTCAAGGCCAGGGCTGAAGAAACTGTAGTCTTTGTCTCAAATCTTCATGATACAGAGCATAAGGCTTTGCTTGCTGCCTAAAATGAATGCAATAAGAAAAGCTGATCTACACCAATGGAAGAGTCTACACTGATGGAAGAGTTATTGAACACTGACAGCAATTTTCCAGTGACCTCCCTTCCTGGCTCTATATTCATACAGATCTGATGCCTAACTTCTCAGCATTGTATCACCTGGTCAACCGTTGGCAAGTAATATAAATGCTCTAGGCTTTATCTGCAAAACAGAAGTCCTTTGCTAAATGATCTAGATTTATAATTAAGGTAAGTTTTGAATTACTTTGATGAATAGAGTAGTTTCTAGGGAGGTACTAACAAGTACATGGGAGCAAATATTCAAATGTGGATGACACATAATAAGTAAAGGTCACTTTCCTATGCCTCATTTCCAGGACTTCTCAGAACTCCTCTGGGATGAATTCTCTTAATCCTCAGAATCATATATTTATGTCTTTGTTTCTTAATTCACTTATGGTAACACCATTTGTCTTTATATTATTCAAGGAATTTAGTTAGCCACCTCCTATAATTTATAGGTATACTGTGTCTAGTTTCTTCACCATCTAAGACATTACTTCTCAACACGTTTGTGGTAGGCAGTATTTCTAATTCCCTCTGCTTTTTCCCTTCCTCACTCATCATATCCCAACTCCCATCAGGAGAACCCTTCTTTCTGTATCTTTTAAAGTTTCAGTATTCAAATTATCTTGTGATTGTGATTTCTTTAAACTTTTTTTTTTTGAAAATTAGGTCTGAACATTGGCAGCCAAAAGCTAAAATTGTGTGACTATTGTTTATTGTGCACCCAGCGAACAAGCGTGACTTGGAGAGGAAAATACAGTTCTGTGTCCACGAAGCCTAGGTCCTTGAAGAGGAACGCACCAAGCCAGAAGGTGCGTTGAGTCGTGTCTTGCACACCACAGAGATGATTCTCTGCGGCAGCTTAGTCCTTTCAAATATCCTCAAACCAGAAGTCTGGACTGGCTGTTCTCACCCATGGCTGCACACTGGGACCACTAAAAGAATTTCTATTTGACCGCTTAGAGTTTCTAGTGTCATTCAGCAAACAGGAAACGTGAGCCGTTTGTCTTCAGTGACTATCCAGAGCTGAGGATCCGAACTGTCAATCCCGAGCATGTGTAGCATAGTCAAAGATGGTAAAACGCAGAGTGTATCAACAAGAGTAGAAGGCGAACAGTACCAACTGAAGGTTTATACACACTTTATTTCTTTTTCTGTTGCTGTGCATCCTTCATAAGCAACCCTGGGTAAGTATGTTTATTAAAATGCCCTTCTCCATCCCCCAAGCTCTGAGGAGCTTTCCTCAGCATTTGGAAGACTGGCTTTCCTTGAATGCCTGTTCTTTCTTGGGTGTGTGTTCTGGAACGCCAGGACTGGCGGTATTCAGAGACTCTAGTGTGGCATGCTCACACGTGTTTCAACAGCTGATTGAGCTTTCGCCTATGTCTGTGATTCACATCTATTGTGTTTTAAGCAGTTCAATCAAATTTTATCTAGTCCCCAGGGTTGACTGAAGCCTTTCAGTTCTCCAGCCTAATATTTAGGAGAACTGGGGCCTGGCTGGTGAGTGAGAGGATCTAGTAGGTGTAGGCGGCGGTGAAGAGCGACTGGGTGGCAGCAGCTCCGGAAGAGCCCGAGTGAACGTACTGTCCTTGGGCTGCCTGGCAGTTGGCCTAAAAAACAAACAGAAGAGAAGATACTGAATTAAGGAACCCAGGCTTTGACTTGATACTCTCTACTGCTCATTTGAAACCACCCACACTTCCACTTGATTATTTTAACTCTTTATAATAATGCTGCTGAATATTGCCGTTGGTACCACCTCATTCTATGTTTTATTCCTTGTTATCCTTTGAGGTTCTTATCACTTATTGCCCATCGCTTCCCTCCTTTGTGTTTTTCCAAGACCATTAACAGTCTCTCACAATCGGTGTTCTCTCTTTGTCCTTCTACCTTCAGTGACCCTCATTCCCTAATCTCACTGTTGTCTCAAGCTCCTCTTACTTTATATTTATTCCATCCATCCTGTCCCCTAGTTCTTTAAACTCCAAACTCCCTGAGGACAGTGCCTGTGTCTGCTTTGATCACCCCAGCACTTATCATCGAGCATAAATAAAACCTAATATTTACTAGTAGACTAAAATTGTATTTGGTTCTTGTTTCTCCTGAACACCCTTCTTGGTTCTTTCCCCAACAATATTCTTTTTTTAAATAGAATATATTTTATTTATGTTTTGATAATTTCATACACATAAACAATGCATATATATGTAACACATATATGTAACATCTCAACTCCTCTTTCCCATTTCCTCCAGGAATCCCCAACAGTTCGCCTCTGTACTTCATGTCCTGTCCCTTTTAGTTTTTGTTAGTGACCCACTGAGTCCAATTAGTGCTGCATGTTAAAATTCCTAACAAAATTCTTAAATGGATACCTTTCTTTGTTGGAACTTTGCTGAGGATCATGGGTATGCTCCTCAGTGCTAATCTCAGGGCCTTTGCTTTTAATTTCTCAGTAGTATGTGAGATCGACTCCTCGGAACTCTTCTACTTGTTCCTAGAATCCTTAACTCATCCTACTATATCATTACTGGTTTCACCATATCCTTTCTTGTTCTTGTTTCCAAATGAAAGACATCTCAAGTTCAGGTCTCGATCCTCTAATCTTCCCTCCGAAGTGCCTTGATTGAGAATGCCTTTCTATCTTCTATAATCAACTGTCTGGCTAGGATAGAAAATTCAAAACCCTTTCTAACCCTAATCTTCCTACTTAGCTGTTATATCATATTTTGAATACCTAATACATTAGCTGTAGGGGTGTCCATGGACTGTAGGGAATAATGCTTCTCCAAACAAGACTATTGGGCCCCCCATGTCAGCTCCATGAAGAAGATAAAAGTGAGCGGCTTCTTACCAGGGCCCGCTTCATGAAAGCTTCCTGGGTTGCCTTCTTGTTTTCAGCCTTGCCACCCCAGGCGGCCAGTGCACTAGCCTGCAGGGCTCTTCCATATGAGAAACTTAGTTTCCAGGGCTTTGGCAGAGGGCAACGGTTGATAGCATTCAGGTTGAGTGTAGCATCCTCCTCACTCATGCCTCCGGACAAAAAGCAGATACCTGGAACGAGAGAAATCATTCTACTATATTAGTTCCAGCTGGAAGAAAAAAAAAAGAAGCAATAGACCAAAAAGAAATATAATGTCTTCATCTTCTACTGGATTTGCATGGGACTGGGGCGAGGCTAGTTAGACAAGGGGGGAAGGGCTTCAAATAAGGAGGGCAGAGAAATGTTGAGGAAATACACGTGTGAGCCTTTAGATAGACTGAAGATACTTGTCATCCATCATCACACAGTAGGAGATGAAGTATCGGATGCCTGCGAGGAAGATGATCTCTTGTTCCAAGGATACAAACAGGTACCACACAAATACACGTTTGTGGCTCCCTTGCAAAGAACAAGAGCTAAGACCGTCAGTCTGAGGAGAAAGAAGGCATTACCAGGAACAGCCGCAGGAACAGTGCGGTGGAGAGCGGTGACGGTGGCCAGGGCCACTTGCTCTGGTGTATACTTCTTGGTGCAGGCATGGCCAGCAGTCACCATGTTTGGTTTTAGCAGGGTGCCCTCTAGGTAAACATGATGATCATTGAGGGCCTTGTAGACAGCAGCCAGGACCTGAAAAGCAAGGAGACCAAATAGGTGAACTTTAGAATAAGTTCTAGAACCACATGAGCCTGGCACTTCTACAAGGGTGCAAGAGAAAGTTATCTCCGTGTGTCTCTTGGTCGCCTGCAGGTCTCCTCTGGGTCATGGATTTCCATACTGTGTCATTGAACCTAACCACAGTGGACCACCTCTACCACTAGCTGTTCCTCTGCATGAACTACCGTCATGGCTCTGTTTCCTAGAGAATCCTCATTGTTCTCTTCCCCTCTCCTTGGTCAACGCCATCTGAGACTGCCTCGATTCCGTAGTTTGGGATACCTAAACTATTCCCCCACTTTTCTGTGGAATCCTAATGATAATTATATTATCATTATATTTTAGAAACAGTTCTCTCACATGTTCTTTCAGACTACATAATTATTTTTCTAAGTGGAGAAATTCAGGCAAAAGGATTGTAGATTTCAAATTATGTTACCACAAGATCTATACACTAGAATGTGAGGGGCTGATACAAGCACCTCTTTGCCTTTCCCATGCTATAAAATGATACTAAACTAAAGGCTGTTTCTGAAATTCAGCTGCGTTTCAGTAAAAGCTTTATCTTAAAGTAAAAAAAAACTTTCAACTGGAATAAAGAACTTTCTGTTTCAAACCTACCTTCTCCGAGACATACTGGCAGTGTTCCAAGTCATGGTCTCCATCGGGGATCACTTCTGGCTCAACAATGGGTACCAGCCCGTTCTGAAATAGAAAATGGAAGGGGCACAAAGATGACGTGATGCTCACTGTGGCCCTCTGCTAGGAAGCAGCCAGCAGACGTGGCTGAAAGAGAAGGAAGGTATCAGGGAGAAATGCTATGCAATTTAGTTGAAGGCAGTTGAAAGGAACATGGAGTTCTAGCAAGCACTTATGGCTTAGGCACAGCCACACAACAGTGAAGGCAAAGAGAAGCTTTTCTGGCATGGGTTTTTAAAATGTAAACCTTTCATTTCTATGTTATTTCAACTACAGACCATTTTAGCTGACTAAGAAACCAGAGGCCATCCTTTTAAGTTTAATAGTAAGAGATACCCTCTAGTACTATTTAAGGAATTCAAGGAGAGTTTCCAGTCCTTACTGGGAATTTCCAGGTACACACAGCTCCAGTAATCTTAACAAAATACCCACAGTTACAAATCAGATGGGTCTCTAAGCAGAGATCCTTCAGCACATGTGGTTGGAAATGTTAGCAGCCAGTCATCAGCATATAAGAGACAAGTTGAATTGAGACTCTGTCCAAGCTACTACTTTCTAGCTAGGGATTTAAGATGATCATTGCTTGGGCATTATGGGAGTATAAACAGGCAGAGTCCCTGCCTCTAGAACAGTGGGTCAACCTGTGGGGATTCATATCCTATATTTACATTACAACTTGTAACAGTAGCAAAATGACAATTAGGAAGTATCGGTGAAATAATTTTATGGTTGGGGATCACAACGACCTGAGGTGATTAAAGGGTCACAGCACTAAGAAGGCCAAGAGCCACTGCTCTAGAGCCTGATTATTTTTAAGATTTAGCTTCTGGACCAATAGCAGAGGGCAACCATAGAAGGCATTGTTCCTGAAGTCATAGTTTAATAGGACTCCTCCTGGCTTGTGGAACCAGAGTTCCTCCTATACATGTGACTATGGTTAAAGTAATAAAATATAACATGTACAATATACTAATATATTTATATCTTAGGAAGGGAAGAAGAGCGATTTGGGTTGATTATAATGAAATAGGAAGCGCGGCTCTGAGGAAAGGAAGTATCAGCCCGCTTTTCAGCTCAGGTGAGAGGAGGGCACCTGCTGGCAGATGCTGGCATAGCGAGCCAGAGCATTGGCATTTTCTTGGATAGCAAGGCTGGATGGACACTGGTCAGCAATCCTCAGCACAGCACGCCACTTCCCAAAGTCAACACCATCTTTCTTGTACTGAGCACAGCGTTCAGAGAGGCCATCAAGCCCTGCAAGTCACAATAGGGAACAACAAAAAAAAGGCTTTGTACCCTGTACCTGGTTTTCGAGGCTCCTGAAAAAGTGAAGGAATTTCCCAGGGGTTTATCTTTGAGAACTAAGACTACCCAAGCAAATAAACATTGCCCAGAGTATGGAGTCAGAAGGCCTAGATTTAATAACCTCAGTTTTGATATACATATTTGATATACTCTAAGAAAAAGCTAGGACAGTCATAGTCAGAAACAATCCTCATAAATGTAGAAATTGATGCTGGTGGTGTTTAAATGTCTTGACCATAAATTTTGAACATGTGAAAAGTGACGGCTGAGATTCAAATTCTGCTGAGCTAACCTGATGGTGCGGCTAACTTCTTCGATAGTGAATGACTTTCACAAAGATCTGTATAGCATGTTATGGAACAAGAATCCAAACTGGCCCCCAAACTAGAGGCCTTTCCTTTCTACTGCTTCTGGAATTTTCTGCAAAAATCATGGTTCCAGGTGCAGTGTGTCAGCTCTAGGCAACATACTGAGGTGAACACTATGCGTCCATTGTCTAACATAGTCCCTCTAACTATTCTGCAAAGTGGGTGCTGCCACCCATTTAATTGGGCCAGAACTAAAGACTGGCCCAAGGCCACATAGTTATTAAGTAGAAGTGGGACTGATGTGTTGGAGATGCAGCTCAGGGGTTGGGTGCTTGCCCTGCAAGTGTGAAGTCTTGGGTTCAATATCCCGCACTGCACAAAGCTGGGCATTCTAGCTTATTCCCATAATGCAGCCCTCTGTAGAGCGAGACAGGGGTAGTGGTGGTGGTGGTGGTGATATGAGTTCCAGGTCAGTCTGGACTATAGAGTGAGATCCTTATCTCAAAACCCCAAAACAAGATTGACCACATGGTTCAGTTAAATAAAGGTGCTTGCTGCCAATGGTGACCTGCGTTTGAGCTCCAGAACTTATATACTGGAAGAGAAGAACTGATTCCCCTACGTTTTCTTCTGACCTCCACACATACAGTAGGTACAGGTACTTGTGTGCACATGCACACACTCACACACACAATAAAAAAAGTTATTTGGGTTATAGGGTTATAATTTAGTTGTGGAGTGATTGCCTAGTATACTTACGGTCCCAGTTTCAAACTGTAGTGGGTGCAGGGGAGAAGGCAAGAAAGAAAGAAAAGAAGGAAGGATAGAAAGGAGGAAGGGAGGGAAGGAGGAAGGAGAGGAGGAAGTGAGGGAGAGAAAAAGAAAGGGAAGAAGGAAGGGAGGGAAGAAAGAAGGCAGCTTGGACTGGTTATATAGCTCAGTGGCAGAGCTTTGGCCTAGTGATGTTTGAAAACCCCTGGGTTCCATCTCCAGCAGCAGGGAGTGTTGGGGTAAGGAAAAAAAAAAAACAAACAAACAAGAAAGCAGTCATGCAGGGTATTCACTGGCGTTAGGTCTAATAGTCACATGTCTTCCCTTTTCTTCCTTCCCTTGTCTTCAGTTCTAGCCCACGTGACATTCTTTGTCTCACCAGTAGGCAAGCGTCTTACCTTGAATGGTGGTTTCTTTGTTTGTTCCTGCCAGGGGAGCACCTCCTTGGTCCAGCTGTGGATAAGAACAGTGAACAGGTTGGCACAGGTTGGCAAATATCAAACAGGACTGAGACAGCAAAGCTCCTGGTGCCCTTCTCATCTTTCACAAGCAAGCAAATCAGGAAGGCATATGAGTCGCCAGGGGGCATAGTTCAGCTCACAGAAGGGCTCTAACCTGCTGGGAACACAGTGTCAGTCCTGACATTTACTGAGCATCTGCTCCTCTAGGCACTGTGTTCAGATAGGAGGTAAAGAGATTAAGGATGCTACTCCGCTCAAAGTAACAGAGAGGCAGGTAGCCTGTGTGCAAACAAGTTACAGCACCTCAGGGGCGTCGGTTTCATTCCTGCTCTGTAAAATAAGGAGAGGAACTAAATTCCTTGGAATTTTGTCTGGAGGATTAAGTAGTGCTTGCATTTGTGTGCACTCAATGAATGCTGCTTCTCACTGGAGAACAGGCACTTTAATACCAATAACTGCTCTTGACTGAAAAGCTACAGGACAAGATCTGCTTTAAAAAAAAAAAAAACTTCGTTTCATCCTTATATCAGGCACGAAGTGGGTACTGATAGTCTCAAGAAATGTGGAAATAGGGATGCAGAGACACCAAATTCCTGAAGAGAACCCTGGAATAGCAGTCTGGGAGAGGATATAGTCTCCCTCAGGGAAGGAGAATGGGAAAGGGTTGAGTTAAGGCCGTGTGCTGCACAGCATGCTGGAGCTGTGCATAGGAGAAAGCAGGGCGAAACAGGGATGAGAATATTCACCTTGATGCCCACCACAATCCCCTTCTCCTTGAGGATGTTTCTGAACAGCTTGCCCTGGCTGTCCTTCTGGTAGAGCGTCTCGTGGAAAAGGATCACTCCCCCGATGCTCTGGTTGATGGAATTGTCAACAGAAAAGAGGATTTCTCGGAACTGCCTGCGGTTCTCTTCGGTGTTTTCCACCTTTATCCTCTGGAGGCGGTTTCCCATGGTGCCTAGAGATGGACCAAAGGCAGCATGAGGAGAAAGAAGCCAGTGCTGTCCGGTTGTCTTTCCCATGCTCAATATTCCTCCTCAGGCTGAAAAGCAGCAAGGATCCCTTCTCCTTCCCTTTAAACCCAGATCTTCAAAGTTCCTGCCTGGGTTTTGATCTTCAAAGAAGGACACATTAGTTGCTCTAAGACTGACGAGAAATTCACAGGCTACCACTCAGGGTCCGGTGGATATGCAAGATCTTTGGGACATGGAAGGCCCTTTAACCCTCTCCTTTCCAGTTCTACATCTCATTGGATAGCTATGCAATGGAAGGAGGGATGGGACAAGCTCTTAACTTTAGCTTTTTATTATTTTAGGGGAGACTATGCAAGACTGTTCTAGCTCTGCCCTGTGCCATCCTGTGATTTCTTCAGTCACAAACCTTGCTCTAGTCCAGGTTACTCCCTGACTAGGCTGGCTTAGTTGAAACAGACTTCCCATTAGTAGCAAGTTCAAGCTGGGGTAAGGCAGATATCACTACCCAGTTCTGTTTTGCAAGCCAAATCTATCTTATTTTCTGTTTCCCTTCTGGGCAGTTCTCAACACCTTCTCCATGATGTACAGTTATAAAGAATTGATGGCTACTGACTTCTCCTTGACTATTGAATTTCTGACTTCCTACAGACTAATTCCTAATATGGAGGGCTCGAGTTTCTTCTGTTGGTAATCTAGAATCTTCTTATTAAGACTTTAGGGCTCTAAAGATCTATACTCACTGACTATGAGTACATAAACCTTTACTTTCTCTGAGAGGAAGTACAGTGATTATCATGTTGCCTGTTCTGGGTGCAGAAGCACGGGTATGCTGTCACGTGGTATGACTTCTTACACTCACCTACAGATTCATCCGCAGCCAGGATGCCCTTCCCATTGGCAACAATCCGCTGGGCAATGTCTGAGAGCTCCTTCTTCTGCTCCATGGTGAGGGCTGGAAATCGGTGGGCCATGGTGACAGGTCTAGGAAAGAAGATAGGACAACTGTTCACAGAACTGTGGGTGATTCCAATGGATTAGTGATCAGAATGGTTAAGATGTGCAGATATCCTATGTGGGTTCCATTGACACTTCTGGTCCATTTCCAATGAGCCCTGATGGGTCCCCTTTGCCTGAGTAGGTGTAGTCATTCACAATGGATGAGGATAAGATGTCAGATGTTCAGGATGACGGTAGATAACTTGGGTTACACCACTGAGAAAACTTCCCAAGAGCCTCTGGACTAGAGGTTCTGGCTTTTGCTGAAGTCCCATGGTGGTCCTTGCTACAGCCGATCCTAGCTTCACTGCTAAGCACAGAGAGATATCTCTACACACCAAGTAGCCTTCTCAGGAGTAGTCCAAGCTCCAAACTGCAAAAAGCCTAACTTATAACCCAGCTTTATCTTTTAGCCATTCTTCCCAGTCCTTTCCCTGAAACCTTTAAGGGAAGCTCTTGGTACTCTGTCCCTTGGTATAAGGAATCAATGCTTGCTGAACTAATTCATAAGAAGGCGTAACTGCCAGTCTCGCTGTTGCTGTCTTCAGATTGGCAAAGGCCAACCAGAGTGGAACAAAAGGTACAAAAATACCTTTCTCAGTTTAGGTATTGGCACAAATAAGACGACAGTTACCAAAAACACATGCCCTTAATAAAACAAAAGGGAAAACTGACCCAGTAATAACAACACATTATTGTCTATTGTCAAGCCTGCTGCCAATGGCTTGACATGCATTGACCATGCAATTTATTCCTTGCAATAATGCTGGAAAGCAGCTCAAGTCTGTTTCTCTCTATGGTGCTTTGAATGAGAATGGCCCCCGTAGGCTCATATATTTGAGTACTCAGGCCTCAGTTGTTGGAACTATTTAGGAAAGATTAGGAGGTGTGGCCTTGTTGGAGACGTCTCACTGGGGACTGGCTTAGGGGCTTCAGAAGCCCTTGTCATTCCCAGTTAGTTCTCTCTGCCTCACGGTTGTGTCTCAAGATGTAAGCTCTCAAGTACTGATGGGGAGAATCACGTTTGCCTGCCAGCTGCCATACTCCTTGCTGTGATGGTCATGGACTCTAAACTCTCTGGAACTGTGAGCCCCAGATTCAATGTTTCCTTTTATAAATTTCCTTGGTTATGAAGCTTTGTCATGACCATAGATAAGTTGCTAAAACACCCTCCTATCATTAGATTAGGAAGGAGTAGATGGTAATCTAAATTATTTGTTATTACACAATAATGTACACATTTAGGGGGAAGTTTGGTGCTCCCCTTTATTCAAAGGGGAGTGTAGGTTTGGTGGAAGGAACTGATCAGAGATGATTCCTAAAGCCCTAATGACAGCCTAGTATAGCTTGGGCTAAGAGTTAGTCCACCATGACATTGCCAGTTCACAAACATCTGAGTCACATGGAGATTTGCTGAGAGCTTTCTCAAGGACCAGCTCTGCCTCCCTAGTTAGAACTGTGGACAGGTTATCAAAAGTCTCTGGGTTTTATTTTAATATTAATTAATTGACACTAACACCCGCTCTGGTTATCTGACCACAGGTGACTCATGCAACCTCTGACAACTGTGGTTGCTCAAAATGTAAGTTGCTAACTGTATAATAAGTATGAAAACACTTTTTTCTCTTTTGTGGTGTGTGTATGTGTGTGTTTGTGTGTGGTGTGCATGCGTGTGTGTGTGTGCTTGGTATATGTGTGTGTTGTGATATGAAGATATTTATAGATAATAGGAAAACACAAGAATTTTTTTTTTAATGTTTGAAAGAAAAGTACTCATCCAAAGGGCACTCCTGTTTCTGTTGCTATCAGGCTATTGTCTCCGTTCAGAGTCTGCTTACTCAACAAATATTATGGGGGAAAGTCAAGTACACCTCATCCTGTTTACAGCAAGTTAAACTTCTACAAAGAGACTAAAGGTCTGTACCACATCAGCACAAATTTTGCCCCCCAGTTAATCATAAAACGGTCACTGGTCAATGTTCACAACTGGGAGACAGAATGCCAGCCCAGAGTTGATAAAGACAGATAAAGAATTTTATACCCCTGACTTCTGATTTCTGAGATCCCAAATTGTTTTATTTTTAAAAGTGTAATAATAGCAAATAATTTACCTTAATTATTAAGTTAAAAATTCCAGAAAAATATGCAATGCATACTACTGTACTATGTTAAAAACAACAAAAGAAATGATAGCAATATACTATGTTAGTCTTTCTAAACAGAGTAACTCTACGTTACCTCTGCAGAGTGGAAAAGAATGGGGAGACCTTGTATTTTGTTGCATTCATTCTGCAGAGTGGAAAAGGGTGGGGAGACCTTGTATTTTGTTGCATTCATTCCTTACAATGTTTGTTTGAGTGCGTGTGTGTGTGTGTGTGTGTGTGTGTGTGTGAGCGCATATGTGTGTATGTTAAACAGCTGCATATATAAAGCATGGAGAAGGTGGTATATATTAACATACATGAGGAGACAGTCAGAATTGAGGCAGAGCTCAATTGGCCTCAGAGATATTTCTATCAAACCTACCACCTTAAAGATGAGGAACCTGAGGCCCTAAAGACCTAAGTTAGGTTCTGTGGCTGTGAGTTACATCTTAACGGCTTCTGACTTAGAACCCTATTTATAGTCTTTATATTTAACTCGTGGAGAAACGTAAGAGCAGAGTCCATTGGTTTCTCTATGCTCAGGGCAAACACAGCGGGGAGGCTGTACTTCATGGGAAGTCTGTGATTACCAAGCTGCGTCCAGAGCACACACATGTATGGGAGCATGAAGATGTGTGTAGCTTTGTTACGCACCCTGCTGCCATAGAGACACACATGATAAGATGGCTTAGGGCTACCTTAGCCTGAGTCCTGGTGCTCTTTTCCCCAATCTGAGACCTAAACCACAGGGACTGTTAGGTTCTCAGCAGCCACACCCGTTTCCTATCCTATCCCCTCAAATTCTAGCCTGGACCTGTGTGCTCCCCACATACACGTCACCTAAAGTCGCGATACCACAGCAGCAGAGTCAAGCTGACCTCTGGAGTCTGACGTAATTGCTTGAAGAGGGGTTTATAAAAAAAAGGTAACATATTCTCACAGTGCGACTGTTTCTAAGATAGTAGAGAAAGTATACCAGGGTAAGTCAGTAGGATTTCATTCCGAATGTCTGAAGTTGCTCTCACAGGGTCTAGTTCAAGTAGAAAATGATACGGAAAACATCGTGTGTTGGAAGGCAGTGGGATTCATGACTGAAGATGATCACTCTGAAGTGTCTAGCCCAGGAGAAAGCAAAGGGCAAAGGCCCCAAGAGTCCATTTGTGGGATGAAAAACCCCAGCACTCGTACCAGTAGGTATGAGAGAAGAACCCAGAAAATGACACGAGGCAGTAGACACAGACACAGAATGTCACAACAAGTAGTTGTTAGGAAAAGAGAAGAGAATCAGAGGAATCTAACCTGATTAGAATCCTACAAATAAAACTGTTTACAGTATTTTTTTCAAGACAAAAGACTTAGAGGTGTGTCACTCTAAGTAAGGGCAAGCAGTTACTGGCCATTCGTCTGGAACATTTTTGTCACCTTCAGGAAAGATATGAATGAGTATTCATGCTCAGAGTGAGAGAGAAATAGTAAACACAGCAGATCCATCAAGGTTTTAGACGCCCCCAGGCAAACACAGTGCTCTGCTTAAAAACCCAGGTATTGAGAGGAAGTCCTTTTACTTACACAGTGAAACAGAAGAGTCCTCTGAGACAGCAGAAGCTTGTGAGGTGGCAGCTGCCCGATCGGACGGATCAGCTCGGGGAGCGCTGGTTTTTATAGCCCTCTCAGCAAAGCCTATTGGATTGTTTTTAACTTTTGCCCTCCCCCTCCTACCGCGCCCCAGTAGGGAGGTGTTTATTCAATAACACTGATTGGCGCACGAACAGCCAATCTTTGTAACCAGGCTCCCACACTCCTCACCTCAAGCTCATAGAATGTCAGAGCTACGAGGGAGTCTTTAGATCTCACAGGTCCCACTCCAGGCCTGACACTATACAGGTGAGGAGATTGAAACTCTGTGGATTGTGGAACTTGTCCCAGACCACACAAGGAGTGGTAGACCGAGTGCTGGGCCGGTCGAGAAGGGTGTTAGTAGGATGCTGGGGGAGAAAAGATGGCAGAGGTCTTACTCAGCATTTCACTGAGCTGCTGGCAAGATGCGTCCATTGATATATAATGGTGTGGATGTTAGAAGAGTTGAATCCCAATCTGAGTTGAATCCACAGGAGAGATTTCATGCTGGAACTGTAAACCCAAGTAAAAGCTTATGACTGCGAAGATCACAGGCTCTAGGGGCAACCTACTATTATTTTCCTATCATCAGATTGCCTTTGAGATATTTATATCTTTGCCCATAGATTAGTGTGGCTCTCAACTTTGGTCAGAGGACCTTCTATCTTGTGGTGGGAAGTAGTTAACAAAGAGTGGTTAAAGTGGGGAGTATAGACAGCTGTGGACAGGTCGCCCATATCAACCCTTCTACTTTTTGTCTTCAAAGTCAGTAAAGTTTGAATTGAAGCCAGGCATGGTGGTGCACGCCTTTAATTCCAGCACTCTGGAGGCAGAGGCAGGCAGATCTCTGTGAGTTCAAGGCCAGCCTGGTCTTTAGAGCAAGTTCCAGGACAGGTTAAAAAACAAAACAAAACAAAAACTCTGTGTCGAAAAACCAAAAAATAAAATAAAATAAAAATTTGCATCGAGCTTAATGTTGTTGACCTGAGCCATCAGAACATCCCAAATATGGAACTTTGTGGGTTCATTTTATAGCTTTCCCTACTGAGTATTAGATCCAAATCTAATGTTATAAAAATAAATAAAAATAAACATCCTTCCTGGGGCAAATGATGGAGGAGGCATAAATCTATACATGGTGGAATTGTCATGATTTAGGAAAACAAACGTTCTTTGAAACATGTTGCTTTGATGTCACATGTTCTGGTTCCCACGTCTCTACCAGGAACTCATCTAAGTACTAGGTTCTTAATTCATTAGCGCAAGATGACCTGTGCGGGTCAACATACATGATGCTGTTAAAATAGAACGGAGGGAGCTGGAGGTGTAGCTCAGTGGTAGAGCACATACCCAACATGCACAAGCAAGCAAAAAGAGAAACTCAAGGAAGAACTGACAAAAGTATTATGAGTGTTATTATAACAGTAATATCACCTGTCATTTATTTTTCAAGACTTTCTGATACACTATGATCTTTTCTTACATGATCTGTAATTGCTGCACCTTCTGACCAAAGGTTTATTATCCCTATTTTATGCACAAAGAAACTCTGGTTCCGAGAGTAAGGAATTGGTCCAGACTCACAAGGCAGACACAGGGAGAATCAGTTCCTCCAAGCCATGGTCTGAAGCAGACCCAACCACATTTTGGTGGCCCAGAGACAGCATGGATTAGCTCATTCTTGTTCCCTTCTAGGCGGTTTACGACCTTGGACATTAAACCTGCATTAATCAGAGAGAAATGACTTGCGTCGGCAGACCTAGGTAGGCATTCCTGCTCAAGCTGGGCATGGTTTCACGTGAACAGCTGCCTGGCCGGGCATGTCAGAGGAGCAGGAGTGCCCTGGCCCCTGAGCAGTACCGCTGGATGCTGCCCCTGTGTCGTCAGCATGCCCACCTCTGGGGCTTGCAGTGCAGTGTGGCTGAAACTCAGAGTTCATGAGAGCAAAGCTACCACTCTCCGAACCTTAGGAAAAACCCAGCTGCTGACTCAAGAGATTAGCTGCAGGGTTATTTTATTGCTGATTGGTTGCTTGGTTTTTGTTTATCTTTTGTGTTGTCTTTGAGGGCTTTTTTTCCTTTGGTTCCCTTTTAGCTGGGAGAACTGCTGTTGCCTATAAAAATCTCCTAACTGTAAACTGTTCAAAGTTAAGCTAGGATGTGTAGGAAGACGAATGGACGTGGGGGCTGCAGAACACTGGGAGACTGTCCCGATCTTACGAATGCATATTTTCACCACATGTGCAATGAGATGGCAAGGCTTCCAGCAGAAATTAGTTATGAGGACCGAGGGTGCGATTTGGTGGGAAAGGGCTTGCCTGGCCGCTGTAAGGCCCGAGATTCAGTCTCCATTACCACAAAAAAACAAACCCATGAACCAAACAACAAAACACCAGGAACTGATTGTCAAGCGTGAATTAAATGACACGAGCAGAAGTCTAGCAGAGAGCTGGATTCTCACTAACGTTCTGATGTATGTGCCGAACTCTGAATGAGAGGTGTCCAATTGCAGATTATTTCAAGAGGCAATATAATATCACTCATGTGCCTTTCCGGCAATGCCTTCAACAATGCTCCCTTTATGATCCACTCGCTGCCCCACGCGGAATACTCATGGTTTGAATATGCTAAACAAGTCAGATGTGTTCATATACATCACGAGGTATGAGTCACACAGAAACTAACAGCTGTAAGCATGGGCCACTGCGGCCTTAGGGATGCTGAGGGGAAAGGACTCAAGGGAAAGGGAAGTCGCCCACATGGGGTGACTGGAAGAATCAGGAATGGACTTTTAAAAATGTCATTTCGAACATTGACAGAGGTATTTTCTTATTGTTTCGCTGTCTGCTTTTGAGGCTAGGATGGCTTAAGACTGTCATTGTTTTAGCCGAGGAGTTGGAGATAGCATTACCAGCACAGTTTACACCGTCTTTCCTAAGATTCTGTATCTGGCCTTTTGTTAGCTGTGTGGACAGTTTGGAGACAGGATATTATGTGAGCACAGGAAGAGAAACATCGATCTAATCTTAAGGAGCTCATAGCCTCAAAGGTAGGAAAGGTTTGAGGTCACAAATCAAATCAAACTGAGTACAAAAATGTACTAACACATTGTGATGGTGATGTGGTGGGGGTGGTGGTGATGGTGGTGATAGTAATGATGGCAGTTGGGATGATCGCGGTGCAGAAAGGGTTGTCACGGCAGTGCCCATGAATGACTCCGTGAAGTAACATGAAGAAAGAGATCTAAGAACGGTATGAATGCTGCGATTTTATGCATGGCCAATTAGTACTTGATGCCAATAGTTTCAGCCTGCTTGTTAGACCCACAAGGCATGGGACAGGGATGCTTCACCACTGTCTCCAGCATCTAGCGCCGTGTCTGGAATACACGAGGTACCCAATGCATATTTGTTGAATAAAATGTTAATATGAGCATGAATCACTCAGACAAATCTCAAAATGTCTAGAACAACCAGCTTAACATTTTAATCCTTATGATCTCTGAAATACCTGACAAGTAGAATATAGCCTTTACCACTGTAGGTTTTGAAAGTTCTTTTTTATGATTTATTTGTAGAATCACAGGAAGCTGGGCTGCAACTCTCCTGTCAGGTCATATAAGAATCCATGGTCCCCTTACTTCTAAAACAATATGCTGATTAACTACCTATGACATAAAGTTTGCCGTCTTAATCTTTTTAAGTGCCCAGTTCCGTATCATTAAGTATCATTGTTAGGCAACAAATTTCATAACTTGCACAAAACTGAAACTCTATCTCCTAAATGACTCTTCGTTTCACCCTCTCCCCAGAATCTGGCAACCGCCGTTCTGTTTTCTCCGTTACAAGTTAGACTTTTGCAGCTATTTCATATAATGGGATCCTACAGTTGTCATAGCTGCTTGTGTTTCACTCAGTACAACATACTGAAGTTTCATTCCTACCGTAGCTCCCACTCCATCCTGCCTCATGAGATACTTTGCTTCTGGCACGCATTGCCTCTCCTCTCGAGGCTGCGTAATATTCTGCTGCATTAGTATGTCATATTTTATTCCTCCGTTTACCAGTAAATGAATCCTTGGAGGGTTTTTTTTTTTTGACCTTTGGCTATTGTAGATAATGTTACCATCAACCCAAGTGTACAGAGTGTGTGGAGAGATGACTCAGCAGGCAAGAGCATTTTATTTAATTATTTTTTTATTATTCCAGAAAATTCGGGTTTGGAGCTCAGTATATAAGCAGGGTGGCTCACTACCATCTGTAATTCCAGCTCTAGTGAACTTGATAACGACTTCTGGTATCCAAGGGCACCAACGCAAATGGTAGACAGACATAAAAGGCACATAAAATTAGAGAAATAATCTTTAAATGTCTTGTGTGGCTAATAGGTGGAAAAATCCCAGGCTTGATCTCCTGGACCTAGGATACGACCTGCTTTCTGAAATGAGCCAGACTTTGAAGGATACGTTTGCACACTTGCTCTGCTATGTGAAATCTAGGGAGAGGCAAATATATAAGCTACATAAAAATAGAAGGCAGACTATGAATGATGAGGAAGGGACTTGGAGGAGGGGTAAAAAGAGGACGTTATGGGGATGAATATGATCAAAGTATATAACAAACACCCAGGAGGAAAATGTCACAGAAAAAAACTGTTATTTTTTGCAACTAATAATTGCTGAAAATTTTAAACATATTAATTTCAATTCCTTTCTGTTCTCTTCTTAATGTTTCATCTTTATTGACTTAAGATCATAGATTATTCAGTTTACCATATCAAACAGGTTTATTTTATTTTATATGTGTGAGTATTTGCCGGCATGTATATATCTGAACTGTGTGCTGCCTGTTTCCCAGCACACATCAGAGACCCTGGAACTGGAGGTTATAGTTTACTTATTTTTATTTTGTGTATATGTGTGTTTTGCTTGCATATATGTAGGTGCACCAAATGTGCAGTGCTCGTGGAGATCAGAAGAAAGTGTCAGATCTCTTGGAATTGGAGTTACAGAAAACTATGAGCCACCTTAGGGGTGCTGGAAACAAAATCTGGGTCCTATATAAGGGCAGCTAATGGTCTTAATCACTAAGCCATTTCTCTGTCCCCTCAGGTGATTGTTTTTAAAAGCTCAGAATGGGAAGGTGTAAGAGCTTTGCAGTACCATAAGGAGGCTCAGGGACCAGCATTAGAGCAAAAGGGTTTTACCTTCCATGTCTTCATGGCAATGTTTTGACATTCTCCATTGCTAAGCAATCAGAACTGTTCGTTCTGTGAAAACCAGAGTGCCTGTGTGGGCTGAACCATCTGGGGCCAGTGAGTTCAAGAGTGTCTAGTCTAGGAATCAAAACCCCCACTTCCCTAGACGCTGAAGACTAAAACTGAGCCCTGAAGGGACGAAGAAATTTCCCTACAAGTGGCCACATCTACACGGTTCAGCTGGAAGGATCGTGGCTGGAATTGAAATATACCTCCTCTAGTCTTCATTAGATGGATTTTCTTATTGAAATCTGTGCTGGTGAGTTTTTAAGACTGAAATAAGCAGTAATTGTTCGTTGACAATTTGAGGTTTTTCTTATCTGAGGAAACGTGTCCCATCAGTCAAGTTGTGGCAGAGACAGACCAGCTAGGAAAGAACTTCAGAGTTACTAAGGAACCAAATCGAGGGAGAATTAGAGACTGGTTCTCAGAGCCCACCAAGCTCCGTCGCCATGCCCCCTCATGCTGTGTTATTTACCACTGTGCCTGTGTTTTCTCTTTGCCTTTTGCTCAATCATCTCAAAGTCCAACACTTCCCTCACTATCTAATCTGGCAGTTGGCTATTGATGTCATTTATGAATTCCAACCTAACACTCCTTTCTCTGACTTTATCTCTTAGTAAAACTTTTGGCCTTCAGATGGAAGGACACTGCGTGCCAGAAGCAAGGCATCCAGATGAAGAAGCATGAAGCCGGGGTGCGGGGGGCCAGCTCTGCCACTGACTAGCCACAGGACTGAGCAGGGTCACTGTATCCCAGCTGCCATCTCCCCAGTGTGTGAAATGGACCTGGAAATCACACCCTATCCACTTTACTGGGCTGTTGCCTTGCTCAAATGATGTCATTTAAATGCAAACTCTGAAAATGATCAAGTCCTTAATCTCCCTCACCAGAGCAGGCATTGTGGTGTCCACAGGCACTCACGCACACAGACACACACACACACACACACACACAGACACACACACACACACACATACACACACACACCCACAAGCTTAAGAATCAGAAAACATCCCTTCCTCCTTAACTCTGTTTCTGGTAGCTAGATGACATTATCCACAGGAGAGTATGAGCCCTTGTTGGGCACACACTCCTTACAAGAACTTCTCTCAACACGGCACAGAAAGCAGCATTCAGTTCCACCCATCAGTACTGGGGTAGGAAGCTTATCCAGTAGTAAGCAAAGCCTGAAATGCAAGTCCAAGATGCTAAAGCTCCTTGAGGACAAGGTTCCCTTGTTCTGTGGTATTCTATAGTATGCTACTCCAAATTGCATGTTTTTGAAATACACAGTTGTCCTAGGACATAAGAAATGGTTTAGGACAATAACACAATGGTTCTCAACCTTCCTAATGCTGTAACCCTTTAATACAATTGCTCATGTTGTGCTGACCTCTCCCCAACTATAAAATTACTTTAGTTGCTATTTCATAACTGTAATTTTCTACTGTTATGACTCAAAATGTAACTATCTGATATTCAGGATATCTGATATGTGACCCCCAAAGGGATGGTGAGCCACAGGTTGAGAACCACTGCATGACATAAGCCACTTAGGCCGTCTTAGACTAGAAAATACTGCTGACATGGATTCTGCATTGACTCCTTCTGGGACTCTTCAAAGAGCTGGCATAGGTGGGAGAAGCAGGGTGGTTCTACCTCTCTCTCTCCCCCTCCCCCTCTCACTTTATGATTACCTCGCCCTGTCTCAGTGCTCTTCGGAACAATGAATGTTACTCCAACCTGACCCAGGATACACTTCCCTGAAGGCCAAAGTCTCAGACTGTTCAGGGGCAGGTGACCCACAGTCACTCGCTCACCACAAGGCCACCTTCACACCCACAGAGTGAAGAACACGGCCACCCATCTCTGATAACTTTTCCAGTTATCTACCAAATCATTTCTCTGGCGTTTTAAGAATCAGCCACAAATTCTCTTGCCAAGCCAATGTGTATATATGCAGTACTAAATGGACTGACAGGTGGCATTGATATATTTATTCATATCTATAAAACAATAAAAAAGAAAAAGAGGCCATGAATTTGAGAGGGGCAGCGGGACACAGGAGTGATTGGAGGGAGGAGAAGGAAGGAGAAAAATCATTAAAAAGAATTAAAACCACAAATTTCCCCCATTTTAAGAAGAATTTGAATAGTAACATCAGGTAGAGCTTTTTTTGAATTCCAGGTCACAGTAGCCAGCGGCATCAGAACGCCAGGTGTGGCCCTCGCACTCAGCACAGCTCCTTTGCCTTTTCCACAGACTCCAACGTCCCCTCTCCAAGAAAGAGTTACTTCTAAGAGCTTTTTCTGGGGCCCAGCATCATTGTGTCTGGTGCTTTTTCTTCAGAATCCCTCCATCTGACTACAACCTTCCCACGATCTTTTCCATGTGCCTTGTACAAAAATTAAGCTGGGTCTGAATCCAGTTCAAAGTTGCATAGCCACACCCCCAAAGATGTACCTTCAAGGGTAGTGAGGAACCGTAACAAAAGGTAGCCCTCTCTTCTCCACACACGAACATGAACCAACCGAAGGCGGCAGAAGAGGCAGAAGCAGGTTTGAGGTGAATGAAGAAATGGCCATATTAACTAACTGTCGACAGTGTAAAGGGAATGGGGGAGGAGAGGTGACCATGAATTAAGGCCTTTCGAGTGTGCTTCTGAGTCACAAGATGACTGAGGAACAGAAGGGCCACCCCAGAACCCTGCCACCCTGCCAGGCAGGCAGACTGACTTCCGCCGCAGCCCTGCACCACGTCACCAGGAGAGCGCAGCCAGACTGCGTGGACACAGATTATTGCGGGCCGGCTCAGTGTCCCTGCTGCCCTGCCTGATGGGGTGTAATACGAAGGAAGTTGGAACAAGTTGTCTCTGGCAGGGAGCCAGGAAGCTTTTGCTTCCCACACGGCACCCAGCTGGAGAAGCACGTGGAATGACCGTGACCTGGAAGCCATGCCCTTGCTCCGTGAGTGTGGGACTGGAGGCCTCGCCCTTGCTCCAGGAGCACCTGGTGTGGGAGAGAGGGGCGAAGTCAGCCTTTTTTAATCAATCTGTTTTCCACCTCCGTCTTCGAGCGGAACCCGTCTGCCCACTTTGCTACTCCTAGGTAGCTCGTTTTGGAGTCGCTCGCCAGGAGAGAATCTAGTCTGTTGGATCCCGTGGAGGAATGTTAAAGCTGTCATTTTAGAAAGTGTGAAAACTAAAAAACTCAGACACTTAGACGACAAGATCATTATGTTCTGGAGTATCCCAGTCAGAGGAAGCAAGCAGCTATCTCGGAGCTCTTGCTAATTCCGTGTGAAGGCAAACATGCCAGTCATTCCCCAGTGCCCTCAGCCTCTCCTCCAAACCGCAAAGGCCCTGTCTCTGAGATACCAAGGTGAACATCCACCCCACCTCGGGAAGCTAGGACCGCTGCCTGCGGGGCTTCAGCAAAAGTCCCTCATACATGGGTCTACTAGGGAGGGAAAGCCAGGTCAGAGATGCAGATGGAGGTCGGAGCTCAAAACTCAGCAGGGCACTCCTGTCCAGTTTAGATCCAGAGAGAACTGGTTCAGACTTCCATTCTATGAACCTCCAGAAAGAGCAGGGCATTCCCTCAGGTTTGGGGAGGTTGCCAGTGTGCACGCACGTGAGTGTCTCTCTGTGTGTGATGCACACACACACTTTGCACCTTCAAACAAACTTTGCCCTTTCAAACAAGTCAAGTTACTGAGCTGCAGGCCAGGGCCACCTGCTCTGCCAGCAACACGCCATTCTCAGAAGCCTAGGGATTTCCCGTGGCCAGTAGGGTGGCCTCCTTCATAGGCACAGAGAAATATTAGTTTCTCGCTTTAGTCTGCACGGCAGTTGCAGGAGGAGAGCCCCAAGAGAGACAAGGAGAGCTTTGACAGTGAGCTCAGTAAAAGGTGATCAGTTTCTGAGATAGTGGGGAAGAATAAGAACGTGGGTGCTGTGAGCAGAGTTGAAAGCGTAAAGCGTGAATGTGCGTGCATGCGTGCAAGTGTGTGTGTGATGGAAGGAAGAGGGGGGCACATGTTGAGATAAGATGAAGAACAGTCTTTCTCTCGCTCTGCTCCCCTCTCTCCCCTGTGACTATGGGCATGGAGCGGGGTTAGAGCACTGGAGAGCAGATCAACAAGGGACCAGCATCTTTGCACTCTGATGGTATAAATTCATTCTCTTGAGCTAAACATGGCCAACGTCATAGAGTAATGGTAACTGAAGCTGAGAGACTACATTGTGGTGGTGGTGGGGGCTTGTAAAAAATAGTTGGGGCTCATTCAAAACAGAATAAAAGGGCGACATTAAGGACGATAAAGCAAGGCTAGGGAGATGACTCCGTTGTAAAGTGCCTACTACCCTACATGAGAACCTGAGCGCAGTCCCCAGAACTCATCTAAAAGGTTGGGTGTATTATTGTCTCTTAGATGCCCGTTTGTTTTCTAATGATAGAGAGAAAGAAAGGGTATGGGTTTGGGTAGGAGGAAAGGATTTGGGAGCAGTTGAGGGAAATAAATTTGCTATAAGAATATATTATATGAAGAAATCCATTTTCAATTAAAAATGGAAAAAAAGGCAAATTTGGAATGAAAACAAACAATCTAACAACAAGCTGGGTGTGGTTGGCATGGCTCATAACCAACTGCAGCACTGAGAAGCAGAGACAAATAGGTCCCTGAGGCTGGCCGGCCAGCCCAGCCTACTTGACGATCTCTAGGCCAATCACAAATGAAGCAGGATAGTGTCTAAATAATGACACCCAGGGTTGACCTCTAACCTTCCATGTGCTTCCATACCCACAGAAATACTCACCCATGCACATACCATGTACTAAAATATAAAGTTCAATCTTTCTATAAAATACCATTGGTTTCTCAAAGTGTTTAAATTGTTATATACTGTTATTCTAAGTAGAGAAAGCTTAAATTTTAAATTATTAGCATGAATCTCGCCGCTCACTCTGACTTCATACCATAAATGTAAGGACATTTAACTTCTGCATAGAGTCATAAAAGTTATGCAGTTGACTTCATAGTTCATAAATGTGATTTTTTCCTTCTCCTAAGAAGAGTTAGAAACACTTTCGAACCTGAACTTGGTCTTGTCACGTCACCTCTCGACAGCACACAGTCTGTTTACACTCTCTGATTCACTGCAGGGTAAGGAAGAACTAGGAGGAAAAGGAATTATGGGATGCTTCATCCTCCTCCCTTTTCCCCCCACTATCGTTGTCAAGTTGATTGGCTGGCCAACTCCGGAAAGTGGCACAAAGAGACAGGATGTGGTAGGGCTTCTTGCTGTTCATCTTCCTTGGTGCCGTTTCTTTCTTCCTGGAAAGCAGAAGTAAGTTCAAGAGCGGAACGTGGTGGGCTGAATGAGAATCTTCCTCATTGGCTCCTGCATTTGAACAGTTGGTGGCTACTTAGGGAAGTTCCAGAAGTGTAACCCTGCTGGAGGAAGTGCAGGTATAAAAGACCGATTGTTAGATGTTGATTTATTTAGTGATCTACTTAAAGTACTGCTTGGGGTGTCTGTTTGCCAAACATGACTTCGCTTGCTACCTGAAACAGAGTGACCTGGAGAAACAGATGAAACAACGGATTGTTGCCGCTAACATTCTGCTGCTGCTAACATTTTTATAAAATCTTGCTTGCTTGCCCACCTCGACGACTCATTGTTTTACTGTATAAAATGAAGATACAAACTGGACTCAGGACTGCTGGAATCTAGGTGGGCTTTGGTCCATGGGTGACTTCTCTCTTCCATGCTACTGATTTTTATTCCAAAAAGATTTCCACAACATTTCTAGAGGCTTTGGTGAGATCTCCTTTATCACGACCCCCCCTCCCCCATCCCGCCCCAGTTTGTCAAGAGAGACAGGTGCTTTGGGCCTCTCAGCACACAGAAAGTCTCTGGAACCAGATATTTTTCCATTGTATAATTTTGGCTTTTTTGTCAAAAATCAGGGGTCCATAGGTGTGTAGATTTACATCTGGGTCTTTGATTCAATTCCATTGACCCACCTGTCTATTTTCTGTGAATACCATGAGGTTTTTATTACTATAGCTCTGCAGTCAAGCTGAAATCAGGCATGGTGATACCTCTGGATGACCTTTTATTGTCCAGGATTGTTTTAATTGGTGGATTCTCTTCTTGGTATATTCTTGAATTCAGTTTGCCAGAATTGTACTGAGTATTTATGCATCAATGTTTATGAAGGAAGTTTGTCTGTAATTCTCTTCTTTGTTGAGTCTTTGTGTGGTCTGGGTAACTGGGTAACTGTGGCTTCATAAAAAAAAATTTCACATTGTTCTTTCTGTTTCTATTTCATGGAATAACTTGAGGAGTACTGGTATTAACTCTTCTTTGAAAGTGTGGTAGAATTCTGAGGCGAAACCATCTGGCTCTGGGCTGGTTTTGACTGGGAGACTTTCAATGACTGCTTCTATTTCCTTAGGGGTTATAGGTCTATTTACATTGCTTATCTAATCTTGATATAATTTTGGTATATGGTATCTATCAAAAATTTGTTCATTATTTTTGAATTTTCCAATTTTTTCTCCTTTGATCTTTCAAGACAGGGTTTATCTGTGTAACAGCCCTGGATTCCCAGGAACTTGCTTTGTAGACCATGCTGACCTCAGGCTCACAGAGATTTACCTGCCTCTGCCTCCCGATTGCTAAGATTAAAGATGTGCACTACCTCCACCTAGCTAGATTTTCCATTTTTTAAGTATGAACTAATGATTGTTTGGACGTCCTCAGTGTCTGTTTTTATGCTATTTTTTCATTTCTGATTTTGTTAATTTGGATATTCTGTCTCTGCTTTTTAGTTAGTTTGGATAAGGATTTGTCTGTTTTGTTAGGTTTTTTTTTTTGAAGAACCAACTCTTAGTTTTATTGATTCATCTTATTATTATCTATTTCTGTTTTGTTGAGTTCAGCTCTCAGTTTGATTATTTCTTGCTGTCTACTCCTTTCTCAACACAAATTCAAATATAAAATGTTTAGATTTTCAAGATGCCAACAGTAGAGCATTCGGCCAAACACTGAACCTTTCTGCGTAGGGTGATTACACCTGTTGTAGGATATTTGTACCTGGTGTGAAGACATATTGCTGTCACAGGTGTAATAAAAAGCAAGCCAGGAGGTATAGGCGGGACTTTTGGGCAGAGAGAGAACACTGGGCAGAAGAAAGGTGGAGTTGCAAGCCATACGGAGAAGAATCAGGATAGACTGTGTGTAGATGAGGTAATGAACCACATGTGAGTATAGATGAAAAATATGGTGGGATACCATGCTCAGCCTTGAGGAGGTGAGGGGCTTGGTCCTGCCACAACAGATTTGCCAGACTTGTTGACTCCCCATGGAAGGTGCTACCCCCTCTGGGTAGTGGGTAGGCTAGAAAGGGAGAAGTGGAGAGAGAGGGAATTGTGGTTGGTAATGTAAGATAAATTTAAAAATTAAAAGAATAAATAAAATAAATATATGGGTTATTTTAAGTTATAAGAACTAGTTAAGAGCAAGCCTAAGCTAAGGCTGAACTGTCATATTTAATAAGTCTCTTATTATTTGTGAGCTGGTGATCCTGACTAGAAAGTACTGCTTACTACATATACCAGCTTAAACAAACAGACAAACAACAGCAAAAAAAAAAAAAAAAAAAAAAAAAAAAAAAAAAAAAAAAAAAAAAAAAAAAAAAAAAAAAAAACACGGGTAAGCAACTGTTTCCTGACTGAATCTGAGGTTCGGATTCAAGTTCAGGGAGAGAATTCGTGCCGGTACAGTATACCTGGTCAAACTCCTGTGATGTTTTGCTAAGTGGACCCACAGTTAAACCTCCTTCTGAGGATGTGTGTTTGAACTCAGACTGGTACAGCTCTAAGCCTTAGAGGATGCTCTTTGGGGAGTGAGTGACCATCAATGTAACTGCTCAAAGTGCTGAGAACGCAGGACTGCTGCGTGTTCAGCCCTAAGTGAAACATCTGCATCCTCCGCTCGTGACCATTGCGGAGCAGGGAGTGGAAAGACTGTGACGAGCCGGGGTGTGTGGAAGAACGCTATGAAACGGCGTCTTCTGGGCATCACATGGGCGTTGCAGGAACGAGCACCTAATGGTCATCCACACGGCAAAAAAGAAGAAGAGCAAAAGAAAGAAAGCTAATTCTATTTTTATTTTGTATGCATGGGTTTTCCCCCGCATGTATGTTTCTCTATCACTTATGTGCCTGATGCTCACAGAGCCCAGAAGAGGGCACTATAAATACCGTGCATGTCAATTACAGACAGTTGTGAACTATCATGTGGGTACAGGTCCTCTGAGGCCTCTTTCCAGCTCCTATTTATTTTATTTTTAATTAAGATATAATTATATCATTTCCTTCTCTTCAAACTCATCCTACACCCCTCCCTCCTAAATTCCTGGATTCTATCTTTAGTTATTATTGTTACATACTTATAAATACTTTTGTAACAATATGCATGTATTTAGATGTATTAGTATGATGTGGTTAGAGTCCTGAGGCTCCAACCACTTCCCCCAAGGTCTCAACTTACAGCCAAATCTTCAAACTACAAGCCTGGAGGTGTCAGGTAGTAAAATTAAATGATCAGACAATTTGTGAGATATGTTGTTGTCCTGGATGTGGGTAAACAGAAGTTCTCCGAAGCTTTAACCATGATACCTGTTTCTGCGGGGTGCTGTTGGAGACTTTAAAAGCTTTTCTTGACCGTTTCTATACTGCAATGGCTCTCACTTTAGAGGGTGAGTGTAAAATCTACTAAAAATATGAAGCACTGAGGTGGGAGAAATGGCCCGGTGGCTAAGAATACATACATACTTCTCTTGCGAAGGACCCAAGTTCAGTTCCCACTGCCAGTAATTCTACATCGAAACGGGTAACTGATTCCTTTGATCTCCACAGACATCTTACATGCACAAGCACACACACCACACACACACACACACACACACACTTTAAATCATTAATCAGAGCTGTTTTGGGTGAGGTTCAGATACTAAAACTTCTTAAAATTCCCCAGATGCTTATAATATGCCATCTAATTTGAAAATCAGTGTTGCTTCGCTTGATTTTACATGCACTGTTTTTTTTTCATGTATTTAAGGGAGGGAAAATAATTTTGATTTTGTTAATTCATGGTGCAATGTGCACCAGGAGTTTACACAGGTTGGTGCAAACAAACTGAAGGTGGCGCTAAGAAAACATCCAAAGGGAAAGATGGAGGTGGCCTAACTGATCATGAAAGTCTAGATCAGGGAAACCTGGGTTTACTTCTGCTGTCTCTTAGCTCCAGGATGCGTGCCTTTGAGCAACTAGCTAAACTCATCTCTTTAAGCATCAGTTCTTCCTCTAGGAAATGCAGGCACAGACATCTGACCCTATAGAATTGTTAGGACTAGCGTATTAAGACGTTATAAGTTGTTGTCCATAATATAGATGAGGAGGAAGAATAGGAGCAGAAACAAGAGCATTGGAAGACAAAACAAGAAACAAGGCCCTTCAAGTAACCGATGTCATTGTAATGGGTGACGACACATAGAGACAGTCTTGTTGACTTCAAGGGACTCACACATGTAACAGAGTGACGGGTTGTAACACCTGACATGATGTGGTAAATGGTGTGAGCCGGGTGTGCCAGAGGCTGTAAAGAGACTGCATCCAGAACCTCCTCTGAAGGACAGGCACAGCATCACACAAAGGTTGTGATGCGCTCTGTCCTCTAGGGGGAGCTCAAGGCTTTCTCAACTTTGAACATCTGGAAGGAATTTGTAGTTTCAGTGACACTCTGAGACTCCTGGTTTTGGGGGAATCTCTTCTTTCAGATGTTTGCTCTTGCTCTCCACTCTGTTCCCATGTAGCTGGTACATGCAACCGGTACACGTAGCTGGCACACGTGGTTGGTACATGCAGCTGGCACCTGCTACTGGTACATGCCCCTGATACTCTGGTTACTCCCCTCTCCTTGACAAAGCTGCTGTCCCCCTTAGAAAAAGTAAGAACGAGAAGTGTGGTTTTACTATCAGGGGCGTAGTTCGAGGAAGCAGAATGATCAGGTGGACCTCTACAATTTGGGTAAGGAAGATTTATTTACTGGTTAGGTACAGAGGTAACTTCATCCTAGTCCTGATGTTCCCGCTTTATCTTAGCTAATATCAACGAGACAGGAACATTCCTGGTGCAAGGCCATATATAATGCTGTCAGAATAGGATAGATAGATAGACAGATAGATAGATGACAAATAGATAGCTAATAGATAGACAGATAGACAGACAGACAATAGTTTTCTGGGAAACTATGTAGGAAAAACTGACTATGGTTACATAAGCAAGGGCAGTGTTATGATTTAAAATGGCTCCAGTCATGTCAAGCTGAATTCATACAACTAGACAAGGTAGTTAGTGTCTTGTATATTCGACAATCAGACTGATGGGGATAAAAAAAATACTTCCTTATATGAATTGCTGTATGAGACAAACTGTCCCAGAGCAATTGATAGTGATCTCATATACTCCTAGACCGTCTCTTTCTCCATTCTCACCCAAGCCCCTAAGTAAGTGGCTTGGCCATGCTGAAGTTCAGGTCTCTTCTTAATTGCTTTTGCAATTAACATTATATCTTGCAGAAATTCCATGAGCCCAAAGCAAGCAATTGACCTCTTACCTAGATTTCTAGTAGAAATGTGGTTTTCTCTCTACTTCTATATTCTATGCTTGTGACTGAGAAAATCTGGATGTTTGCATAGAAAGGGCTAGATGAGAATGTTGGTATCAACTTCAGCGGATATTTCCTCCCAAGGCTCACTCAGGTCTCAGAACATTTCCACCTTCCTAAAAACCTTCCATCACACTTAGAATCTAATACCAACTCCATAAAGGGCCTAAAAGCACTTACACCACCTACCCTGTCTGATTACTTTCTGTTTTTGTTGTACTCTAGTCTCCCTGACCTTAATCTTCTTTGATGTGGGTGTCCTTCTGTATGTATGTAGCTTTTATTGGTTAATGACTAAAACTGCTTTGACCTATGGCAAGTAAGAATATAGAAAGACTGGAAGAGATATAGACAGAGAGTAGGCAGAGAGTCAAGGAGAAGCCATGTAACTGCCAAAGAAGAAAGACCCCATGCAGCTGCCCAAGAAGCAAGAGTAACAAACCACGACTGCATTTTAAATAATATAGTTTCTGGGCAACTGGGAATGAATGAGCAGTCTCCGCTGACAAAATGGCATCCCATACGTTTGGGGCTAACCTGCATGACCAAGCACACACTTTGGGTCTAGGTGTTTGTATGCCCACTCAGGGTTAGGAGGAAAGCGGTTGAGAACATGCTTGCTGATCAATCACCCAGCAGTCCCAGAGCTGGCAGTAAATGTACCTCTGCCATACTGAAAGGCCAAGAGAGATGGAGCCAGCATCCAGAGCTGCTACAACCACACTGCTTACCATTTTAAAATGTTCCCTATCAGAAAAGAATTTCAGATTCAGATTCAGACATGAAAGACCTCTAAATGAGACATGGTATGTTGAAAAAAATGTATGTAGGCTTGGGAGATAGAGGAAAAAGAATATAGACAGTTATAAAAAGAAGTAAAGTCTTGAAAGAGACAGCAAACTAATTTAAAAGAGTACAGATAGTCATAGATTAAAGGAGTAAAGAAAATAAGCCAAGTAGATGTAATATACACAGAGAGTCTGTATTATATAAATTATCATGTTTTCTTTGAATTTTCTGACTGCAGAGAGACTTTTTTCTAGGGACTGCTAAGTTAGACCAACATAAAGGTATCTTGACTTCAAAATTTGGGTCTAAGGATATGTTGCTTTGGAAAAGAAGTTCTTCTTTTATTTCCACAGAAGATGAGAACCTGTGGACTACTTCCAGGCTAATGTAATTTGATGAAAAAAAGACTGCCCCCAAACCCTAAAAATACTTCCCCCAACAAATAGCAGGAAGCAGTTTGGAGAAAACTACACCCAAATTCCCAAAGTGATTGCTTATAAATGTTTGTTTTCATTTAAAAGGAATTGATTACAAATGGTTAAATGGCAAGCCAATCTCTCTCTTATAAAGGGGGGAAGGGAGACAAGGGAGCAACCACCAAGGGAACAGGTCTGAACCAGAGACGGCTGTAGGACCAGCCCCAAGCCAGGGACATTTGTGAAAACAAGCCTGAGCCAGTGAACTTTGCCAAAGCAGGCCCAGGGCAGTGACCTTCACAAGAGCAGGTACAAGGGCGCAACTGCTGAGGGAGCAGGCCTGAGCCAGAGTTGTCTGTGGGACCGGGTCCAAGATAGGGATCTCTGTGGGTACAGTCCTGAGCCAAGAACATCTGCAGGAACAGGCTGGAGCCAGCAACTTCTGCCAGAGAAGGCCTGAGCCAGTGCCCTTCACCAGAAGAAGCCCCAGGAAGTGACCTTCATAGGAGCAGGTACAAGGGAGCTACTGCCAAGGGATAAGGCCTGAGTCAGAGACCTCTGTGGGACCAGGTCTGAGCCAAGGGCCTCCACAAAAACAGGCCCAAGCCAGCGACCTCTACTGGAGCAGGCTTGTGTCAGTGACCTCCACTGAAGCAGGCCTGAGCCAGCCAGCAACTTCTGCCAGAGCAGGCCCAAGCCAGTGACCTCTGTCAGAGCAGGTCCAAGTCAGCAACCTCAGCAGGAGCAGCCAAAGCAAGTGACCTCCATGGGAACAGGTCTGAACGACTTCCATGTTTAACAGAGTGACACCCAGGAGTGCAGAACAACCTCTGGGAACACGTAGTCACCTCTGGGGTGACTGGAACCATGGCCCTGACAGCAACATGAGGAGCAACTATCTGAGCCTTGGATCCACTGGCACCTGGAAGTTTGATCACCAGAGATATAGTCCCTGTTGGGACTAATTGAGTCCTGGCTTTCAGCTGCTCTTCCCTGTCTAGAGCCTTCTAATTGAAGTTATTAGAAGCTGTGCCTAGCCTAGAGGATCAGAGGACGGGATTTTCACCTGTTGGCTATTGACTGCAGTGTATTTAAGCCTCCACGGTGCTATTAAAGAGGGGCTTTTTGGTAGCAGTGTTGGAAAGTCTGTATGTCGGTTTGTCTCTGCGTGTGTTTCCTCAACCTCCAGTCCCTTGCCCGAAGCTCACGAACTGGGTTCTAGCGCATAGAGCGCAGACGGGGCCACTGTGCGCGGCAGTCCCAATACACCAAACAGAGGAAAAGATGGGTAGACAAGGTAAGAAAACACTCAACGCCACAAAGAACAACACGACACCAAGAAAAACTAATAGCTCTACAACAGCAAGATTTGAATATCCCAATATAGATGAATCAGAAGAAAATGACCTAGAAAATAACTTTTGAACATATTTTTAATTGGAATGTGTCCTGCAATGGATGTATTTTTAACACATTTCTGTTTCTTTTGTCCCCATCTAAAGCTGTCAAGAAAAGCCAGGACCATAGTAAGACTTTGATAATTGAAAACAACATCAAAACTCTGCAGTGGTAGCACATGTCTTTAATCCCAGTGCTACGGAGGCAGAGACAGGCAGATCTCTAAGTTTGAGGCTAGCCTGATTTACAGACTGAGTTATAGGACAGCCAGGGCTACATGGAGAAAACCTATCTCAAAAGAAGAAGAAGAAAAAGAAGAAGAAGAAGAAGAAGAAGAAGAAGAAGAAGAAGAAGAAGAAGAAGAAGAAGAAGAAGAAGAAGAAGAAGAAGAGAAAAAAAAGCAACTTCAGGTAAGCGATTGTATACGAACAAATAAATCCTGCAGCCATAAAATGTGATAACCAGTGTGCATCAGAGATCAACCACTCTATTGAGTTTTAAAGCCTTTCTTCTTTCTCCCCACACCCTAAATCTGTCCTTCTGTGAAAAAGAAATGCTTGTTCCCTTCACCATAGAAAACCTCTGGCAACTGGCCCTCTGGCAGTCAAGCAAGGCTAGGTGTTTAGTTCTGGCCATGTACAGTCTGAAACAAAGATCTGTTTTATCTCTTTTAGACCTAATTAGTTGACCATGACGTCTTCATGTTCCTAATAAGACAGTTGGAACATAGCAGAAGCAACATCCCTCAGCCTAAAGCAATGGCTGGTACAAGAAAATGTCTGCCATAAAATCTCCCAGATTCATATTAGATTTGCAGGGAAGTTAGAAACAAGCTTTGCTCTGGTACCACTGAGATGTTGGCATCTGGCTACGGCACACTGTAGTTTATGTTGGCCCGTAGATCTGGTTGCTGAGGAGCAACTGAAAGGATTATCACCTTGATATACGTACTAAGATGTGGCAACCATAAACTGAAGCAAGAAAGGGGCCCTGCAGGATTGCTTGGCATGCAGAGTGGAGCCAGAGCAAGATATGGATATAGAAGCTAGCTGTTGTGTAATGATTACAGCTAGGAAGCTTCTTTGCGAGTCTAAAGATGCAGTGTTTTTGTTCCTTTGGACTCCTAAAAATATTTGAGTTAAGTTTTGGGAGCTTTGGATTCTGCCTAAAGTAAGTTATCTTGAAAACAATAAAGTTCTTTGGTGGTCGGCTTTCTTAGAAAATAAAATATGCCAAACCTTTCCCCTGTTAATGGAAGAGTTCAGTGAGCCATGTTACCCTTAGCAATGAAAGAGTTGCAGAACGATGCATGATGCAACAACTTAAAGCTGCAGTAGTAGCATACATGCTTTGATGGTAACCAACAGCTCTCTAATTGGACTTTAAGAGTCACTCAACAAGAGAGGTACCATGACTGGTACTGGAAACCAAGCTAACTACTTAGTGTTGGCGAAACCATGGTTTGGGGAGGAAAGTCTACAACCACTAATCTCCTAAACCAGCATAATCCCTAACAACAATTCACAGACATTTGTCCTCATACCCACAGGTAAGTGTAGTCTTTCCTCTTCCTCAAGGAAACTTCTCTTCGCAATAGATGGAGACTACTACAGAAAGCCCTGATTAATACCCAGAATTGTGGAAATCAGTAGCAGTGGATGCATCTACAAAACACTCCCACACCTAAGGCTCAGGGAACATTATGGAAGGTGGGCCAGAAAGACTGTATGAGACAAAGGATCAGGGAGTCTTCTATTAGATTGTGTGTCCTAGTAATGTCATAGGTTGCACCTGTAAAGCTCACCAACATGACTGCCCAAATGTGAGTTGAACAAGGATGCCAATGAACATGTCACACTGCACCAGAAAAGCCCAGGAGACCTCAGCCTAACACAAAGAATTGCAGATGGTGTTCCTTCCCAAGAAGACCACACCAATTGGTTGTCCAATGCCAAACAGCCCTGAAAGCATACATACAAATAACATTATAAGGATTCAACAGGTTATGTGGAATATAAATATATGCATGATTAACAATTGAGGAAAAATAGACCAAGAATATGGAAAAGTTTGGAGGAAGGACAGGGAAGAAAAAGATTAATTAAAATAGAACCTCAAAAATAAATGAAGAGCTAGACGGTGGTGGCACACACCTTTAATCCCAGCACTTTGATGGCAGAGGCAGGCGGATCTCTATGAGTTCAAAGCCAGCCTGATCTACAGAGCATACAAACAAATTAAAAAAAAAGAGTAGCAGAGTTGAGAGACTTGAAATTACCTAATATTTTGGAAATCTGGGGCAATTTATAGTTGTACCTTGAGATCCTGATGTCTCAAAATGTACCTCACTGTATTAACTGGCCTCTTCAGACACCAGGGCTCTGGGGGAAAGAAAAGCACATGTCCTTTACTCACTCACGTGTGTCTTCGTCAGCATCTGTTACCACATAAATATTCAGTAAACATAAATGTATGTGAGGCCAGACCAACCAAGTGCCTTTCACAGGTTAGAAATAAACCTGCCCTAAAGGGCTAAGGATACGCAATTCTGAATTTTAATGTGTGGCTGCATTAGTACGAAGATAAATGTTTTTAATGTGGTAATAGAAATTTGGTTGAAACAGCTCTTCCTGTGGTGTTATTTGGTAAAATGAACAATTAATATCATTTAATTTTTCCAAGGCCTTTCTGTTTCAAAGAATTCCTGTAGACTGGAACATTCTGGTTTACAGTTTAACAAGATAAAATAAAGGAAGAAAGGAAGAAAGGAAGAAAGGAAGAAAGGAAGAAAGGAAGAAAGGAAGAAAGAAAGAAAGAAAAGGAGGAAAGAAGGAAAGAAGAAGCAAGGACGCTTGAATCATCTGAATGAATGTTCTAAACTATGTAAGAATTCATTAAGATGAAAATAAACTACTAAACCAAAATTCACCTGTGGTTGTTTTCTGTATTTCTTTGAAAAATAATATGTAGTCTATAATCTTCAATATAATGTGTAGATGATATTCTTTTTCTTTATATAACTTTAAAAATTTTAAATGTTGATATGGTTAGGATCTTAAATGTCTACCCAAGTCTAAGTATTAGAAGCTTGGCTGCCAGCCTGTGGCATGAGGGCTGGGGCTACTGTAAGCGTTACAGTTCTGAGGGGAAAGGCTTCTCCATTGGAAGTGTTTCGTCTCCGACGAGAAAGGTATCCTGGATGACGGAAGCCAAGGAATGCCACAAAGTCACACCACACAACGAACCACTCAAGGGATTTATTGGAGAAGACACAGGAGGGTGGCTGCCTCTGCTCAGGTGAGAAGCAGCAAAGAACTGAGCAGGAGGCAGGCTTTACATAGGGTTTCTTAGGAGGAAGAGTTTTCCAGGTGTGGCGGATTTCCAGGATGGGGATTGGTGGGATTTCAAGCCAGGCCCAAGGACTGGTAGTGTTTCAAGCTCAAGGATAGGTGGGTTTTGGTGAGTTTTCAAACCTGAGAGTTTTCAAACCTGGAAGTGGGCTCAGATCTTTTGCGCTATGGTACTTTTAGGAAACTGGCCTTGGGGAAATTTTAGGCAACTGAGCGTGTGCTCTTTAAAAGGTAGTGGGACCCAGGGTGCTATTACTCTTCTTCTAGTTACTATCTGGTAAGCAGACTATTTTATGCTATAATACCACAGGCAGAAGGCAATGCAGCCGACCATCCAAAAACTCGACACTCTGAAACCATGAGCACAAATAAACATTTTGGCTTCTAAAGTTTATCATGTCAAGTATCTTGTCCCAGTGATGGAATGCTGCTTTTTCCTTTTCTTGTTCAAAAGAGGGAGGACACGTTTGTTGCAAGGAGGATCCAGAAGTCAGGCTCTTTCATCAAACCCGGTCATAGGAGAGGAAGCCTAGAAGAAGCCAAGATTTTGCAAAGTCTGATGGCTGTGCATTTTCAACATATTTGGACCACAGACATATTTCAAGGGAAAAGATGAGAGGAATTAATTATAGCTACAGAGAAATCTACATATACTGGCTGACTTGCTATTTTTTTTTTTAGCAGTAATTCCTTCCCCAGATTGGAGTAGAACTAGAATAAGAGGGTCCCATCTCTGTAAATAGTGTGCTACCAGGAAAATCTTGATTTTGTGTATTTTGCCCCCAGGAGCATTAGAATTGAAGCTGAATCTTACAGAACACTACACACACACACACACACACACACTCCAACTGTACATCATCTGTCTACTTCAAAAACTGATAACTGACTTTTCTGTTTCTTAGAACTCTTCGAAACCCTCCACTGTTGCCTGAACAATGGAGCAGTAGTACAGTGCAGCAGAGAAACAGATTCTGCAGGGCCTATCTAACTTACCTTAGATGTTCTCCTCCTTCAGAAAGGTTTATTTAGTCGGTAGCATAATCTTATTGAGAGGCATTTTAATTGAATTTGATAACTGTTTTTTCTATTCACTAGACTGCACTGTGAATTACAGCGAGCACCTCACGCTGTAAAGTTGGGCAATTTTAAGCTGTATGAACCATTTAGGCGTCTCTATCCCCAATATCACAAAATTTGCTGAGAACTTCTTATTAAAGGGAATAATTTTCAAGTCGTAAAACCTTTCAAGTGGTGTCAACGATAATTGGAAGTGTGATATAACTAGAGGGTAAAGGTTCTTAAGAGATAAGAACACAGTGGTGACGATGTACTGTGGTTTGTAGGCTGTGGTACAGCAATGTCATCAGAACTGGAGCATTCCATACAGAAGGGGAAAGAGAAGACTCATGAATCTCAGGAGGTAAACAAATTACACATGTCTGGGAAAGGTGAACTGCATGAGATTTCGGATCATCCCTTCCCAGCTTTAGGGGGACAGTAAACAGCTGCTGGCAGAGGGGACTCTGGTCAGCCCAGCTTGTTGAGCTGCCTGGAGTTAGTACAGAGTGCTCCAGGGAGGCAGATTTCATCACTGGTGTTGGGTCAGGCCTTTTTGTGACGTAGACACTTTTGAGTCATCCTCGCTCCTGAGAGCAACTCATCACCCCTACTTCTGTTAGCAGCCCTGAGAAAAAGTCATTGGCTCACAATTGCTTTCCTCTTCCTGGGCTGAGTAGGTGTTCTGTGTGATCTGTCTCCCAAAGAAAAATTCTCATGGCAAACTCCAAAGGCACTGGAGACAGTGGGCAACAATGGATGGATACAGAGATAAAATAGTGACTGTAGAAAGAATCAGGATTGTCCTATGGGTAGGATACAATACCCTCGGAGTAAATCATGTACATTTTATACATTCCTGCAAAGTACTATATTAGGGGTATCACAGAAACCAGGTATGACTAGGGGAGAGAGAAGAGGAGTAGCTCAGCCATGCTTCAGGCCAAGAGTCTACCAGACCCTGGATGGGGTACAGCTAGGCCTACAGGTACAGCCATCTCTCTTGGCATCAACTAAACCAAACAGCTTGAGCTGATCCCACCAAGTTCATGAAGAAGGAAAACGCACAAAGGTGACCCAGGATGAGAAAGCAGACAATGGGTAGAAGTTATGAAACCTTTGAGTATTGTTAGGTTTTTTTATGTGCATTGGCATTATTCCCGCATGTATGTCTGTGTGAGGGTGTCAGATGTTGGAGTTACTGACAGTTGTGAGCAATCATGTGGGTGTTGGGAATTGAACCTGGGTCCTCTGGAAGAGTAGTCAGTGCTCTTAACATCTGAGCCATCTCTCTCCAGCCCTGTTGTGTTAGGTTTTACTAAAGATTTTAGTGCTCTCTTAGCTGTTAGATCCGAAGACCAATTCACTTAAAATGTCCACCACGAACCTCCAGAGTAGCCCTACAAAGATTACCTCCACACTCTCACTACTTGCCAGGGGCTAGTGACTAGTGACCCAGAGCCTTGGTTACTGATCCTACTTAACCTCTGTAAAAAGATTCCATTGCAGAGATGGCATAAAACTAAGCCTTGAGTGTTTCACAGCTTGAGAAAAGCAACTAAACAATATACAGGGGCATAGGAACGTTTAGTTTTAATGGCAACATACCACAAATTAGAATCACCTGGGTAGGGAGCTTTACCTAAAGACTTGCCCCGGTTCCCTTGATTGATGCCAGAAGACCCACCCGAAGTGAGTGTGACCTGTGGGCGGCACCTTATGGTTGCTTCCTAAGGATCAGCAGTTTTTCCAGAAACATCTCAAGTTTTGTTTGTTGTTGGTGTTGGTTTTTGGTTGTGTTTGTTTGTTTTCAAAACAGGGATTTTCTGTGTAACAGCTCTGGCTGTTCAGAAACTAACTTTGTAGACTCACAGAGATGCGCTTGCCTCTGCCTCCTGAGTGCTGGGATTAAAGGCGTGCGCTATCACCGCTGGGCAATCTCCAGGTTTTAAGGGCCATATTAGGACTGCTGAGGTACGCACCATTGTGAACCTAGCCACTATTGATTGCCAGCCTCTCCAGTGTGAGACAATAATCATGGGACTGCTCTGACAGCTGAAGTACCCAGGCTCAAAGACCAAGGAACTATTCAGTTCCCAACTTCTTGCATTTGAGACAGCTGTCATTGCTATTTTAACTTAAGATGATTTAACAGTCTTCAATATACATTTAGCCTGTCAGCTCTGCTTCTCTAGAGACCCCCAGCTAATACATGCACTAAAAGGAATGACAACGGATCAGTCCACACAAGGTGCCAGGACAAGGCACAGCTGTAAAATTCCTAAGAATATTATGGTCTAGTAACTGTATGGTACCTGACAACATCATTGAGAGAATTCTACCACAGTCTGTGCCTACTGCAGATACACTTGGGGCTCCTGAGATATTGATGTATTTTCATACATCACCCTGTTCAAGTTGCCTGCCCCTTGTTTAACTTTATAAGAGGGATGCCGTGTGGGGTTGGGACAGTAAAGCTCATGAGGCTTTTGAATAGGCTAGGATCTTTGTGGGACTGAAAGCTCCCATTGCCTTAGTGAGGACAACATTTGTGGATGAGACACACACATAAGTCAACTTGCCCAATAAGGGGATAACAAACGGATTATATAGGGCCCATGCCTGTCAGTGAGGGATACAGATATGCCTTCACCTGGTGGATACTGTCCTGGGCCTCTTACAAGCATTTCCACACAAGCTAGTAACAGATGAAGCTATTACCAAGGGTCTCACCCAACTCAGTGATGAATGGGCACTCAGACAATTGACAGCGACAGAGGTAGACATTTCACAACACTGATGTACAGAACTGAGCTGAAGCTATGGCACCTTACAACCTTCTGGGTCTGAGTTAGTTTTTTTTTTAAATAGGGTTACTCAACAATTCAAGAGTTTAGGTACCGGAGGCACACTAAATGAATGGAAACAGGTTCTCCCAAATGCTATTAACATGTCAAATGAAAACCCTAGTACCAGAAATGGGCTACCTTCCTACGAATTGTTGGCTGGAGATGCCCCTGATGTCCCACAAACCTTATAAAGGCTATTGTCACCATGGCTGGTGGCGTTCCGGATCTCGACAGTAAAGCCCGGTTCTGAAGACACCACATGCTTTGGTTTCGGAGCATGGAAAATAAAGGTGGGACTGAGCTGGAAGCTCCTTCCTTACTGGTTAGTTTTCACGGTGCCACACAGCGTATCCAGGCTGCCTAGGGAGAACTGTCACCAACCTTCCTGCTTGGCTGTGGCCCCTGCATGCTGGCATGCAGAACGTGCCTACGTTTACCATTGTGGCAAGCTGCCGCGGGTATAGTTCACAGCTTTACAAATGCGTTTGAAGGCCGACTGCACTGGAGGGAGTTCTCTGTTGTAAGCCAAAAGCAAACCTGTGTCTGGAGAGGTCACCAGCCCCGTGGGAGAAGTGACAGCCACTGTTTTGCTGAATGGGCATGATATGCCTATCAAACTGCCTTCCAAACATTTATGCTCACACCCGTAGAGCGCTGCTGCCGTCAGCTGCAGTCAGTCACGGCAGGAAGCTTGCCTTTGCAATAAATGGATCACACAGATTCACAACCTCTGTTGAAGTTCCCAAGGACCAGTGACTGTTGTGGAACGGTGGCCCAATGCGTAGTCATATTTCATCATCAGTATCAACCCTTCCATGCTAGATTTCGGCATCTGTGTCATCCCCTCTGCAGAGAATTTTGTGAAAGAGGAGGTTGGAAGGAATGTAAGAGCCAGAAGAGGTGGGGTCTTGTACAGCAGTTTTCCCCGAACTGAAACATTTCCTCAAAGAGAGGAGGGGCTGAAGGTGGGGGGCGGAGTCATGAGGCTCAGGAGGTAAACACCAGTCCCGTCCGGGGAAGCTGAGACTGGCAAGATTCAGAAGGACCACTCTTCAGCTAATGGAAGCACTAAACACCGCCCGGGGGAGGAGCCTGACCAGCAGAGCTGCTGAGAAGAGATCTCTTACACCTGCAAGCTGTGTGGAGTTCCAGGGATGCAGTTCCCCTGGGTTATCGTCCATGAGGGTGAGTTCCGGGATGCAGCTGCTTCTGAGTCATTCTTCCTCAAGCAGGCAGCTCATCACCTCTACTCCTGTTAGTGACCCCAGGAAAAACTCGCTCTTTCACCAAGTGCATCACTTTGGTTTGCTGTGGGTTCCATTTCTGGGGTCAATGGGTGTGTGTGTGTCCTTGGGAAAACTCTGCACATAACAGATGTCATCCTAGTAACTGGACTGCAGAATTAATGTGGATCAACACTGCCTAATTCTTTAATATTATTACTCGTAACCTACAAAATATTATAGAGAATAAAATGATTCCCAGCAAAAAGCTTCTTTGGAGAAATACTTGAAAATCCAAAAGTTACGAATTCATCAAAAGAGCCAAGGAACAGTTGGCATAAGTAAGCAAGAACAGAATAGCTTTAAACTGTCAGAAAATAAGGGAAAGAAGACAAAGACCTCATTTGGTGAGGCAGTATCTGTTTGTCTTACACACACTCTTAGATAGTAAGTCTCTTCTGCATGCCATGAACTCCAGAGACTCGGAGTAGAGAATGTAAAGGAATGTCGATGCACTGCAAAAATAATTTATTAACTTGCTAGATCCTGGCTTCCCACTGTAACTGGAATCAAATCCACCCATGTCCAGACTTCCCAGACCTGATATGATCTGATCCATGCAAACACTGGCTTCATGTACAGCCGTCCTCAAATTCTAGTGAGCTGGCTTTCTTTCTTTCAGGTCCTTGGAAAGTCTACACTAGTGACTATCCCAAGGCCATTGCATTGCCTAGAATACTTTCCTCTTGGCTACCATCTTCCGGTATATTTCACATAAGTTCAATTTAAACCCACTGCCTCACTTCCTTGTCAATCTATCACATAACCCATTTCCTGCATGTCTCCAGGTCCCTGCCTGAAATTCTCTTATTTGCGATTTTGTTTTCTGCCCCCATCTTCTTCGACAGAGCATCAAGTGCACATAAGGGGATTTCTGTGCTTCACTCATGGTTTTGGTTCAGCTGATACCTACGAAAGGAATGAAGAAATAAACCAATAACGAGTAAAGGAACCCATAATGGAACTACTTGGGGGAGGGGGTAGATTTCACAAAATGGGATTAAGAAATAAAATCAGGGAGAGGAAAAAAACAGTAAACAAGGCCAGGGGTGTGGGAATTGGCTGTGGTAAGTACCTTTGTGTAACTTTTATATGTAGAGGGAGATGTGCAACTGGGCCTTTCGTGCACAGCTACTTTTCACTGTGCTGTTACGGGTTGTCTTCAGCGTGTTGACGGCATCTGTCCCCAGGGGTTCTTTTTTGGGTTGTAGGTATCACTCCAACTTCCTAGGGCTTCAACGAGAAACACCTACAAAAACTGCCCCTGGGGGGTTCCACAGCCTGCTTAGGGGACCAGGACAAGCAATGAATGAGTGAAGGAATGATCACTGCCCTGAATAAAGTTTATATCAATGATAGTTGAAATGGCCAGTGGCCCCAATTTATCTTTATCCAAAACAAGTGTCAGTTCTGACATTCAATTACACATTACTATGGTTGCTTATACAGTCAGCAAGCTGTGGTCCAGACTGTTCGGATGCCATATGATGTATGTGTGTGTGTACAGTAATGTGGTAGGAAGGCTGTTTGACATGTCAGGAAAAAAATCCATACATAAAAAGAATTATAGGACAGGGGAGACAGCTCAGAGAGATCTGAGTTTGATTCCAGAACCAGATCAGGCAGTTCACAGGGACCTGGAACCCCAGCTCCAGAGGACCTGCTAGGTTTCAAAGCGCCTGACCTCAATGGATATATGTGTGCGTACACACACGTTTAAAAACAAATACATCTTTTAAAAGTTTAGAAAGAGAATGGTAAGCTAAGCACAGTGCGTGTCTGTAATCCCAGCACTTAGGAGGTAGAGGCAGCAGGATCATAAATTTAAAGCATGAACAGCATGTCAAGACCCTGTATAAAAATTTTAAAAACTGAGAGAAAAAAAAAAAGATGACAGAATTCTCTTCGGGAAGCCTCAGCAGAACCAGTGCTTTTGGCTGATGCATTGTTACAGATACACTCAGTGGCTTCTCCAGCCTGACAATGATAAATTTAAATTCTTCACCCTCCTGATAACCCACATCCCCTCACAGGGGAGAATGCCTCAGTTCTCCTACAGCCCCTTGCTCAGGGTTTCAATGCTACTTCAGTACTGACATAAAAGCTGTTAGCCGCCTTCTCCACCTCTCAGGGTCTGAACTTGTCCACTTAGAGGGCAAGGGAGATCCGCTCTTACATTCTTCCTCACTGCTTACGGGGCAGATGTCAAGATAGAAGAACACTATGGAAATTCAGAAGCCAACACAATGTGACATCCAACCTGGGCAACAGCTTAAATCCTAAAATAATTATTCATCCCCATGAGGAGAGGGGCTGGCTGCTAGTTTAATAAGTATTATCCAGGGACATTTGTGTATGAGATTTAAGAGAAAGAAGGTTCAGACGTTCACCCTGGAACAAGTTCAACAGGAGTCTCAGTTAATTTCCAGAATGAACAATTGGTTTTTGTTTGATTGGAGGTGGGGTCAGATGTAAACTGATCCTCAGTGGCCGCAATGAAAAGCCGGTCTGTATTTCTAGCAGTCGCTGGGCTCAAACAGCTACTATGCCCGGTGTCAGTCATATGCCCCGTGTCTCCACTACACAATCTAGCAAATATCTTTCCTCAGAATCTACCACTGTGGCTTAGGTAGATGTCTCACTTGACACGGGGCTACCACAGAAGCATGTGGATCTGAGGCTGTTTCCCAACACCCACAGGAAAGTCGGGCAGAACGGCACACATCTGTAATACCCTTCGAGGGGAGGCAGATGCAGGATGCCAGGAGCTCGCTGTCCAGCCAGCCCAGCCAAACTGGAGCTTTCTGGTCAGTGAGAAACCCTGTCTCCAAAACTTCAGTAGAGAGCTGAGGAGGACAACTGATACCAGCCTGTGGCCATCTTCACATGTGTGTGCACACACCTGAACATGTTTTCACGCACGTAACATCCCCTTCAATAACATACAACTTAAAATTTTTAAATGTCTAGTTTCTTGAGTTCTTTATAAATTTTGAATATTAGCCCTCTGTTGGATGTGGAGTTGGTGATCATCTTTTCCCATTCTGTGGGCTGCTGTTCTCTTATTGGTGGTGTCCTTTGTCTTACTGAAGCTTTTCAGTTTCATGAGGTCCCATTTACTAATTGTCGATCTCAGTGCCTGCCTACCTGGTGTACTGTACAGGAAGCTGTCGATAATTGGTCCCATCTACAGGATGTGCTGGGGTAAAGGCGGAACAGAAATTGTGGTGGGAGTGACCAGTCAATGACTGGTCCAGCTTAAAACCCATGCCAGCTTAAAGCCCACACTCGACACTGCCTGGAGGGCCCGGAACCAGAGCTGGATAGCCCAGAGACTAGAATAGAACCAAACACCTACCAGGAAAAAAAAGTTAATGAAATGATTCCTAATTATACTCTATTATACTTGTAGACCACAGCCTAGTATAATCTTCATCAGAGAGGCTTCAGGCAGCAACTGATGGGGACAGATGACAGACGCAGAGACCCACAGCCAAATATCAGGAGAAGCACGGAGAAACCTGAAGAGGATGAGGAAAGATTATATGAGCCAGAGGGGTCAAGGACACCACAGGAAAATCCACAGAATCAACCAGCCAGGGCTAATGGGGGCTAATAGAAACTGAACCAACCAACATTAGGGAGCCTGTAAGAGTCCAGGTCCTCTGAATATATGTTATGGCTGTGCAGCTTGGTGTTCTTGTAGAACTCCTAACAGTAGGATCAGGGGTCTCTCTGCCTCTGTTGCCTGCTTTTAGGAGAATTTGCTTCCTACTGGGTTGCCTTGTCCAGTCTTAATATGAGGGGAAATACCTAGCCTCAGAGCAACTTGGTACGCTATGTTTGGTTGATATCCCTGGGAGGCCAGCCATTTTCTGAAGGGAAACAAGGGAGAGTAGATCTGGGGAAGAGGGGATGTAGGGCAGGGACCTGAGAGGACCGGTGGGGAAACTGTGGTCAGGATGCAACATATGAGAGGATAGGAATAAATAAATAAATAAATAAATAAATAAATACAATTAAAAATTTAAATTTAAAGTCTTCACACACACACAGAGGCATGCATCCATCTGCATGTGTTCTGTCTCATAAACACGCAAACTGTAGCTCTTTTGGCGTCGTAGACCGTACTTTCTCTTCTGCACTATAATGCTATCAGTAGAAAAAAAATAAAATGGGTATAGACCTTTAGGCTGCAAAGGTAGGGAGAAGGCTATGCTCCTTGTATAGAGGTCACTCCTCTGGACCCTGCTGAAATGTCCCCCTGCCCAGGAATCAAACCGTGACAAAAATATTCAATATTAACTAAGTATTGAACGGAAGCAACTGAACCCAGGTAATTCAGAAAGCGCGTCCAGACGTGGCTGTGACTTAAAGCTCTCACCGACGGCACTGACTCCGAGTACACTACAGGTATACAGGAAAGAAGCCGTTGTATCGCCGAAGAGCCAGATCACTGCCCTGGAGACAACAGGCACAGCACAACTTTTACACGTTTATTACACCAGGTTGAGGACAACGAGGAAACTATGACAACACGGGCCTGCCTCTTTGGGCACATGTTCTAAGCACGCATCCGTCCCCATGCCTGCGAGAAAGGAATCCACTCGAAAGTATTTGACTGCCCACCACATTCTACCCTTAAAATCCTAACACAAGTCTCACACCACTGTGCACAAGATTTCTGGCAGTCACAAGCTCTGTCGCGACGAAGGGAGAAGGTAACTGTCATGGACATTCGTCCTCACTGAGTGGGACAAACTGCATGAGGCAGTGTGGCTGTGTGGAGGGACGGAGATCCAGACGGGTGGCAAGCTGCGGCTCCAGCTGTACAGGCTCTAACTTCGATGCGTTCCTCCGCTGTCCCAGTGCCTTTACACCCAGAGACATTACACAACGGGATATCAGCAAGCAACGATGTTTAAAGAAAGAGCTCAGCGTGTGTTCTCTCCAGGAAGTCGCCAAGTACAGAACGACATTTCTTAGCACTCCTAGAGCAGACTGGGATGAAAATTGTACCGGAGGCTGGAGAAGAGCCCGATGTGTTTCACAAGGTTGGGCTCCACCACGTAGGCCCGCTCCCCCTTGGCTCTTAACAGAGAGTACAGTGCCATGTCCTTGCCAAAGCCCTTGTGGCAGTACACCTGGGACAGGTAGGTGAGGGTCCTGCGGGCTGCGGGGGCCGGGAAGAGCATAGCCGGGGTGCAGCACTGAGAGGCGGGAACCACACTGTACAAGGAGGGGCTCAGGCGCCGGAGTTCCAGGAAATAGTGTCGGCCCACCAGTTCCACCAGCCCCATGCTGTACAGGGAGAAGAAAAGCATGACGGGCCAACTGAAGCCCGGGCGGCTGGCAAACTTCATGTATATCCAGGTTAGCACAGGCCCCAGCAGCATGCCCACGCCAACCCACTCCAGGATCCGCATAGGCTCCGGGTTGATGTAGTGCTGGAGCCTCTCCGGGTGATAGAGCTTCAGATACAGGGCGTCTTGGAGGTGTGGCTCGGAGAAGCGAGCCCGCAGAAGGTGCTCAAGTACTGGGAAGATCTGTTCTTCTGGTATGGCGTCATCCTCCACCATCAAGACGTAGTCTGGATTGTAGGTCTGCAGGGTTGACTCCAGGCAATAGGCGTAGTCTTGCTTCTCTTTCTCAAACGAGTTAGTCGAAGGGTCGTCGCCATAATCATCCTCGGTGCCCTCGTAGCGGTTGGCCACAGGGACATACTTAGACAGCAGCTTAGCATCAAAATGGCTCACACTCCGTTCCACATTACACAGGAAGAGCTGGTGCCCCTCACACTGGGGGCCACACTGCTGCAGAAGCCGATGGAACTGGGACACGACTTGTAAGACATAGTGGAAGCCAGGCTGCCTGTCCACGGTGATAATGGTGATCACCAGCCAGGGCCGTGGGGTGGCCTGCCACACGATGGGCACAGAACCATTGGCAGAGGGCAGCTCTTCAAAGTAGTGAAGGGCAGCCTCTCCCTCCTTCAGGCTTTGCTGCAGGAACTCCTGGCTCATCTGGTTTAGATGCCAATGGCGCAGATAGAAGTACGAGTGCAGGAGCCGGTGGCAGGCCAGCGGGGCCAGTAAGCCAAATGTCACCACAGTTAGGATGAAGAGCTGGACAGCAGTGCTGCTCCAGGAGAGTCGCCGGAGCCTCCGGAGAAGCATGGCAGCTGGAGAGGTTGGCGTGGTCATGAGGCAACTTTTGGTCATGTCTGGTCCCAAGAACAAACCATCCTGGATCTCAGGCCAGAATCGTTAAGTCAAACCTAAAGAGAGAAAATAGAATCAGAAACCAAAACTTAAAAAAATTAAAAAAAAAAGAATCCCATCAATGCAGTCCAGCACACATCAAATTGGAAATTGTAGTTCAAGGTTGTGTAGCCGCTGGAGACTCAAAAGGACTTTCCGCAGTGACAGTTTTCTTGGGCTCTATCAGACAGTGAGCCTTGAGATGCTCTCATTGTTTATGGTCAGATGTACCCTGCGCTTTCAACCAACTCCCTGTGTCTAAAAATGTGATGTTAGCGTCACAGTGTATCAGAAGATCACCTGTGGCTGGGAAAATTATTTTCATTCACTAGCTACAAAAGACACGGGTGTCACCACAGGCACACGAGGGACAGAGCCTGACACAGAAGAAATGCACACAGTTAGAGGAGCATCAATGCATTGTACGGGGCTGTGTAATTTCCGAAACTCTTTTCTGCATATTCCAATGAAAAAGGAATACTTGGTGGGCCTTGCTATTTAATGCTATTTTTGATTCCTCTAGTCTCATTTAATCTAATCATTTAATTCTGATTGTCCCCCTAATTTATTTGCATGGGACTATATTTGGGAGAAGACATTTTCCTTACACAATCAAACTGTAGACTTCGAGGGGGGGGGGAATCATCTCACTGGAGAATCTACAACGGGGCTTTTCAGTGAGGTGGGTGAGGTAAGTAGAGGAAAAACAGTTTGGTTCCGAAAGGGATGTCTTGGGACACATTCCTCAGAGCACAGGTGTGAGGTACAAACCTCAGATCTGCCATTCGATTGGCGGGAAGCCACTTCACCTCTCTATATCCTGGATTCCTCAATTCTCAGAAATAATCACTGTCTCGTGGGTTTATGATGGATATTAAACATGCTAGAGAGGAAAAATTAAACAGAATTAAAATGACATTAAAATATGCCTCGTGGAGCTGGAGAAGATGACCAAATCAGTAAAGCGCTGACCATTCCAACAAAGGACCCGAGTCTGAACCCTAAAACTAGCCCCTCCCAAAAACTGTATGTGGAAGGGCATCCTTCCAATCCTCCCACTGGGGAGGGAGAGACCAACAGACAGGTCCCTGCACTCACTGGCTAGCCAGCTTAGCCTACTTGTCAAACTTCCTGTCAGGACAGAGACCCTAGATTAAAAACAAAGTGAGAGGCTGGAAAGATGGCTTAGTGGGGAAAGTGCCTGCCGTGCAAGCATAAGAACACGAGTTCAAATCCCCAGACCCCACACAACGGCTAGCTGAGGTAGCAAACCGGATTCCTGGGAGCCAGCGAGTCTGGTGTAGACAGCTGTGAGACCATCTCAAAGACGGTGGGAGGGAAGGATGGATACTGAAGGTTTGTCTTCTGACCTGTGCAACTCACCATGGCACATTCACATACATGAACATGCAAACACACATGTGCACATGAAAAAGAGAAAGAAAGCAAGGTGGTCTTACCTGAGAAATGTTCTTAGCCTCCACATGCACACATGTCCACATGCTCCCATGCAAACTGCACACATGTGTGTGTGCACGCGAATATGCGTCTGTGTAGGTGTGTACGTGTGTGGGGGTGTGCATGCACACGTGCACGCACACATACACACACAATTGAAAAACTAAAATTGATGCTCATATTCAAGTAATATTTGAAAAGCAAGAATTCCTAATGTTTCGATAGAAAACCAAACAACGAAACTTAAGACAATGAAGCTAGTCTAAGAGTAGTAGGCTTAATGCAAGACTGATAGCTACAGTATCAAAAGCATACTCTTGCTTCAGAAGCATGGTATTTGCAAGCATTTCAAAGAAAGCGGTCCAGCTTGTGAACAACGGAGGGAGGGCTGTCTGTGTCTCATGAGGGTGTGGTTGTTCTGTCTACCGGCACTCCCTACCTGCAGGCTACCTTTAGCAGCCACACACTGAACTTCATTTCCTAGCATGCCTTCTTCAGGGTCATATGACTAGGGCTTGGCAGTAATATATGAGCTGAAAGGAGAATCTCTATGGGTCTAGAAAATGTCTGTCCCAACAGCTCACCTCCTCCTCTGACATCTCTACTGGTTAGTGTTGTGAGCTACATGTAGCCCAGGGTGTCACCAGTAATGATTTGGGGGCTTGTTCTTTAGAGTAGTGATTCTCACCCGCCTTCCACAGTCATGTAGAACACCCCACGTTCCTCTACAGTGTTGTGACACATTTCGAGGAAGCAGAGACAAGACTGCGACAAAAGACAATGGTCCTGGGAATCCAGATGTGAGTCAAACTATTTTAGTACTGTCAAGAGATCTGGAGAGCAGCCAGAGGGAAAGAAGCAAGGAGCTTTTGGCAGCACATGACCCTAGGTTTGCTGGTTTTGGAGTATCCATGTACTATATAGACCGGCTCTTTCTCCCTCCGATCTGGTGAAGTCCACAGTCAGTACATCACAGACTTGTACATCATCTGACCTAATTAATTCCTCATCACGACTGTTCGACACCCAATATTGGAACTGGGGCAATCCCACGCCTCTAGTGTAGCAGCTCTGGGAACAGGACCATTTGGGGGGCTTCTTGCCCCCACTATTCTCCCTGCCTTGTTTATTACTCAAGGAAGCTAGACCGTCTAGATGAAGGGCTTACGTACAAAGGCAAAAAGATGAGGAAGTCAGCTTGGAAAATACCAGGTGCACAATAAATGCTATGGATCACAATGATATGGCAGGTGAGACAGGAACAGGAGTGTCCCTGTCAACATAAAGAGGACCTTTGACCCCAGGAGCTTTCTCCACAGGATGAGCTCAAACCACAAACATCTCGCAGCCGGTTACTGCAGGCTGCAGTTCCATAGGTGATCAGGGAAGGAGAGGAACTCAATCAGAAGTGCCAAGGATCTCTGCTTGCAGGGATCAGCTCCCACTGGAGTGACAAACAGCCACAAGCCTTTATGATTTACGACAATGCCCAGCACTCTTGCACACAGATCTGTTGACGCTGGTCGTCTTACTGGATCCAGAGAAGAAGTAGATGAGAAGCAGGCAGCCAATGCGCTTCTCCTTATGGATCACAGTGCAGAGGAAATGGCTACCAGGGCTGTGCTAAGACTGAGTCAAATTTGCATCCTTGCTGGTATGCCAGAGATCAAATCCACCCATCCCATCCACCAGCCACAGCACCAGGGGAAGGAAACTCTCCTGCAGAGCTAGGGAAGCAGGAAGCTGACGATCAGAAACAAAGGGCTGCAGGATGATCGCTAGACTCCCACGAGAAAAGAAAGGATCTGATTGCTCCAAGAAAGCCCCAAACCCTCACAGGGCATAAGCTTTGTCTCCGAACCCTGGCGAACTGGAGTCAGAGAAGGCTTCTGAAATAATCCCCCAGGTTCAGTGGTCTGGAAGAACTTAGTTTTCCAACTCAACAGACCAGGCACAGAAACAGAAAGAGGCTAGTAAAAGCCTGAAGCAGAAAGAGGGTATGAAAAGCCTGAAGTAGGGGCTGGAGGGGTGGCTCAGAGGTTAAGAGCACTGCCTGCTCTTCCAGAGGTCCTGAGTTCAATTCCCAGCAACCACATGGTGGCTCACAACCATCTATAATGAGATTTGGTGCACTCTTCTGGTCTGGTGGCATACATCCAGACAGAACACTGTATACATATAATATAAATAAATCAAAAAAAAAGAAAGAAAAGAAAGAAAGAAAAGCCTGAAGTCTGTGGTCAGGGAGATACAGATCATCCCTTCAAGGAGAAAAAGAAAATACTGTTGAATATTTAAATGCTGCAAATTAGCACACTTGTTGTGGGTCATAAAAATGGGATTACACCCTCATTTGATGATGGATGAGTGACTTGGCAAAAATCCTTGAGTTACATAGGCATTCAAGGTTATGTTCTGGCTGTTTGGGGCGGGGGGGGGGGGCATGGTGGGGTGGGGTGTCCACCAACACCCACTGTTTACTGCACTTTCCAGATACAGTTTAACATAAATGACCTCAAGGAACTGAACCAATAATATATGGGTTTTTTTTTTCAATCACAGTTCTCTCCCACCCTATGAATGCAGGCAGAGATGCCGCGATTATATAATTAGAAGCAGGTGAAAGGAAGGTGTGTCTAGGTGATTACTCTGACACTTTTTATTCCCAGAAGTCCTTAGTCACCCATAAGATTACCTGCCTAGGCCCATATGTTATTAACATTGTAGTCTGACAGGTTTTTCTGAATCAGCTTGGTAGCAATTGCTTCAGTTCCACAGTGGTAAGTTCTTATTTATGTCTTGAAATTACTGCCACTTAAGGTGCAGCCATTCCCTAAACGGGATTTCACCTAATATCACACCAAGGGTATGGGACTCAGAAAATACAATAAAGGATAATGACACCGAGAAAGAAGCATAAATTAGAATTTGTCTGAATAAGTACACAGTATGGTAGTAGACACTGCGTTTTTAGTGTAAATCTTGTAAAAATTAAACTGAAGGAGCCATGGGGATCTGAGAGACAGAACACCACACTATGTGTCAGGAAGTAAGTACTTGGAAGCTGTCTATTTTTCCCAAGTACACCTTCCTTCGTGACAGATTATCACCACGTACCCACACACTGGAGTATAAGAGCTTAGCAGGTTCTGGTTTCTCTACTCCTTCTAGGCCCTTCCCAATTTCAGGGCCTGGGACCTGAACAGAGAGCTCATAGAAGAAGGGGAAAATGGCTAGGAAATTTCTCAAAAAATTTTCATCATCCATAGCAAAGAGGGAACTGCAAATCAAAACAACTTTTTGATTTTCATCTTATTCCATTCAGAATAAAAAAAAACAAGCAACAACAAATACTGGAGAGGGCATGGGAGCAGGAACCCTCATTCATTGCTGGAGGGGCTGCAGACTGCTACAGGTACTGTGGAAATCTGTGGGGAGAATAGTCAAAAAGCTAAAAGGAAATCTATTATATGAGCCAGCTGTACCACTGCTTGGCATGTGCCCAAAGGACTACACGTCCTTTGTTCACGGCTGCTCTGTTCACAATGGCTAGGAAATAGAAAAACAAAAACAAACAAATTAAATATTCTTCAATCAACAGATAATGACAATGGAGTTTGGAATACTATGGGATACACACTATGGAATACTATTTAGTTGTAAATAAAAATAAAATCATGAACTTTACAGGTAAACGGATGGAAGTAGAAAGGGTAATATGGAGTGAGGTAACCCAGACCCAGAAAGACAAACATATTTTCTCTCTCATTGGAGGCTCCTAGTTCCAAATCTTCAGATGCGAGTGCATATAGGTTTCTGCAGAAGCCAAGAAAGCAAAAAGGGACCATAGGTGGGGCAAGGAGATGAAAGGACAATAGGGAGGGGTAATAGCAAGGTACACAAGGTCTAATTGGGTAAACGGGGAAACGGGCGGCTCTATTTTGGGAGGGGGAGGGAGATAAGTTGTAGAAAGAGGGTATAATAACTAGTGGAGTCATGGATATCGGGTAGGATCCTGAAGCACCACTTCATTAAATCAATGTAACACTAACTACATGCTAAATATTTATCCTTACACCCCCAGGAAAGTTTTATCTCCCCCTCATCAAGAAAACTTCTCTTTGCAACAGAAGGAGACCATTATAGAAAACCAAAAACAGTTAAAATGCAAAGTTGTTGAGCCCAGACCCACTGGATACATCTACAAAACAACTCCCACACCTAAGGCCCAGGGAACATTGTAGAAGAGAGGGCAGAAAAAAAATTTAAGAGTCAGATGATCTGGAACTTCCCTGTGAGACTGTATTTCCAAGTAGCATGAGAAGTTACAGCCATTGATCAGGCTATATTTAGGAACATACACGTCTATAGAGAGAGACATATATTTGCATGTGATAGCAATTAAAGAAAAGAAGGCCATGAATTTGAAAGAAAGTGAGAAAGAGTATATGGGAAGGCTTGAAGGAAAGAAAGGGAAGGGGGAAATGCTGTAATTATATTATAGTCTCAAAACCAAAAATTTAAAATGCCAATGGGCTAATAAATTGAACAGATCATTCTCAAAAGAAGAAATGCAAACGGCCAAAAAATATATATGAAAACCATTCAATATCCTTAGCCATTAGGAAAATGCAAATTAAAACTGCTGTAAGAGCTGCGGAGAGGGCCCTGGGGTTAAAAGCACTTGCTGCTTTTGCAGAGGACACAGGTTCATTTCCCAGCATCTATATGGCAGCTTGTTCAAACCAGCCATAACTTCAGAATCAGGTGATGTGACGCCTTTACCGGCCTCTGCGGGCATCAGACATGCACAGATGTAGGCAAAACAGTCATACACATAAAATAATATTTAATTAATTAACCTTGAATAAAACTTAGTGATTCTATTACACTCTAGTCAGAATGGCTAACATCAAGAAAAATTGACAGCAATGCTGGCAAGGATGTGGAGAAAGAGGAACCATTCATTACTGCTGGTAGGAGTGTGAACTCCTACCATTACAGAAACCAGTATGATGGTTTCTTAACACACACACACACACACACACACACACACACACAGAGAGAGAGAGAGAGAAAGAGAGAGAGAGAGAGAGAGAGAGAGAGAGAGAGAGAGAGAGAGAGAGAGAGAGAGAGAGAGAGAGAGAGAGAATGGCCATATGACTCAGCTGTATTACTCTCGAGTACAAACCCAGAGGACTGTAAGTCAACATGCCATGGAGATACTTGTACACCTCTACGCCTCCCTGTAGTGTTCCCAACAGGCAGGAAATGGAAGCACACTACATGTCCATCAACAGATGAAATGATAAAGAAAACGTAGTACACAGAACACAGTAGAATTTTCTTTTCAGCCATGAAGAAAAGAGAAATAATGACATCGGGCAGGAAAATAGGCTGAACTGGAAATCATTACATTAAGCCAACTAGGCCAGACTCAGAAAGACAGATGCCATGTTTTCTCTTGTATGCAGATCCTATACTTTGTGTGTGTGTGTGTGTGTGTGCATGCATTTACATGGCAGATAAGTTATAAAACCAGAAAGAGGACCTCAAGAGGAGTAGAGGGGAAGGGGAAAAATAGGGTAATGGAATATAAATCATGTGATAAGAGAGGGGTCTGGGGAGAGGAAGGAGAGCAGCCAAGGTTGAGCGGAAGGTCAGGTGACGGGGTCTAAAGACAAGAAAGAACAAAGTGTTATGACAATTCCACAACTAGACCTGTGCTATGCATGCTAGCTTTAAAATATAAAACAATGGAAGTATCTCACTATGTAGACATCACTTAGATGAAAGGAGCCTGCCTGAGGAAGTCCTTTGTCAGCACTGGATGGGATGCTGCAGCTGAGGGTAACAGCTTCCGTTACCATTCTCTGAATGCAAGGGTCAGAAGAACACTCTTTTCTATAAAGCTGGTTGATAATAATGCCCCGTGTCTGCAGAAGAAAGTCCTAACGCTTTGCCAAGATCCCTCAGAGTTCAGCTCTAACAACCGTTCCAACCGCACCCTTTTCACACACACACACACACACACACACACACACACACACACACACACACACCAACTCAATCAGGAAAAATCAGGTCAAGAGGTATACATCCCTTCCAAGAGTCAACCCGATTTCCCCAACCTGATCTAAGTGTCTTTTCCTTACACGCATTAAGACGCGTTCCATGAATTTCCCCACAGCATTTATTTGTCATGTTCTACCTTGGTACCCAATGGGGGTTGATTCCAGGACTCCCCACCACTCAGGACACCAAAACCAAAATCTGAAGCTGCTCTGATTGACTGAGAAGCCCATGATAATGACACCGGGTTTTGATTCCACTGCATGTACTGGCTTTTTGGGAGCCTAGGCTGTTTCAATGCACACCTTCCTAGACCTGGATGGATGAGGAAGGGCCTTGGACTTCCCACAGGGCAGAGCACCCTGACCTCTCTTAGGACTGGAGAGCTAGGGGGAGGAAGAGGGGGGAAGGGAAGGGAATTGGGAGGATGGGAGGAGGTGGAAATTTTTAATAAATACATTAAAATAAATAAATAAATAAATAAAATGCCAGCATTTACATACAAGCTACACACTTCTTTAATATATTAAATTAGCTCTAATACCTATCTGAAGGCCAATGTTTTCTAAATAGTAACTGTGTTGTATCATTTAGAAAATAATGACAATAAAGATAAATACATACATGTTCAGCTTTTAAAAATATTTTCGGTCTACAGTGAGTTGAATCCACGGATGTGGACCCTGAGATACAGAGCAGAGTATCTATTTGTAGGCATTTGTTCAGTTCTCGCTGCATATTCCAGGGGGTGCTAGACCCTTGAATCCAGTTCATTAAACCAAATAGGCAGCCTTCAAAGAGCAGTACAATCAATCCCGTTCCGATGGAAAAATAGATTCTAGCAAATTGTAAGCCGGAAACTCAAAGCCCACACACTGTCCACGATGCCTGATGTCATTCGTGGCTTTACCCACAACACAACACATTACGCAGCAGGCCTTCACGTCCTTTCTTATTGCACTGGCTGTGATTTATCTTCAATCTGCATCCCAGGCCCAGCATAGCCCTCTACCAGGGAAGAGATTTAATGACTGTTGAGCAAATAAAAGATCCCATTAAATCTTCTGGCCTCCACGGCTCATAATTCCTCCACTATAAAACTGGGCATAGGGGCTGGAGAGATGGCTCAGTGGTTAAGAGCACTGATTGCTCTTCTGGAGGTCCTGAGTTCAATTCCCAGCAACCACGTGGTGGCTCACAACCACCTATAATGAGATCTGGTGCCCTCTTCTGTCCTACAAGGCAGGATACTGCATAAATAAATAAATTAATTAAAAAAAAACTGGGCATAGCACAGAGCCCAATCACACACAGGGCAGAGAAGAATTTATTTCGAACCTTGCCTGACACTTATGCTCCGGGCACTCTTCTAAGCATTGAGTGGATCTGTGTAAAGAGCCTACGATAGTTATTAAGTCCGCTTTGAAGTGGGACAAGCTAAGGCACAGTAAATTTGCTGTGGCTAACAAAGATTCTGGAATGCGGTAGTAAAAAGTAAATCCAAGATCCTTGCCCCCATCCAACATCTACTACTGCTTCTAGGCCCTAGAAAATCAGACGAAAAACCATCAGAAACAGCAAAACAAACAACCAACCAGACAAACAAAAAACCTTTTAGGATGCGGTAGGTAAAAATCTAAAATAATACATGGTGTACGCGTGTGTGTGTGTGTGTGTGTGTGTGTATGTGAGTATGCATGCACATGTGTGTAAATGGTACTACTGGTTACTTCTGAAAAGATGTACACAGTGCACATTTATAAAATAAAATAAATGGTTTCATCTCATTAACCAAACTTCATTAACATAATTTTTAAAAACTGTGGGAAAATGGAAAAGGAATATATTTGGAATAAAATACCTACAAATAATTTAAAATTAAAATTGAAAAAAATAAAATAGGCAGAGCATGCATATAAAGTTATACAAAAGGAGGCAGGTGGATCTCTGTGAGTTCGAGGCCAGTCTGGTTTACAAGAGCTAGTAATCAGGACAGGTTCCAAAAGCTACAGAGAAACCTTGTCTCAAAAAAACAAACAAACACAAAAAAACCAACCAACCAAACAAACAAAAAGGTCATTACTAAATGCATAAATAGCACACATTTCTACCGGAAAGACTCGGTAACAGAAAGATGGTCCTTTTTCCAAAACTAACCTTGATAACACAATCTCAATTCAATTTACTCCATGAAGAAGCAATATGGCTCAGCAAATGCACATCTGCATGTAGATTGGTGCTGTCTTAGCAGATAATACCAGGGTGTCCCCTTTGACACGGGTTAGCAATTCTCCTTCAAGGAGTACACCTCGCAGAAATGATGGGCGGTGCTACTTAAAATCAGTAGGATGTCTCACTTAAATTCTGTTTGTAATAAAAGTGTGTGAGTGTGGGGGGATAATTGGAAGGGAAGGACAATGTGGAAGAAAATGCACATAGGTGACCATTTTATTTGTATAGGGAATATAACTTAATGAAAGTGATATGAGAGCCATGGGAGAAGGAGGGTTCCTGCTGGCTTTTACATGCCTGCAAAGAACACATATGATGCCAATGGCCTGTGCTCAGCATTTCACTCAGCACTGAGTCTTGTGCCAAGCACATGGACACTGAGTAGGGCAGCAAAGAAACCTAAATCCTCTTTTAATCCCTAACTTAAATGGCTACATTTATGACATATTATCTTATACTTCTATGTTTGTGGATTTTTATTATTGTTATATTAATTCTTACATATCAGTTGAGACAGTGCCTTGCTATGAAGCCCAGACTGGCCTGAAACTTGAGATTCTCAAGCTCCTTAATATAGGAATTGCAAGCCTGTGCCGCCATGCCCAGCTTTTTGCATTTTTATGTATTTTTGGTGCCATGGCTCTGTTATTTTATTACTAAGACTTTATAACATGTTTTATTAATTAGGCATTTTTTTTATCACCCATCATAATTCTCCTGGCTTTTACAAACAACTTTAGTCTACAGTCATACCACCCTGAATGCCTCTGATCTTGTCTGAAAAACAGCTTTATTGAGGCACACTTTACTGAAACAAAAGGTACCATTTAATTGTATATTTTAAAGTTTTGATAAATTCATAGTTAGATAACTAACATCACGATTTTTAAAAAATTGATGAAAGTATATTAAAGAGTGTTTAGAATTATAACTAGGAAAACCATAATAAATGTACCTCAATTAAAATATGGGAAAAAGAATGAATATTCCATCCATATAAACGCAAAAGACTAATACACTGGAAATTAAGCATTGATTTCTAGGGATAAAGCAACATTAAAACTATATGCCATTATTCTACATTATTAACATAAAACTTTAAATGTAAAAAAATTAAAATAAACAGAATTTCATCAATCTAGAAGACGCAGTTTTATTTTTATTTTGCTATTTTTCTTTTTTGCTTCATGATTATCATTTCCAATTTTTTTCCTGATTCTCATGTTAAGCGAAAGACACTCGCTTGCTCTTCTGTCTTCTGACCTCTTCTGACCTTTGTTGGGGGTACAAAGACCCTTTAGAAAGGCGCTCTCAAATAACTATTTCCTTTACATGGTTTCTCTTGCGGAAACAGGCGTGCGCTCCAGGGCGCACACACCTGCAGATTTTGCTGAAAGTCCGCATAGTGAGATCATCTTTGAAGCCGCGCGCGCGATGGTCCCCTAGGGGAGAGACCAAGGGCGAAGCCTGAAATGCCAGGTCACAGCGACCCGCGGGGGTTCGGGCTCCCACGACACCTCGGGGAGCGCAGTGCGGCACCAGCGACGCCTGGGCACGAGAGCCAGCGCGAGGGCTGAGACACACCCATCCATCCTACCGATTTGGGGAAAAAGATGATTAAAGGAGAACCCGAAGCCTAGCACCCAGTGGTTGCCGCTGACCTTGGGAAGTCCCCGCTGTCCTCCGGCCTCAGTTTCCCCACCTGCAGGCCGTGACTGCCCGAGTCCATCGCAGTGGCATTCCAAGCGCGGGCGTTTCCGGGAGCTGGAACTCGGGTCACCTTCGCGGGAGGACGCGCCCCACCGAGGACGCGCGGAGGGGCCCACGCTCCGGGCAGCCATTAGGCGGCAAGGTTCGGGTTGCCCGCACGGGCCGACTCTGCGGGGCTCCGGGGCTGCATCCCTCGGCCTGGTGACAGCCTGGCCCGGGCGGGCGACCGCAGGAGAGCGAGCCGCACCCTCCCCGTGCACCGAGGGCGGGGCCGCGGCCGAGCCAGCCTGCCGAGCGCACGGCGAGGGACGCAGGCCTCCTGGGCACCGCTCCCCGCGCCAGCCGCTGTTCCCACACCGCCTCCCCTCGCTGGGGCGCGGCTCCGCGACACCAGCCGGACAGGAAACCTACCCCGTGGAGGCGTCCTGGCTTGCCAAGGCCACCGTCGCCGAAGCCCACGCTGGCAGATCTCGGTGGAAGCGCCTTCGCACAATCCTGCCAGGCTGGAGCAGCGGAAGCCTCGCCTCCTCCGTAGCCGCTCCGGCGCAGGGCTCCCCTAGCTCTGCCAGGCCATGTGACCTGCGAGCTGCGGAGCGACTGCAGCCCCCAAAGCTGGATCGGGGGTGGGGGTTGGGGGGGGAGAGGCAAAAGGCGCCAACTGATGGGCAGCGAGGGAAAAGCAGGGTCGCCCCCAAGTCAGGAGAACAGGAGGACTGTCTCTTCTGTGAGGGAAATACAAGCCAAGGTTTTATTCCATCAGGTGGGCACACGGAGGGAATGTATTTTAGTGAAACGTCTTGCCTTTCGCGGAAGCGTTTGCGTAGAAATTTAGTTCTCTGTTTCTAAATGGGCTTCAATTTTCCAAATGCTTTCTATTTAAATGCAAAAGCCCCCTGGGAGATGTAGCTGGAGATGGGAGAAACATATGTACGCTGGGATAGAATAATCTCTGAAGTGCGACACTGGTACAACATAGGTAATGACTCAAGAGAGGATAAAAATGTGTGTGTGTGTGTGTGTGTGTGTGTGTGTGTGTCTAAGAGAAGGTGACAGCCAGCTTTGCACCCTGGCTTCACCACAAGGCATTTTCTATGGCCCTTTTCATTGCTTCTAATTCCATCCGTTTGCCTGTCTCGGTCAGGATTTAAATGAATATTTTGAGGGGCGCATATAATATGAAATTTGAATTTTGGTGATTGTAAAGTTGTATTGTCCGATAATTATCATTTAAATACTCGGGGTGCAAACAATTTGCATAATAGAACACACCCCTAGAAATTATGCAGTAATATCTACACTTTCTGTAACTGGGTACCACTTTACAGGTCTAGAAGGAGGAAGTTCCTTACGTTATTAATTTGATGTCATAATGAGATCATCGTCTTGTTCCTGGGTGTTCTAGTTGCTTTCTACTACAGAAGTAAACAATCCTGACCAAGAGCAGCTTGGGGAGAATAGGGTTTATTTCATCTTACCGCTTTGTCTATCAGGAAGGGAAGTCAGGCAGGAACTCGAGGCAGGAACTGAGCAAAGCAGACAGAGACCATGGAGGCGTGCTACTAGCTGCCTTTCCGAGGTTTGCTAACCTGCATTCATACACAACCGAGGACCACCTGCAACTGGGTGGCACTGCCCACAGAGTGGCCTGGACCTACCCATGTCAATCATTAATTAAGGAAATACCCTACAGACTTGCCCACAGACCAATCCGATGAAGGTGTTTTCAAAACACCAGCACACTGGGCATCTGAATTGCAGCCATAGGCAGAGGGCACAATACAATGAGTGCTATTTTAAGGAATATGCTAGATTCTTTAGCAGCGTCCCTGGGGGTCACGTACCAGGTATCCTGCATTTACATTTTGATTCATAACAGTACTAAAATTGCAGTTATGAGGTAGCAATGGAATAATTTTATGATTGGGAGTCACCATAACATGAGGAACTGTATTCAAGGGTCACAGCGTCAGGAAATATGAGAACCATTGTTCTACAGTATTTCCATAGCTCTTACTGTTGTCTTGCAGCTTGCATCATAGCTGAGTCTTCTGCAGAACACTCAGTACCATCAGTGACTCCTGGGCAATGAAATCTTGTGTTAAAACCACTGAATTCTAAGTTATAGTCAACTTTCATACTTCCTTTTATTTAAATTTGATCTTCTAGACAAAGGTACTATATGGGAGAGCAAAACAATCTATTTGTCATTGTTTCCGTCTATAAATAACGGCAGTACCCACTAAAGAACTTTGGGTCAGGAAGGAAGATACAGACCCAGAATATGGCCTATTCTGCCAGGCTGAATGGCAGCTTCCTCCACGATATTAGATGTACAATAGAATGTCACCAGCCGGCTGGTTGGTTGGTCTCCTAAGAAATGCAGTTTAACAGGGAATTAAAATTTAACGGTTGCTGCTGATGGCCTGTACCCTTAATATGGGCTGTAGTGAGACCAGACTTTTTGAGACAAGTTCCCATTAGTGAGACGGTTCAGAACCTGCGTCCGTGGGGGCATGGCTCTTTGCACAAGTGTCCATTGAAGAAGCCTTGAGTTGAGCACAGAGGAAGCCAACCATCTACAGGAAAGGTTGTCTACCTGGTTTAGATTAAACTTATTTGTTCTTGTCTCGCTTATATGTTTAGGCATGTATTTTTAACCTTTCTTGATAGTGTTTCTCTCCATATCTTATTTCCAGTTCTTCTGAGATCAGAAAGCTCACCTGTCTGAATCTGTGAAGAATTTTTCTTTAACAATCTGGAATAAAGCCCACCATGAGTGTTCCATGTGGTCCTGAAGAGATGGCTCGTACTGCAGCTGTTTGGTTTTGTGGTGGTTGCATATTTTAAACCATCAGCTGTATCTCTGTTAGACATAGTACTATTTACAATTTCTTCTTTGGTACTGGTTGCTTAGTTCTGTCACCTAAGGGAAACTGTTAAGATCAAGGTTTGTGCTTTTATCTACTTCTTCCTTTAGCTACTCAAGTTTTTGTTTCAACTCTTTTATTGCTCTGTAATTTGGCATATGTACGCTCATGATGGTTCTATTTTTTTTTTTTTTTTTTACCCTTATTAAAGCGCCTCTGCTTTGGGTGATACTAAACCAGTCATTCCAACTTTCTTCTGTTCCTTCTTCTAGACGTGGCTAATGAATTTCAGTGAAAACTGACTGTTACTGGTTCCCCATTGCAGCAACTATGAATCCTGCTGTTTTCTCTGATGACTATTGGGTTTTGTTCTTGTAGACAATTTACTTGCCTGGACTCACATGTTAAATTTCACCCTGTGTGTCTTCTGCGATAGCTGATATCTCTGATGATACGTTTCCTTCTCCCCTTTTACCCTCCCTCCATCCAGCTTCTGCTATTTCCACATAAGCTCCCTGACTCTCCCAAGGTGTCTTTCCTGTATTTGAGTAGATTTGTGATCACCTGAACATTGAGCACAAACTAAATCCCGAAAACTGGAAAACTGAACTCCAGTTTTCGGGATTTAGTTTGTTTCTCTGTTTTCTTGTTTTTTACAGTTCCCTATCTAAATTTCTAGCTGCTCTTCCACTTCCAGCTGATGTCCGGATTAAGTAAGGCTTTAGCTTGGAACTGTTTGAACCATGCCCGCTTGCGCGGCACACACACACACACACACACACACACACACACACACACACACACACTCACCAAAGCAGAGGTGTGACTCTCACCCCAGGCGGTCTTGTCTTTCAAACATAAACCCTCTCTGACGTGTGTCCGGAGTACTGTTTAGTTGTTGGCCATCCAGCCCAGGGCATTGCCCATAGTGAGTAGTTCAGTGGTCAGCAGGGGATGTGGCCACAGTTTACACTATAATTGTGAATCTCAGTTGCTCTGCTGCTCTCTGGCTTCTAGCATCCTGCCATAAGTCCTCAGGTCTCTTCCCTTCCGCCATCTCATACTTGTTAACCTCTTCTTCTGCTTCGATAGCGGTGAAGATTATAAAAATAGGAAACCAGCCAGAGCAAAAGCACAGACCAGACAGAATCTGTCACATTTTATTGTGGGTTGAATCTGAAATGTCCCCGTAGACCCATGCATTGAATGCCTGGTCCCTATCTGGTGGCAATAGGTGGATAGGTTCTGAAAACTTCAGAATGTGGGGCCTATTTGGAGGAGTTAGGTAGCCAGGATCTGGCCTTTGAAAGTTATGCCTGCTCCCAAGTCCCTCCCTTGTTTTTCTTCTCTTAAGTCGTTTATGTCTGTCATTCTCTCACAATGCGGAGAGAGTCAGCTAGTCCACAGTTTATCAAGTTTACTTTCAAATTGCTTTTTGGTTTACTTTTACATTGGCTGGATTTTATACGAGACATCTGCAGAGAGTTTAATGCATGAATCCACCCAACTCTTTCCCAGGAACTTTTTTTTTTTTTTTTTTTTTTTGTAGTGCTGACTGGCCTAGAACTCTTATGTAGACCAGGCTGGCAATGAACTCACAGGGATCCTCCTGCCTCTGCCTCCCTAGTGCTGGCATTAAAGCTGTGCAACACCATGCCTGGTTAGCGCATCTGTTTTATTCATGTATCATGCAGACAGAAGAATAGGCAAATAGTGATGTTCAATTGTATATTCAGGCATATTTAGTAGCTGATAAAACCACACATTGTTAACTGCTGTTTTGTGTCTGCTTCCCTTATTATCCCACAAACTGAGAGTTTTCCAAAGTATGTGATTTACTTTTTATTGTACACGTGCACATCATAGAGGAATTCTTTTTTAAAAAAAAAAAAAAACTTAAACTTTGATCCCATGACAGTGGAGATACAGAACCTCTGTAGCATCACCCTGAAAAAGTCGACCAATGAATCAACTGGCAGGGAGTGTGGGCATCTGAAATATACAGAGCTGTCAATGCCCGGGAAACAAAAGTTACAGAGGGATGATGGGATGAGGACAGGGTTAAATTCCATGTGCATCACATGGCAAATTAATAAACCAGTTTTGATTATAATCGCCTGTCATTCCTAATTTCCTCCCATGTGTTTGTTTCTCTGAGACAGTCTTGCCCTTGCAGCTGTAGCTGGGCTGGTGCTCCAAAGACAGACAGCTCAGGCTGGACCCTGACTCCCAGCCATCCTCCTCGCTCAGGCTCTGTAGTGCTGGGATTGCAGGAGCGAGCCTCTATACTTGGCTTTTCTACTATTTCTGAAAACAATATGGTAGCTATTTAGATTCCACATAAATGGGGAGGGCAAAGAAAAACCCATTCGATGTAAATTTTCCTCATGACTTTTAAAATACAATGAAGGGACAATTGTCTGAATGCTACACTCTTAGATATAAGATTTTAAAATGATGACAAGTCTCACCGATTCTGTTTGATGGTCCTAGAAAAGACTTGAGCCATGAGAACAATGTTCTGAGCCATCATTTCTAAACAAAGAAGACTGCGACCTTCAAGTCTGAATCACCTGATGCTCCTTCTCGTCAGAGTCAGATGAGAAGCAGCTGCCTTTACAGACTGTGTGGCTGGTCTAATGTAATTATCCCATACTGAAGGGTGTTGAGCAGAGGAGACTGTCGGGGGACAGGAGTGTTGGATGGGATTTGAAGAGCAGAATGCAGATCTAAGATGGTCTCTCAGCAACTTATTCACTATTTCTTAGGAAAGTTTGCCAAATCACAGTTGGGTTGCAATCATATTCTGGTAAAACTGTTAGACTGAGTGGAATTCGATGCTGATTTAAAACAACATGGCTTGTGAGGAGATTTATATTTCAGTACATAAATACCTATTTTTAAAAAATAATTTCATATTTGGAAAATACATATGTGTATATGTATGTACATGGCCCAATCTGTCTAAAGGAGAAAACTGACCCTGTTGGTATTATCACTCTGTCTCTACTTACGTATTTTATTAATGTTTCTGTATGGAAGGGTGCCTGAGATTAACTTGGAGATCTGCCCTTTTCCCTAAATCCTTCTGTGTCAATTTTTAAACACAAAAACAGCCTGCACAACCCCAGTACAAGTCTCAAAAATTAGAAAATTAACTTTGAAAAGCTATGCATCTAATTCATGGCTTGTATTTATGTCCCATTCATTGTCCCATTAGTGTCCTTTTAGTAAACAAAAGAAAAATAGTCTCCTTCAGGAACAAATTCAGAATCATATTTTTTTTGTTTTATCTCTTGAATTTTGCTTAATCAGTGTTCTTCCTTGCATCTTGTTTTTACTTCAGCCATAAAAAAATTATCATAATTTTAATATCTGCAGAACACAGATGACTCAGTGGGCAAAAGGGCAAAGGCATTTTGCTGCCAAGCCTGAAGGCCTGTGTTCGATACCCAGGGCTCCCATGGTGGAAGGAGAAAAATCACAAGCTGTTCTCTGACTGCCACAAGCACACACACTCCAAATTAAATAAATAAATAAATGAATAAATAAATAAATAAATAAATAAATAAACCACATTTATTACTTCAAGATCTGAAGGTTAAAAGTCCAAATTTACTCTCAGTAGTCAAAGTCAAGAAGATATTGGTGAGACTGTTTCTTCTCTGGAGGTTCTTGGAAGAGAATCCGTTTCCTCATCCTTTTCAATTTCAGTTTTCAGAGCCTACTTATGTTCCTTGTTGGCTAACCACCTTCCTTGCTTTGCTTTAACCCCGTACTTCCCTCTGTTAGAACTCTGGCTCTCTTGCCTCCTAGGTACCAGCACTGTAGTGATCAAACTGGCCCCGCCTGGATGATCCGGGATCATCATCTTCTCAAGGTCTTCAGTGTAATCACTTTACTATAGGAGCTGAAGTATGCAGAGCTCCATGGGGATTAGGCAATGGATGGGCCAGGAGATTAGTCAACCCACCACAGTGTTCATTATCTAGGTTGTTTCTCAAAGTCACCTTAAGTCCTGTTGAGAAGAAGCTTGAGGGAAATGGAGACAGACAGATGGTAGTGAGTAGGCAGTCTTAAGAGGCTTAGGAGGGAAAGGCGACAGAGAGGAGCCCCTGACTGCTAATTTGGATTTCTGGTTTAGCAAGTTGCTTAATGCCTGGGTATCCTTCTTCACAAAGGGGAGATAACAGGTGTCTTCTGGACCTTCTTTTAAGTGTTTAAATATAGCAGAAAAGCTTGATGCCTTTGCTAGGAGACGGTTGATAAAAAGAGAATTCTTCTTCCCTAAATTCTAATGTATTGTTTACTTCCTTTCAAAGAATATATGCAGCATATTGTCTCTGCAAGGAGATAAACCTCAGCGTTTTTGCCACAATTCTTTGCACAGAAAGCAATTGGTTGGCTGTATGTGAAGCCGAATGAAGCTCAGAAAGAAAGTCACTTGTCATTTCTCTAGACTTGCCAGCAGGAAGCAATTATGATCACACGTCCATGTATCACGAGCACATCTGATGTTCTCCTTGGTCCACAGGATGTGCTTCAGTTCTGCTAAGGGCTTCACAGTCTGTGCCATTACCGTTACCATGGTGATGTTGGAGCAATGACAGAAAAAATAGACTCTTAGAATTAGCAAAGGTTTGGAATCTGAGCTGAGCTGGACCTGGTGGCTGAATAACAGCAGAACCGTTGGAACTGACACCCATCAAGGAGGCTGAGTAAGAGGCACACAGAAGGAGAAATGAGCTCAAATCTCCACACAGTTTGCAGCACCTAGGTGGGCAAGAGCATTCATCTTGGATCTTACCACAGGACACCCACACATATGATGCAATGTTCTGTTCCCTCCTCGCTTTCTCTTCACCATATGTCTCTCTCACAGTTGCCTTCTTTAAAAACAAAAATCCAATATATCTCAAAAATCTCCTGTTTTTTGTGATCCCTCATGTAGGTGAAATCCTCAGTTCCCCAGATGAATTCCAGTTGGTACTTTTTGTATTGTTCTAGCAGGACACTGGGGAGTCAACAATTGATAAAGAGTAGAGATTTCTTTCTTCTAGTTCTGGAGGCTGGGAAGTCTAACATGAAAGACCTGCATCTGGCCATGGTCTTCTGGCTGTGTTAGCTCATGACGGAAAGCCGAGGGGAAAGGTAGGGCTGGAGCAAACTCGTTCTTTATCAGAAACTCACACGTTCTAGTTCTGTATTGCTGTGACAAAATACTGACCAAAAAAGAATTTGGGGAGAACCGGATTTATTTCACCTTGTAGGTTACGGTTCATCCTCAAGGAAAGTCAGAGTGGGAACTCAAGGCAGGAACACAGAAGCAGAAACTGGAGCAGGGGCCATGAAGGAACACTGCTCACTGCCTGCTTTCCATGGCTTGTTCAGTCTGCTGTCATAACCCAGGAAAACCTGCCCAAGGAGGGCACCGCCCACAGTAGGGCTGGGCTCTCCCACATCAATCATTAATAAATCAAATTCCCTATAGATTTGTCCACAGGCCATTCTGGTGTGTGATTTTCTCAACTGCAGTTTCCTTCTCTCAGAAGGCTTGTGTCAAGATGAAAAAAGCAACCAGCACACCACTCCACAGTGTGTTCTCTCCATAAAGAACCCTGAGTTTAACCATCTCTTAAGTGTCCTGCCTCTTACTGCTCTTGCACTGGGGATTAAGTTTCTATCACTTAAATTCGGGAAAACATTTAAACATTAATATTTGGTTTAGGGGTATTCTCCTTGCTAAATCTTATTCTATCATTAATATTAACCTTTCATTTCTCAAGAAAACAAGGGAGCAGAGCCTAAAATTTTAACCCAGGTCCAGTATTGAAATACTTGTTAAGTGAATCCCACTACCTTCTGTGGAATATTCTCTTCAGTTTGGTACAAATTATGAAAATCATAAACGGCTGACGTCTAGTGGAAACAGTCTTAAAATACTATGCCATTTAAAATAGTAACTGTTCCCCTGTGATCCCAGAGAGGAGACTCTTCTCTCCCCACAAAAAGTACTTCCAATGGCTTCAGATTACAGAATGAGACTACACACTGTGAATTCCACTGTAAAACTGGAGTCACCCCTACCGTTTCGATTCCACACAGATATAGTTTTATAGGAGAGGATCAGGAAGCTATGATGAGTGTTGAGAATAAGTTCTCTCTTTATATTTCTTGATGTAAAGATGGATTTTGCCTTTTCCTTTTTTTAATTGCGCTGCTTCTCAGGGTCCTACTGCACCAAATAGTATCCTGTATGTCAGAGACTAGAGGAGGACCATCAATCCTGGTTCTGTCTGATTGTCCAGAGAGGACCATCTACAACATCTTGCCTCTTTTTTCATTTCCCAAAGCCCTAACTTCCTTATCTTCATAAAGAATGGAAGTGTGAGCATAGGGAGAGCGATGGTGTGGATAAATGAAGTCTGAGTTTTCAATATTGACCAGTATTTGTGTATCAGGTATATGGTATGAATAGAGTCTGAAACTACACAGTTAAAAAGTGGATAGAAATAGAAATCATTATGTTAAGAAAAATAAGAGTCAGAAAGACAAATACTGTTTGCTTTCTGTTATATGTGGAATCTACATTTATGACATCGAAGTAGAAAGGGAACTCTTTAGAGGGAAGAGGGAGACTAAAGGGAGGGTGAAGTAATAATAGAGGCTATGGATATGCATTCATATAAAGAATCTAGATCTTTAAAATTACACGTAAGACATTATCAGGTAAGAGTGATGCATGGGGAAAGAAAGAACCCCAGTTGGAGGGATGAATGCTGACACAAAAGGTTAACAAGGCCTGAGTATGACAAGTGTAATGATGCACATGTGTGAACGTGTCAAAGGAAGGTCAGTATTTGGTAAGCTAATTTAAAAACATTAAAACATGGACTCTTTCCTCTTGATTGTCTTCCAGAATTAGGTGATATGACCTTATTGCTGAAGGTATCACACACACCTCGATTGTAAAACACAGAGAAAACAATTTGGATCCGAACTGGAAACTTACTCTTGATGGCTGAATTTCACAGTGCTAAAAGGTGCTACATAGGCTGCGGGAGAGACAGGAGTCAAGTCTTAATCAGCTCAATAGATGAGGGTGCTTTGCTTCCAATGACTATGGCTTTTCACATAGTGAAGGGGAGATCCCTCTCCTGAGAGTTGTCCTCTCACCTCCGCATGCATGTCACACACCCCACAGACAGCTTAATTAAATACAGGGCATGTTATCACATCTTTAAAAAGGTGATTTTTGTTCTAATGATTTGGGTGTGACAATGGTTTATTTTGTTCTTTTCCTGTTGGCGGGGATGGTTTTTGTGTTTTGCAGGACTATTTTCAGGCATGTGGATTTTTTACTTAGGAACTGGAGAAACACCTGAGTCTTTGGGTGAGGTGCTTACCTTTGAGATGCCTCCCTTACAGCACTTTTCAGAAAGAACCAAAGGAGACCAGAAGGAAGGTTTAGGGAACTTTTAATGAAACTAGAATCAGAGGAAGACATTGGACTTTGCAAGGAGAGACAGGGCCAAAGCAAAGCAGAAAAGAACAAAGGCATGCTGGTTGAAGACTTTGAACTGGTTGCAGTTTTAGAAGTGTGTGTGAAAACTGCTCTCTCCAGTATGATGCAAACACTGGACTGGGGGGTGAAACGGCTCCAAATTCTTGAACCAGCAGAGGAAGAAACAATTAGTCGCATTCTGGCATTGTTGGTTATAACTCTGTGGTCACCTAAGGTTGGTGTGCAGCCTGAAACTTGAATGTGTGCTTTAGATATGAGGAAATTCCCGATAGCATTTACTCTTCTCATTTCACCATGGGTCAGCTACAAGCTGCCCTGGGCTGTCTGATGTTTTGATCACTCATGGGAATAGACATACTTGGAAAAGGGTACAAACAGATTGGGAATTTTCCAACACTTAGTGGAAAATAGATTGAGGTTCTAACTGCTGCCTTGAGAGTCTGTCTCCTTCACAGTTCCTAACTTCTTGCCTACCTCAACATAAAAAAAAAATTGGTAGTCAGTATATTAATGTTGGAGTAAATCATATCTTTTTTTTTCTTTTCTTTTGATTTTCGAGACAGGGTTTCTTCGTAGCTTTTGGTTCCTGTTCTGGTATTAGCTCTTCTAGACCAGACTGGCCTCGAACTCACAGAGATCCGCCTGCCTCTGCCTCCTGAGTGCTGGGATTAAAGGCGTGTGCCACCACCACCCGGCTAATCATATCTTTTCTTAAGCTTGATTGTTATATTTGTTTTTCTATTTATAAACCAATTTTATATACAAAATTACAATTTCAGTTTTTAAATCAATTTAAATTCCATTTAGATATTTAAATGTATTTTATATCTTATTTCTTTTCAGCACCTGATAATTGACTCAAATCCTTAGTAAGCATTTAAACAACACTTAGATGTACAATATATTTCTGGACACTGCAGACTCTAACAATTCAGGATGAGATGCCCATCTGCCTCAGTAAGTAGGTACAATTTTAGACTTCTCTGCAGGAGTTTCAGGACCTAGGTGTGATGTTATGCTACTAAGTTATCTACCACACTTAATTATAAGATCTCATACGACATATCTACGTTTGCTCGTCATTCTTGCTACTGAAAGTGGCACCATGGACATAGTCTTCGGGTATCTATGAGCATAAGTTTTGATCATTTTAACTTTTAATGTTATAGGATAACTTTTTAGCACACCGTGAAGAGGTGTCTTTGCCAAGGCACCTTCTGGTTGGTTTAATAAAATAACCGACTGGCCTATAGCTGGGCAGGAAGAGATTGGGCAGAGGATGCTGGAAAGAAGAAGAGTGGGGACTGGAGTGTCGAGAGATGCAGAGAGAAGCAAGATAAACGTGTTGTGTTGACAGAAGTTATAGTCACATGGCATAGGGTAGCTAAAAAATGTGGGTTAATTTAAAACAATGGGTTAATTTTTTTTAAAAATTAACAATTAGCTAGTAACAAGCCTGAGCTATTGGCTGTACATTTATAATTAATATTAATTCTCTGTGTGGCTATTTGGAAGTGACCAGCAGGACACAGAGAAAATCTGCCTGCATTGCATAAAATTCATCATGATGAATGGCAAATGAACTATTTTTCACATACGGCTTGTGAATTCGTGTATTTAGAATGACTACTTTATGCCTTTGTGGTTTCATAGGAAAGTTAAATTTGACTTCATTTAAAAATACTTCTATTCTAATTAATTAAAAAATATTCTGTGCCATAAATCTCCAAAATAAATAAATAATTATAATGTGAGGGAGGAGAAGGAGAGAGAGAGAGAGAGAGAGAGAGAGAGAGAGAGAGAGAGAGAGAGGAACCACATAATTTACATCCATGTTTTGCAAAGTCAATGGGAGGATGTCTCTGAGTCTCATCAGTGTCCAATGCAGTCTCCACCCTGTCACATTGTCCTGTATCCTTCAACTTACATAGGGATAACTGCCAGATTTTCTAAGACATTTTACAGACAGAGAGATTTTTATAAATTAAATGGAAGTGTTCCTATTCCATACTTACTTTAATCTAGTTTGGTCTATGGCTAAAAGTTATCTTTCCAATATTGAAAAGACACCAGATGAAAGGAATCTACTTTTCCCCCTCCAAAAAATGAAGTTCAAGTTCGTGTGAAAGAGGCTGTCAAGATGGCTCAGTTTAGGGCAGTGCTACTAAGCCTAACGGCCTGAGTTCAATCCCTGGAACCTAGGTGGCGAAAGGAGAGAACTAACTTCCAAAGGTAGTCTTCTGATCTTGACACCCACATCTTGGCATGTACTCGTACTTGTACACACAAACACACACCCATGTTCGCACTCACACACTAATTACTTAAGGCAAGGACAAGGAATTGGTATATATCAGAGACTGAGGATCAGAATAATTCACCAGGTGACAGAGTCACACATTTATTTTCATGGCCACTTTGATTTCTTGCACACCTGTGCCTATTAGTAACAATTTTCTCATAATTATTGGGGGTCAGAATTCCAAGATGAGATTTACAGACTAAACCCAAGGTGTTGGCAGAGCCTATTTCCTTGCATTCCCAGGTTCTATAGGTTGCCCACATTTTGTTGGCCTGAGTTCCACATTACGTAATCTTTCTTTCCCTTCTTCTATCCTGATTGGACCTTCTTTCCCCTTGGACATGCTTGCTTTTCTATACAAAGACTTTTATGACTATATTAGGGCCTACCAGGATTGCCCAGAATAATCTCCCATTTTAACATCCTTAGTCCCACCTGCATCTCCGAGGTGAGCTGTGATGCGCTGCAGTCATTTCTCACTGCGGTGTTGGGCGAAGACTGCAGGCATTGAAAAGTGAGTGGAGCAACATCAGTAGAGTGGCAAGTAGCCAAGGCAGACGTAAGAGCACCAGAGTTTGGGAGGATGGGAAGCAACTAAGACAGGGCAATGCGGAGATGGGTGGGCTGTGATTGCTTCTCAGTTCCTGGTAAAGTAGCAATGAGTGTTTATTTCACGGAGGGAGAGCAATCTTGGGGGAAACTGAAAACAGAGGAATCCCAGTCGCAGTGAACTAAGCAGTTTTTAATTGACTTATGCAACATGGGAGAAAGCCAACTGCTTGGGGTGAAAGTAACCAGGCATCATTGTGGGGAAACAAGGCACACAAAGCTGGGAGGACACTTACCTGCTTTCACTGCTTTGCAACAATCCAGGTCTGCACCCAGACAGGAGGAACTTGTTCCTCTGGCTCATGCACTCTCAGGGTGCAGTCCTGGTATGCTTGCTCTTCCCGATTTTACATTCAGTTCAGGGCCCAGCCCGTGAAACGGTGCCGCTCACACTTAGGGTGGGTCTTCCCACCTTCATTACCCAATTAGAAAAACGCCTTGTAGACATGCCCTGGGACAACGTAATTTATATAATCCTTTGTTAAAACATCCTGCCTAGGCGATTCCAGAAATGAACCACCACAAGTCGTAGTAAAATTTAAGAACATGAAAGAATAATTTCAAAAGACTGACCGATTAAATACCAGGAAACAGGTATCAGATGTCATCAGAATTTTCAACAGCAAATGGGTTCAGCAGGAAAATGGAGGAAGGTTTCCAAGTTATTAAAGGAAGAAAATTTAGAACACAGTGTTTAGTATCCATGAAATTGGGATTCATGGTTGGGAACGGTAAACGTTTTCTTAAATATAGCATTTATCACATCTTATGGTCACATGGAATTCTGAAAGGCTTTGCTTAAACCATGCAAAGCCACCTCTAAGCATTGATCAGAAAACTAAGGATTGTTCCATGCCTTCTAGAATTTTTTTTTCAAAATGAATGACTGAAGTTCTTAGGGGGAAAGCTGCATTTATGCTAATGAGTCTATAACATTGACTAATTTGAACTTTGTGGAGAATTGAAATGCTGTATATCCATAGCCAAGCTATCCTGGACTATCTTTAGATCCCCCAAGAGCCAATCATTCCCTTCTGGTGACTATCACACTTCTTTTGTGATATACTAGCATACCCCTAGCTTCCACTAATCTAAAAGCTAATAATGTTTTTTAATACTGTTATGATTTCAGCCACAATATGGCTGACACTTGCGGGTTCCAGGGCCATGCATGTGCGGAGAAGTCCTCAGGCGTGACCCACGTTCAGCATGGTTGCATCATCTACATACAATGCAGCTGCCTGAGCCCTTGTGTGCACTCATGAGCTCTGCCATTTGCGTAGGACACAGCCACATCATCCCTCTGTGCGCATGGGCTATGTGGCCTTTAAAAGCTGGATGCACCATCTTCAGCTCCCTCTCTCTGTACACCAACCTCACCAGGCATGTACACACACCCCCAATAAACTCCTAAGCAGGTTTGTTGCAAGTTCTGTGTTTTCTTCTCACACATGCCAGGTAATTCCATTGGTGCCGTGAGATTCAGGAGGCTCTCCCTCCCCTCTCCCTGGGTTGGGACCTGGAACCAGGTATTATGTGTTCCATATGCCTGAGCGTAACCTCTACACACACCACCGGTTTCAATTGGTGAGTTTCCCCATTCTGGTCAGCTTAACCATTTCTCTGAACCAAAGGAATTGACCATTGAGTTCCCAGCAATCTTCCTGTGTTCCTAGAAATGGGGGACCAGCCCCAAACATGGCCTTCATGGCTGTGGTTGAGCCCTTCACTGACATTCATCTCTGGGATTGCTTCCCTTAGCTAAAAACATAATTGGGCAACCTGCCTCAGATCTTTTCTTTTCTTTTCTTTTCTTTTCTTTTCTTTTCTTTTCTTTTCTTATCTTTTGAACCTCCAGTTGGCACTAGTAGAAGTTGCCACACTCACTTTCCAATCCTGCCCACCCCTCAATATCTCAAATCTCCTACCTCAACCTAACATTAATTATTCCCCATCTCATTCCTGCATAGAAACCTTAGGGGATCTACTGCCCATCCCCTCACATATACAGGAGGGCAAACTGTCTCAGGTCACTTATACCTGGTACACAGATGGCAGCTCCTTTTTATGTGAAGGGGCTCATAGAGTAGGCTATGGCAGGGCCCCTTTAATGTAATTCTTGTAACTCCCACAGCTGCCAAGCTCAAGGGACTTTCTCATTGGATCCACCTGTCTCACCTTAAACCTTTTACTCTTTCAGCTCAAGATTCCCCCTCATATATGGTAACTCAAACAAGACCCTACTCCCTTAAGTTCCAGAGGACACCAAGATCAGCCATTTTTTCTCCAGATCCAGAAATAAGTTTCCTCACTGTACTCAACTCTCCTGTGCCAAAAACTTCATATACTGTCCCTCTTCCTCTTTCTCTTAGCTGCTTTACCAACTTCTCTACATCTCCAATGTCATACTTAAATTTCCAGTTAACCACTCAGCTGTTATTACAGGGACCATCCTTATACATAGAGCCAGAGCTACAAGGACTGCCAAAAGCCCAGGTGGTAAGAAACAATAATGAGCTTGGGGATATTCACAGCCCCAGACCCCAAAAACTCACAAAACAGACTTTAACATAACAGGTTTATCACTGACTGCAGCAGTGTCTCCTGGATGTTAAGGTAATATTATGATGCTAAAGAGAACAAGTACCTTAAGATTTGCTTCAGGTAAAACACTGAGGGGTCTAATCATTCCCTTTTCTAATAATTCCCCCTTCTTTTCTCCCTCCTCCCCACCATCTTCTGTTCTAACACTATACCATCGTAATCATAAGCTATTAATATGTCTAAAATTTATTTCTTTTCAAACATTTTTTTTCATAAGCTCCAGGGAGCCAACTGGACCTATCTAAATGGAAACAGACTTGCCCAGAATAAGTATCATTTAATTCTTTCCTTATCATTCCTGGTCTTGGGAACCCTTGGGAAATTCCCTCCTCCACCTCCCACAAAAAACCCTTTATCTTCCGTCTTGGGACTCGTCTCCCTTAATCACCAGGATCTAAAATTTTTCCTGACATAATTTTCTGCCTTTCCAGGATTTTGTGAGGTTCAAGCTGCCAGCTAGCCAGTTCCACAGAGCCCAGGAAAAAAAAAACACAACAGTAATCAGCCACCCCAGGACATGGTTAAGCATCTCAACTCTCTTGACACCCACAAACTCAGCAAAAAGCAGTATCAAGAGACCTGACGACACCCACAGAATCATCAGGAAGCCGTCATGAGAGACCTTAAGATACCCCCATTCCCACCCATTAAAGACCCCACCCCCCAAATTTTTATAATAAACAAAAGGATGGAATGTTATGATTTTAGCCACAATATGGCTGATACTTCTGGGTCCCAGGACCATGCATGTACGGACAAGCCCTCAGGCATGACTCACATGTGGCATGGTTGCATCATCTACATATGACGCAGCTGCATGAGCTCTTTGCACATGCATAAGCTCTGTCATCTGCATATGATGCAGCCACGTTATCCCCCTGTGCATATGTGCTAGGTGGCCTTTAAAAACTGGACATGCCATCTTCAGTTCTCTCTCTCACAGGCGGTAGGCAATTTCAAATACAGTAGAGATCCACCCCTTTATTGTAATCTTCTTACCCATTGTCTCCAGAAATACATTTGAACAGTGCTTTGATTTATATGCAGATTAGTTTTGTGAGCTTCACAGATCTAGGGTCCTCTGGAATACTGGCCTCTGGGCATTCTTGAGGGGAGTGTCTTAACTGATTGAACAGAGAAGAAGCTCTGCCCATATGGACAGAGATCCTGGACAATATAAGAAGGGAAAGTGAACAGGACACAGCATGCACCAGTCTGTTTCTTGACTGAAGATGGTGGGCTGCTGTTATGCTCTATTCGTGGAGTCCCCCAAAGACCACCAAGGAGTCCTAATCTGTATGCAAAAGCTAAGAGTTTTTATTCATTTAAACCTGGGCTTAACCCTCCTTGAATGAAAAGGGTCCAGCCCAGGCAGGGTAGGGTTTTTTATCATAGTAGAGGTGGGGGTGGGGAGTTTTCAGGGCTCAAGACCTTGATTGACTGACATTTGTCTAGGAGTGTTTTGGTGGAAAGGACTAGGTCCATTCTGGGTTCAAGGACATCTGGCTATCACATTTAATCTTATCCAATGTTTAGGATTTTCAGAATGTCACTACTTACTCTTAGATGCTGGCCTTTACCTAAGTTGTATCAGCTTAAGGCTTTCCCCTGGAATCAGGTGATGCTTGCCAGTAAATGAAAACTCAGACCTACTCTCTTGGTTCATCTCTATCAAGCCTGTCATGGCAGCTGTGTGGCCTGGTTCCCATAAATGTGGCCAGGCTCCCACAAGCTCCATAGCTGCCCTAAGTTCCTGATGTCAGAATTTCCACACTATGATTCATTACAGTTCTTGAACTGTGAGCGAAAACAAACTGTTTTCTTCTTCAACTTGGTTTTTATTGGGGCATGTCACCACACCAGGGAAAGTAACTAAGACAATCCATGCTTTGTTGTATTCTGTAACTATATTTTATGAAATCATCACCATACTTAAACACAGTATTCGGGGCAATTTGAGCCCAAGTTCTTAGGCCAGGTCACTAAGCTTATCCTCCCTGACAAACTTTCTTTTCTCTTTAAGGTAAGATCTCTGGTTTTGTGTTGACACTAAAACCTTTGTTCCCTTGGTAACCATTATGTGGGAGAAATTGAAAACAACCTTAAAACTAAAGGGTTTTTTTTCTTAATTAGGGTTTTGTTGTTGTAAAGAGACACAATGACTATGGCAACTCTTATAAGGGAAAATACTTAATTGGGGCTGACTTACAGTTTCAGAGGTTTAGTTTATTATCCTCATGATGGGTAGCATGCAGGGAGATGTGCTAGAGAAGTCGCTGAAAGTTCTACATCTTAAAACACAGGCAGCAGAGGAGACTGTGAGCTATGCTGGGTGTAACTTGAGCATACGAGGCTTCAAAGCCTGCCCCCACAGTGACACTCTTCCTCCAAAAAGGCCACAGCTCCTAATAGTGTCATTCCCCATGGGCCAAGTATTCAAGCATATGAGTCTATGGGAGCCCACACCTATTCAAACCACCTGGCCCCCATAGGCTTGAAGCCACATTATAATGCAAAATCGATTTAGTCCAATTTTAAAAGCACTCATAGTCTATCACAGTCTTAACAATGTTTAAAAGTCCAAAGTTCTCTTCTGAGATTCATGAAATCTCTTAACTGTAATCTCCTATAAAATCAACAATCAGAAAACATATCATATACTTCTAACATATAATGGCACAGGATGGACATTAATGTTCCAATAGGAGGAAAGGGAGGATAGTGAGGAAATACTGAACCAAAGAAAGACTAAAAAAAAAAAAAAAAACTAGGTAAACTCCAGATTCTCCATCTCCATGCCTGGGGTCAAAACATTCTTCAGATATACAACTCCTTTAAGCTTATTTCTCTTCGGCTGGTTCCACTCCCTGTTAGCAGCTTTCCTCAGCAGGTATCCCATGACTCTGGCATCTTCAACATCTTGGAGTCTTCAAGGCAATCCAGGCTTCACCTTCACAGCTTCACACAATGGCCTCTCCATAATCCCGTCCCTCTATCTTTGACTCTAAAGCCAGAATCACGTGGCCCAAACTGCCAAGGTCTGCTGTTTTCTGGGACTGGAACATGGCCCCCTCATTCAAATATATAGTCACCAGCTTTCTGTTTTCGATGGTTTTCTTCACTGCCTAAACTTGGCTGTTCTGGAACTTGCTCTGTAGGTCTCTGGGCAGTCTCACCACTAGTTAGACATCCAGGCAGTGTCAGCCATGGACTCCCTTGTAGTGGTACTTTCTCATTGCTACTGCCAGTCCACAAATAACGACACAGACACATCTTATTAATTATGAAGGTTTGGCCTTTAGCTTAGTCTTGTCCCTCACTGGCTCTTATAACTTTATTTCTTCCAGACAGAACTTTTCTGTGTAACCACCCTGGCTGTCTTGGAATTCCCTTTGTAGACCAGGCTGACCACAAACTCAAAAAGATACCACCCAGTGAGACAGTTTAAACTCGGCTGCCTGTGCAAGATGTAGACCTCTCAGCGACCTCTCCAGCTCCACATCTCCTATACTACCATACTCCCAGCCACCATGCCCCCCTGTTATGATGATAGTGGACTACACCTCTGAAACCGTAAGCCAACACCTCAATTAAATGTTTTCCTTTTTAAGAATTGAAGAATGGATGAAGAAAGTATGGAATATATACATATTAGAGTACTACTCAGCAGTAAAAAACAAGGACTTCTTGAAGTTTGCAGGCAAAGGGAGGGAAATAGAAAACACCATCCTGAGTGAGGTAAGCCAGACCCAAAAAGAGGAACATGGGATGTACTCACTTATATTTGGTTTCTAGCCATAAATAAAGGACATTGAGCCTATAATTCGGGTTCTTAGAGAAGCTAAATAAGAAGGAGAACCCAAAGAAAAACATATAGGCTTCCTCCTGAATATTAACCTTCATCAGGTGATGAAAGGAGACAGAGACAGAGACCCACAATGGAGCACCGGATTGAAATCTCACAATGGAGCACCGGACTGAAATCTCAAGGTCCAAATCAGAAGCAGAAGGAGAGAGAGCACAAGCAAGGAACTCAGGACCGCGAGGGGTGCACCCATACACTGAGACAAGGGGGATGTTCTATCGGGAACTCACCAAGGCCAGCTGGCCTGGGTCTGAAAAAGCCCGGGTTAAAACTGGTCGCGCTGAACATAGTGGACAATGAGGACTACTGAGACCTCAAGAACAATGGCAATGGGTTTTTAATCCTACTGTACCTAGTGGTTTCGTGGCAGTTTCGTGGATGCTAACCTTACTAGACCTGGATGGAGGTGGGTGGTCCTTGGACTTCCCACAGGGCAGGGAACCCTGATTGCTCTTTGGGCTGACGAGGGAGGGGGACTTGATTAGGGGAGGGGGAGGGAAAGGGGAGGCGGCGGTGGGGAAGAGACAGAAATCTTTAATAAAGAAAGAAAGAAAGAAAGAAAGAAAGAAAGAAAGAAAGAAAGAAAGGAAAGAATTGCCATGGTCATGATGTCTCTTCCCAGGAATAGAAACCCTAAAACACTGGTTTAGATGCCGATCTCTGAGTTTGTCTTTGTTGGAAGGGTATTTTGTTCCTTGGTTTCTGTTTTTCCTCTGGTCTTCTGGCCATTGTGGCTTGTGGTTGAGCTGGGGGTTTCCAACCAAATTGTGGCCTGGACTTCTGGTGGCAGGTGTGGCCTCTGATCAAGCAGGGGATCTCTGCCAAAGACAAAGAAGCAGCCCAGCCTACCTCTTCTGTCCTTTGTGCTTGAAATACCAAATGCAGTGACCAGTCACCAGGAGACTTGGAAAGGCACGATGTGATTTGTCTCTTCTCATCACAACTATGTTATCTGTATGGTGATTTGTGGACAATGGAGGAGCCACAGCGCTTGCATTTTGTGTAGTCACAGACACTACATTGGGTAACTGAAGCTGAACCACAGTCGTTGAGGTCAGGGGCTAATTTAACTAAGTTGTGGCAACTGAAACTGCCATGTTAAACCTGTGCCAAATGCAAACTGCTTGTGCATAAGGTCTTACAAATTCCCACACCAAGGCCCACAGGAGGGTAGATTGGAGAATTATGTGGCCAGAGATCCCATGGAGACATTGCCTCTGACTTGAATTTCGCAGTTTTAGCACCTAGGCTTTGAACTACCTTGTGTGATGGTTACCTTTTGTTTAAAGTGTTTGATTCTTATCTGAGTTCTTCCTGAAGGAATGAGAGGGCCTTTGTAAAATTTAGTTAGGAGAGAAACCTGGAAAACCAAGAGGTCTCATGGCTGGTAATTGCTTGAGGAAATGGTTCCTTTAAATAACTCCAGATAAGAGGTTTTAATATGTTTTTGAAATTGCTTGCTAAGGGTGTAAATTGGGTGATAATGAAAAGTTTTGGGGGCAGTCAGTTCACAGAAGTTGGCTCCATTGCTGCTGCTAAGCCTAAACTCATCCTAGAATGACTCTCTTTTTTCCATGGACCCACACAAAACAGAACACTGGCAGAATTACTTACATAAGAAAGGAAAGGGGACCTTGGTGAGTTCCCGATAGGACATCCCCATTGTCTCAGTGTGTGGGGCTGAGACCCCAAGAACAATGGCAATGGGTTTTTGATCCTACTGCACCTATTGGTTTTGTGGGAGCCTAGGCAGTTTGGATGCTCACCTTACTAGACCTGGATGGAGGTGGGTGGTCCTTGGACTTCCCACAGGGCAGGGATCTCTGTTTGCTCTTTGGGCTGTTGTGGGTGGGGGACTTGGTTGGGGGAGGAGGAGGGAAAGGGGAGGCAGCGGTGGGGAAGAGACAGAAATCTTTAATTAATAAAGAAATAAATAAATTAAAAAAAGAAAGGAAAGGGGAAAAAAGATGTGTTGTGAGAAATTTGTGAAGGGGGAAGTTTGCTTGTCAGAAGATACCTATACACACAAATTATATCTTAAAAAATAGAAGTTTGTAAAATAGAGGCGATCAAAAATTCTTTGTTTAGAAGAAATAAAACCAAAATATAAAATATAGAAATAAGACTAGAGACCATGCCTTTGAGAAATGTGACATAGACTTTAGTGTTTCGAGGTAAGAATCCAGTGTGAGGGAAGGGAGAGAGAAAGCAGGTGAAGACGGTTAACTTATTGCTCTGCCAACAAAACAGCAGTAAAGCAACTAAATGGTGGTGTGCTGTTTTGAGGCACACACTCGGATATAAGAAAATCACACAGAAAATTACACAAGTAAAAAGAAAAATCAAAGGAACGATGAACTCATGATCCAGAGCAATGGCTGTCAAGTGGCAAGAGGTGACGGCAGATGGGGAGACAGTGATAGGCACAGAGTGTTGTGGAACTTCCAGCTTCTGTTTGGGGGGTTTGGGATCCAGCCCCAGTGCTGCTGTAACCTGTATGCTCGCCCCTCACTTGTGGTTTCATCTACTTTCCCTGGAATCTGGGACCAGACTCATCAGCCTCACTGTTCTAAGGGGAGGGGTGGCTTTTAGCAGCGGCGGTAGTCCTGAGTTCATGTGCTAAACTATTTAATGAGATGTGAGTCCGACTATGTCGCCCAAGCTGACTTTGAACCTATGCACTCAAGGGATTCCCTTGTTCCCTCCTCTGAAGTTCTAGGGCTACAGGTGTGTACCACTGAGTCCAGCCTTGTTGAATTTAAACGATAAATAACACAATTAGTTTAGAAGATAAAGTGATAGAGATTACTAGTAGAGATTATTTGTGCAAATCCTGAATTAATAGTATGTTGACTTAATGCTTTTAAGTGATTTTTGTATAGAAATGAATAGGACACCTACATTCCTGCAGCCTCCTTAACCCTTTCAGCAATATGCTGGAAGAACCTTTCAGAGTCAAGAAATACAGCTCCTTAACAGTTTTGGTTACTACACACACACATTTACATGGACTTACCATAATTGCTTGAAAATTATTTTAAAACAGATTTAAAATTTGTCCTATAAGTAAACAGTTGTCCAGTTTTTCCAGGGTATGAGATGACAGAAATGAGAATAGGACTTCGTCACCAAAGCAATCAAATGGGGACCCTACGAAACATGACCTGCTGCCACCGTGTGGCAGAATTATGTCATTAATGAAGACAGGTTTGAAGTCAACAAGTTCTATAGCTTGTGAAAACTATGTGACATTCAGCCCACTTCCCCCTTACAAAAGAATCAAGTTAGGAACCGTGGCACATGTTTGTAACTCCAGCACTTCTGAAGCGGAGGGAGAAAACCCACAAGTTCAAGACTGCTGTGTAGTCATGCTGAAACACATGGTGAAACTTCCGGCAGAAAGACAGACAGACAGCTGGATTCATGCCAACGACCCTATTACTCAGGAGGTGAATACATAAGGTTGAGGACAGTCTCAGGGCCTTTGAGGATACATGGTGAATTCTACTCCAGTCTAGGGTCCCCTGTGAGGCTCTGTATCAAAATTAAACAAACAATTCCCCCAATAAATAAAACTATTATTATTTTATTTAAATTATAATATTAAGAAAAATGATGAGACATATACAAGTGGAATCATATGAACGGCTAACATTTAACTTGGTTGTCTAACGATTATCTTCCATTAAGTTGTTAGGCATCATCCAATCAAGCAAAGCCCTTAATGTTAAGGAAAAAGACTGGTGGATCCTTTTTCCTTTTCTAGTGGGAAAGAATTCTGCCAATGGACTGCCTTTAGACTCCCATTACAGCCATTCTCTGGCTCTGCAAAATTTGAACTAACCAAAACCCACCCCATAACCTCATGAGCCAATTCCTCAAGCTGGCCTTTCTCCGTCGTCACAACTCTCTCTCTCTCTCTCTCTCTCTCTCTCTCTCTCTCTCTCTCTCTCTCTCTCTCTCTCTCTCTCTCTCTCTCTGTATGATCCTGAAGAAAACACTGGCATGTGTGAAGGAGGCACATGACTTACTAGAATTTTTGAAAATGATAACTTCACCAGTAGCTGCGGGGGGAAAAAAGGTCACTCATATGGTGAGAATTTAAAATTTCAAGACATGTCTGCTCTCATCTCAGTATTTCCCCTGCACTCTAGAGTTAAAGTTAAGGTGACTCCGCTCATCTGTTTCCATTTTCCTAGATTCTCTTCATTATTACAGCCCCGTGGGCTGGCTTCACTCTGAAGAATGACAGGCTAGTTCAGTCCTCACACAACAGCCGCGGGAGGACACTGATGAAAAGAGGAGCCAGAAACAGGACAAGCATCTCGGCGCAGGGACCTGAAGCAGCAGTCCCTTAATTCTCTGGCTAGGGATGGCAGAAGGGAGCTCCTGCTTTTCATGTGGTCCTAATGAGCACCGCTGCATGGAGTCTGTACGTGAGGGTGGGAACCGCAACTCCAGGGCCGACCTTAATCCCTCGTGTCTAACAGCTTTGGAACTGGGCTCTTTCTCTTCATGCTGAAGATGGCTTTTTATCTGTTTCCCAGTGGAAGCCATTGCTTGCTCTTCCAGGGTCTTTCCAGCAGGGAGGCCAAGGGGACAATCTTCAGCCTTCTGCTTCACCTAAGGGGAGTGGGAAGTTCATTTACACACAATTTCCTCTGGACCAGGTAAGGTGCCATAGCCAAGAGAAGCGCGATTGTATTTGGTCTTCTTATCTCGTGCATAGGTGAGACCAGTCAAGTACAAGGACATTCTCCACACTACCAGAAATTCAGTGTGGATTAGGTTTTTCTCCAAACATGCCCACATGTATTGTTTTGCAAAGGTAGCACAGCCATTCTTCCATTCCTGGACCTTTATCTGATGGCACTGGGTAATTTGCTCTGGTTTTGGAAGCTGTGCAGTTTTTCGTGAGCAGGTTAGATTGATTATATTTCTCTAATTGAAATGCATTTAGTATAATTGAATCATTTATTACTAACTCAGAAAAATCAATGGTTAATGATTTTAAAACAGACTGGTACTGGTCTGGCAAGATGTCTCAGAGGGTAAAGGCACTTGCTGACCTGAGTTCACTCCTTGGGACCCATGCCATGGAAGTACCTACCACCCACGCCCAAAAGTTGTCCTCTGACATCTTCATGTGGGCACTCAAACACATATACTAATTATGCACAAATACCTTAATCAAAACATTATGTCTTGACTGGTCCTGAAATTACACAGTACTAATTGGTTCCTTTTTGTTTGTTTTTTTGAGACAGTTTTTTTTTTTTTTTTTTTTTTTTGCTTTGGAGCCTGTCCTGGAACTAGCTCTGTAGACCAGGTTGGCCTCAAACTCACAGAGATCCACTTGCCTCTTCCTTCCCGAGTGGTGGGATTAAAGGCGTGTGCCACCACCGCCTGACTAATTGGTTTCTTTTCCTTTTTTTCTGGGGTCCTCGTCACAGTTAATCCCCCCCCCCCCCCTAAACACAGAAGTAGTAGTCTTCAAACCTGTGGTGATAATTCATGGGATGGAGACTGGATGGCATAAGGGTATTTTTTTAATCCCTCAAAGGGCTAAAACCCTCCGGGTGAATGAAATCTGCCCCCCCCCATTTATATATGTGCTTATTTACTTATTTTTGGTTTTCTGGAGATTTCTCTGTGCAGCCCTGGCTGTCCTGGAGCTGCTCTGTAGACCAGGCTGATCTTGATCTCAAAGAGATCTGCCTGCTTCTGCCTGCAGAGAGATGAATGGATTAAGGTGCTGGGATTAAAGGCGTGCGCCACCACGGTCCCGCTAGAATTTCCCCTTAAGAACATCATACAAGATCTGAAACCTGTCCGGACTTGGTTTCTCTGCAGAACTCTTCATCACCTTAAAAAAAATTGTTTCAGGTGCCGGCGCTAACTCGTTGGGAGATTGACAGGGGCACCAGCTAATCGGCAGTTTGGATGAGTTACCTTAGACATAGCAACAGAGAGCAAAACAAAACGCTTTCCAGCAGCAATAGTAACGGGCTTCTACGGACGGCATAAGATCCCTGACTGGCCTCGAACTGGCCACTTCGGGTCTTAAACACAGGTCAGGTCCCGCCCCTCTCAGACGTCACCGAGAAGGCCGCGCCTACTCAGACCTCTCCGCGCGCCCTCCTCAAGCGTCACTTCCGCCAGGCGCCCACCACATGTCACTTCCGCCCGCTCCTGCTTATAGTGCGGCGGGCCGGGTTGAAGCAACTTCCTTTTCTCTTTCCCTACTTCCTCTCCCTGCCTCCGCCTCTGTGAAGCTCCTTCCCTCTCCGCAGCCGGTCCGAAGTGAGGGATGAGAGTCCTGCCGAGGTCTACGTGAATAACCGCCGGGACCCGCGCGCCCCGGGGCGTGAGCTGCGTGGGAGCCCAGGTCGGCTGTGGCGTCGGGCGCTCCCGGGCTGGGATAGCGGGGAGTCGGTCAGGCGGACTCCCGGGTCCCCTCTTATAGGCCTGGAGGCTGCTGAGTTCGTTGGCCGCTTTCTAGTCAAGTTGGGCTCCCTGCTCAGTCCCTGCCACCTCTCTTTGCAGGCAAGGTCCGACTCACATCGCCGCTTGCCGTCCATGCCTCGTCCTGGAGTTCGAGTCGGGAGCCAGCCGGGTGTAGTTTGGTGATGGCCGGGTTTCTCGCGAAAGGACCTTAGCATCCATTCCGCCCCGGTCGAGCCTCGGAACAGGAGTCAGGTGGGGGAGTTACTAAAAGTACACCTCGTTTGTACAGATGAAGAAACGGGAATTGTTGGCAAACGCGGTCTCTCTTAAGGCGACCCGGCTCCCCAAACGAAGCGCCCGGGTGCTCCCCTAGACCTGACGTTTCCAGAGTTCCCCAAGAGTGCGTTTAATAGTAAAGAGAACGCCTGAGTTTCTTAGGTGCGTAGTGTTCATCTGACATTCGTTGTTTTTCTAATTATGTCATATGCCCGTTACAGTTAAGTCTAGCAAGCATACTGTTATTCTTGGTGTGGGAAGCAGGTTCAGAGGTAACTGACTTTGTATACGATTAATGACTTCGCTAACATTTCCTACATCTCTTTCAGCTCAAAGTCTCCAGATGAACACTTTAACGTTAATTTCTGTCATAAATAAACTGTCCTTTTCTATTTTTGTTTCTGTGTCTCAAAGTGAAGAGTCCTAAAGTTTATTCAGTTTCTTTATTCTGTGACTATTATTATTAACATTTTGTGTATAAACCCACTACCCTGTCAGTCCGGCTCCCGTTTCTCACAGACACGCCCCCCCTCTCCGTTTAGGATTGGTGCTGCTAGATGTGGAATAACTAGCTAGTTTTTCTACCTGGGTGCTCTGTATTGTGGCTTACTTTGCTTATCTTACTTCAGTTCATGTTTTTTTTTTTTTTTTTTTTTCCTTTCAGGAAAGCGACCGCCATCATATGCCGAGATGTCGGGCATCGGAAGCAAAAGAGCTGCAGGAGAGCCAGGCACATCTGTGCCTCCAGAGAAGAAGACAGCTGTGGAGGACTCCGGGACCACTGTGGAAACAATTAAGCTCGGGGGTGTCTCCTCAACGGTATGAGAAATGAGGCTGCTGCGAAAGCCTGCTTGGCTTCTGTCAGCGGTCACCTGAAAGTGAAAAATTAGGGTTGCTTTTGATGGGGGGGTGGCTGACATGCTGTGGTGGTCAGTTCTCGAAGCGAGGGGTGTTGATGTTTGAGCTCTGTTGGCGAGGGGCTCCTGTGAGTCTGGTGGCTACTCTAGTCTTTGTTATAGTCGATTAGCACTTTTCGTTTACTGAAAATTTGGTGCCATGATCTGAGAGACACTCTGGCAAAGCCCTCTAGAGCGCTGGCCTGAATGAGAGTCAGATCAGGGGTTGCTCTCAGCCTTATCTCTGAGCTGCATGGCCTGTGTTATCTGCCCAGTGCCCATGTTTGTGTGAGAAGTGAATCTGTGGGACCAGTGTGTGACCTTGGGTTATGGAAGAGACAGCTTGGGAGTCCCTGAAAAGAGTTCCCACATCACTTTGAACACAGTGAGTACTCCGTAAGAGTGAGCAGTCAGTCGTTACTGAACTAGGTAATGTGATAGACAGTAAAGTGGTGGTTTTTTTAGTGGATCATAATAATCGCTTGTATGTCAGAAGCTAGGAGACTTTGATGTAGAGAAGATTCTATATTTGAATTGGGCAAAGGAATATACTGTGCATTTATATTTCTTGTGGATATTCATGCCGAGGTTCAGAGAAGTTGATTTGATTTTTTTTCAGTTACAATAAGATCTTGCTTAATAATGATAATGAAGTGTTATTTAGGAAGATGCCTGGGTTCTAGAACTCCGCCCTACTGCCAGAAGGTGATTTTGTCTTAGTGGCCTTTCTTTGTGCTCCCTCAGTGCACTTATGCCAGTCTAAGTAGTAACTGAGTGTCTGTTGTTTGCTGGTGGCTGTGTTTACAGCCCGTAGACTTCAGTTCCCAGAGTGCTACTGACAGGAGAATAGGTTGATGGAAGGAAAGCAGAGCACACATCCCTCCTTGGACTTTAGTCAGAGGGCAATAAGGAGACCCTGGAAGCTCCCGTGGGTGCACAGATTATCGTGTGTGCCCCTACCAGAATTGTCCCTCTTGCTCTTTCTTACTCCCCCATCCCCACCCTGACAGCCTCACCTTTCCTAAGGTAAGGATTGTCTTCCTGCCTCTTTTGAAGGCAATGACTCCGTTGATGTACTTTTGAGGTTTTTATAGTGAGCCAGCTGAGGGTTGGAGACAGGGAAAGTGAGAATCCAGTGTACCCTTGAGTTGTAAACTCTGGCAGTATGAATGGAGCTGTCCACTCCAGCTGCTCTAGCCTGGCTGTCTGACAAAACAGTTCAGAAATATTTGCTACAAACACAAGGACATAAGAGTTGTCCGAATGAGAGATCCCTGAGAAGTGGATCAAGCCGGTAGCATAGACAGAAATCCTGACAGACTGGATAAAACACACGAAACAGGGAAGATCAGTGTGTGCTTTGGGGAGTAAGGCCTTTCTTACTGGGCTAGAGACGTGTATGGGAGGACTGTGTTTAGGAGCTGTGGAGAGTGAACCAGCCTGTTTGACTTTGAATATTAAGACACCTTATTGGAGTGGATAGGGAGTTGGGTATAGTAGTCATGGAGACAAGTCTGAGTTGGAGAAGCCAAATGAATGTTTTAATTGGAGTGAAGGGCGACGTTGCATTGAGCAACAGGTAGTTCCCTGGCGGCTGCAGGCCTGTGCTGAGATAGTGGTGAGGCTGATTGCAGTGAGCTTAAGAACGTGAGAGGATTAGGAGATTGGGTAGAGATAGTGCTTTGGAAGGTGTTGGGTCACAAGGTCAGGCTACCTGTGGCAAGAACACGTTTCTTCCATAGAGGCAGAGAGATAGCAGCCGCTGAAGTGAGCTCACTTCTCGTGCTACATCTGGAAGGAGCATGGAAACACATTCCAAGAACAGTGCTGTGTTTTGAAGAAACTGAGGTGACAAGAGTCCTGTCTTCTTTTCCTGGAGTTTCTTACAAGCACTCAGAATCCTCACACGACTTCATTCTTGGACTGTTTTCTGTCGCTTTACTAATAGTGCAGGAAGCTGGCGCAGTCACTTCTAGTCACTACCCTGACGTGCCAAATGTTTTCACTGAAAATAAAAATCTCCTTAACCAGTTCTTGCTTTAAAATCTCAATTTCACCAATTTCTTGATAAAGCAAGACTGCTAGCTTTTTAGCTGACTTTTTTGCAGATCAGCCTGCTCTCCCATCTGAGTTTACTCTGCCTTTTTTTGATAAACTTTAACTTTTGTTTAAGAAGAAAAACCAAAAAGTTAAAGTGTCAGCCTTTCCACCTGCTATTTTGTGACCTGTGATTGTTCCCCTCTCACTCTTACCCCTGCTTTCCCCAGCTTCTCCAAGAGCAGAAAGCAGAGAAAGTCTAAAGATACTCAGGCCTGGGGAATTGCTGATGCCGGGAGTATTTTGTTTGCTTTGCTCTGTTTTGAGACAGGATCTTTCTTTGTAGGCCAGGATGGTGTTGAACCCAAGGTCCTCCTGTCTCTTCCTTTTGCCTGCACCATTATGACTAACTTGGAGAATGAGGTGTTTGCTGAAGGGAAAGTAGCCTGAGTAGAAGTTGGAAGTTTTAAGAATGTGTACATATTGCTGGAGATATAGGCCAATGATCCAGTATTCCCTTACATGGTTATGCTTGGCCTACATGAGCCCTGGTCTCAAATTAAAAAAGAAAAGTACATAAGCTGGTGAATTGGATTGGGTCAGAGAGTTGGGGGGAATTAATAGTTTCCCATCTGGTGAGTTATATTTCTTACTAAATAAGGAACAAAGCCATCTCTTGAGTATTGTGTAAAAGGGAGACTCTGGAGAATTTTACACTGGTTTAATGGAGAATGGATGCTCACTTGTTAATATTAGGAATTCATTTTGTAAAGTCACTGGTTTTCTTGGTTTCTGGCGTTTCTGTAGAAATCTTGTTATATGAGGTACGGGGATAGAATCGTCAGCTGTCTGGATTAATTTAGGTTGACATTTGTTCATGAAAATAGAGTAATGGATTAAGGACATAGGAGAACAATGGGCAAGTGTTGAAGGATTATATTGTAGTGTATAAGCGAAGTAGAAAGTAATGGAAATGAGATAGAGTGGGAGAAAGGGAGTTTAGAATTCTGAAGCCCTAATGAGGCGAAAGGCCTAGAGACATGGGGCACCTGGAGAGACATGTTCTATTTGGGAGATGGGAAGCTGGAGTAGAGCAGAGTTCCGGATGATTCTTACAATGTACATTTTTGAATAAAAGACATCCCAGAAGTCCAGTGGTGGTGACAGTCATTTGGCATTAAAGTGTTCAAAATACTGACAAACTGGGTGCTAGGACATTAGATGGTTCATCTATGTCTATGTGTAAGTCACCTATACTATGCACAGGTACTGGACTAGAGAACATCCTGTGTGCCAGATCTCGGGTGGATGGAGAGTGGCGCCTAGGAGGTTAGACAGTGACCTAGCTGCATGGGTAGAGCCTCAGCGCTGTGGTGCTTTGTGGAGGTTCATGACCATAGAGCAGTGAGACGGTGAGCTTGAGAGGCTAACATTTGCTCTTCCTTACGTGATCTTATTCCTGTTCCTTTATTTCTTCTGCTCCCATTTCCTGCCCAATTATTAGTTGTATGATTTCTTTGTGTATGTATGTATCTGGGTATGTGTCTGTTTATATGGAGGCCAAATGTTTTCCTCAGTTACCATTGATGTTGTTTTTTTTTTTTTTTTTTTTTTTTTTT